>NW_004955429.1:8353093-8409390 GCF_000276665.1 Chinchilla lanigera | reverse complement strand
TTTGGTTTTTCTCCGGTACCGGGAACTGAACTCACGACCTTGCGCTTGCCAGGCAGGCGCTTTTGCCGCTGAGCTAAATCCCCAGCCCCTTCCTTGTATTTTTCTTAAACTACCAAATGCTGTACACCATAATGGTACCCTACAATGACCCGTAACCCTGCAATGACTTTAAGTGACAGAAACAAGAAAGAGACTGAAGGCCCTGCAGGAAACATGCTGGTTGGCCTCCATGGGTTTCACTTCTCTGTTGTCTCAGAGAGTGAACTCAAAATTCTAGAGTGATTCTCTATTTACTTTGCAGTGTTATTTAAAATTGTTTTCTTTTCATCTGCTTCATGGCTTTTCAATCTTACTAGGCTGTGACAACATTCTTTAAAGTAAGAAATATGTATCATATTTCTTACTGATTTCATGAACCAAAGAGGACTGAGATGATGAACTATAACTGTAGTGCTGTTGGATATTACCCAGTGGCCAAAAACCTATTTTTGAGTTAAGATTGTTTTATAAATAGAATTTTTTTTCAGATTTGTTTTTCCAATATTCTCCTTCTTGTACATTTTCTCTTACTGCTCAGAAATATGATTAAATTTTTTAGAAGTAACATTAGAGATGATATACATAAACTTTTAAGATACTATCCGAGATGAACAATAATCAATCAATCATACATTCACTGATTTGTTATTCAAAAACTTGGGATACTTAATATATAGCAATGACTATGCTTGTACAGATGGGACAGCACAATGTAAATAAGATGGTGTCACTATTCTGAAAGAGCTGTGTGTTGAGAACCTCAACGTCACCTCATATATGGTGATTTACTAGGTGAACTCACAAGATTCAGTGTGTACTCACATTCAGATCATGACTCATTACTGCAGAAATATATAAAGCAAAATCAAGAAAAAGAAAGGGCACATGAGATAATGTCTGGAGAATCCAGGCGCGAGTTTCCAAGAGTCCTTTTTAAAGGCACACAGGACACATTTCATTTCTTCAATAAATTATGACAATGTATCTGAAGTATTATCTCACAGGAAATGTCATTAGTCCCCAAGGTTTTATTGGGAGCTGGCTACAGAGCTATGTCCTGTCTAGCATGTACCCAAATTCCAGAGTCCTAGAAGAAAGAGAGGTAGTCAGTATAACCTTATTACTTGAACAAATAGTTTAAGCACAGTGATGTGTATTTATCAAGGAATGATTGGAAGTCTTTTCCCCTGCTAAATTTCCAAATGCCAGTCAAGAGCTTGCTATGAAGAAAACTTTCTAAGAAGAGCAAGTCTTACACCTACTTTATTAACTCTGCTCTGAACAATCTCATCTTCAGTTGGAGGTAGGCCTGCAAGTGTTTTTTAAAAGTCCAGCAAGAAAATTACTGGATTATAGAAGAACTCTCAACTGCCAGTACTCAGAGGAGTCAAAGGAAAGTTCACCTAAAAAGACAATATTTAAATTTGATCTGGAAGAATGTGTATAATTTTTGGAGCTGAGAGAAGGGCTTTATCTGTGCAAATGTAGCTGAGTTCATTGTTGCTAAGGTGATTATTGAGAAATTGTGTATGGTGGGAGCACCAGGCCTGACAGGAAGATAAGGGAGCAGTAGTGAGCGAAAGCTTAAAGTATTTTATACTTGGGTGGATAGTTAGGGTAGATTTAAAGACCTGGGAAGCTAAAGATTTCCTGCAAAGTTCTAGGAAAATATGATGACTAGGCTCCACACAAAATCCTTAAACCCTCAAGACAAAACATTTTCTAAGCTCCAGATCCTATGGCTACCTAACTCAGTAATATTATCAGTCAAAATCTTGAAGCCAGTTGAGGTAGTCTGTTCATTATTGGACATAACCAAGGATATAGATATTTTTGTAGAATTTCCTCTTCAGTTCTGCAATAAATTGAGATGCAAATCCATATGGCAGTCTACCTGAGCCAAATGTTTTCATCTGTTTTCAAATCAATCTAACCAGTAAATTTGCTTGCAGGTAAGAGACTGAATAATCCTTTAGATGGTTCACAGTGGTGATTTTGTTCACATGCAAAGTATAGCAGTTCATGTCCAGGTGTATATTGGTTATGGATTCTAATTAATATCAATTGCATGTCAATTCATGCAGTTCTTTTGGTGGTTTGCCAAGTATACATGAGGTGTAGAGTTTATTTGCAGGGGTTGCTAAATTGGTTTAAACTGTTATAATACATAGTTATGGTTACATGTGAGATATTTAAATAAAAAATAGCTAGGATATTATATAAAGTAAATATATCCTGCTTGGCACAACTTTCTTTCCTTTTGCTTTACTTTGTTTTATAATACACAATGCCACAAAAGAGATTTCAAGCTTTACAAAAATATATCATGAAGTTTTACATGAGTGCCTTGGTCTCCTCTCAGTATAGCTAGATATTATGGGGTTTCATAATGTGGAAAAGTGATGAAGTCTCTTCTTCAGTAAAAATTTATCTGCTATTTTAATTAGATAGAATATTTCAAGAATGTGTTAAGATCGATTTATATATTGTTGGTACAGACATGCATGTTTTTTAAAGCTTCCTTTTCTATTATTCAAATGGAAGTCATTAAATATAGTTTATGTTTCCATGAGCTAGCTGCTGATTAACATCTAAAACAGAATATGTTGGAGAAAATTGATGAACCATGTACTCCTGAATTATGAACATAAGGTCACATTTGCTTTATGCGCTGGTGTGACGCCTTGCTTACTCGTAACAGAACCAGAGACAAAGAGTGAAGTTTAAACACAGCAGCCCGAAGGGTATCTACAGAAACCCAACCTCAGGCTCACAAATGTTCTCATTACAAAACCTCTCAGACCCTTCTTGAGAGCCTGTTTGCTCTTGGTAAACACAATGAGAGGGAGAAAAGATTCATTTTTGGAGTTTGAGGGAGCAGATTGTAGGAGGAGCAAACATGTGGGTCTTATGTTATATGTAGCTAAAAAGAAAATGATCAAATTAATGGTAGAGAAGAGGAACTAAAAAATACATGAACAAAAATGAAACAGAACTAAAAGGCCAAACACAGTGGTTTACAGTTGTTGCCCAAGCTTCTCAGGAAGCTAAAGCTAGACTATCTCTTGAGCCCAAGATTTGGAGACCAACCTGGGTAACGCGGAGAGATTTTGTAACAAAATAAAGCAGGAACAAAAGGAAGGAAAGAAGAGAAAAAGGAGGAAGGAGAAAAAGACATGAGGAGGGAAGGAGGGAGAGAAGGAGGAATGGAGGATAAACAAGAGTTGCTTTGAAAGTCTGATGTCTTTAATGAAAACTAATTATTTACATATGTTTTTACTTGTTTATATTTTAGAGCATGGGTGTTCTGGTTGAAGCCCATCCCTTGGGGTATAGATTCTTTTTTAAAAAAAAATTATTTTCTGTCTGCATTCATTTAATCCATGCACTGCGTGAACTTTGGCACCACTGCTTATCAACATTGGCTCCTGTCTAGGTTTTCACTTGTTCCGCCCAGACTCTTGTCATTCACTGTGGTATAATTTGCAGCAGGCCACACCCCCTGTGCAAGCATGCACACATCTCTCTTCAGTTGACCTAAGTTTTGTGCTATGTGGTCTTATCTAGTTGTTCCAAACTTTTATTGCTTACCTTTGTTGTAAGCCACCTCATATATTTTTGATAATGAGGAAGGATATATAAATATAGCAAATAAAATTGCTTTATGTAGCTTTGCCTAGCATCATAGGTCTTACAGCCTGACACATTCCTAGGTAAAGCTGTCTGCTTTTGCCAGTAAGATATTTTAATTTCCATTAAAAATATGGGCTAACCGAAGTGCAGAGATGTTTATATGTTACACTGGTTCTTACCACAGCAAGGCTAGACAGAAAAATTCCAGCCCAATTTTTGAATCTTTGCACACCAGCTAGATCTAACCCTATAGCCTTATTTTTTATTTTACAGAGAATAAAAAATAAGAAAAAAGCAATAAAAATGATACAGAATTTCAAAATAAGATGATAGGAAATTAACAGTGGTTATTATATTGCATATTGCTATCTTTAAAGTAATTGTTCAGATTACTAGATATGGGATGCAAAACTGATCAAACAATTAAGCATTAACTATTCCTTTCAATAAACCAGTAGAAATTAGTAGTACAATTATCTCAGCTATCATATATATGTATTTTTCTCCCTTCCTTTCTTCCATCCTTCTTTATTTTCTCCTTTCCCCCATCCCAGTTATTCTTTTATATTGTGAAAGGGAAAGAAACTGCCAGCCCTATAGTTCTTGCTTCAAAGAGACTGTTAGCAATTCACGCATTCTTTCCCTTTTTCCCACAGTCAGTGAACATACTAGTACTGTTCAGTGGCCAGGAGAGACAAGAATGTTGCAACATTTTCTAGAGTAATGATGACAGTACTGATTAGATTTGCTTGGAACTGGGGGACCCTCTATGATCCTTTATATACATGAGTTTATTTTGTCCTACAATCCAGTAAACTCAACATAATACTGCATTTCCCTGGCTTTCCCATGTAGAGTTTTGGTTATGGATGCTCCTGTGGTCTTTTTCAGGGTAGGTGTTTATCTCAGAACTCTATCCACTAAGGTAACAGGCTCTAAGGGACCATTTAGGCTCTCTGCTAAACCAAAAACTGTGCTCTCCAGGTAGAATTATTAGCACCTTTGTGAGCTGAAAAAAATATATTTTAGGCCATTATGCAGTGGTTAGTAGCAGTACCCTTAAGTTAGTTTCTGTAATTTTTAAGCAGCTGCTACAATGGTATTAGAAGCTCCTTTAAACACATTTTGCTTTCTTGGAATGTTCTTGTATTAAGGGAGTATCATGGCTGTAATCAAATCACTGCTCTTTTAGTCTTTTTAAAACGCATTTCTGGCCAGCTGTAAAGTCAGTTGATTCATATCTGTTGGTGAAGGTGGGGTAGAGAAAGGCTGTTCTTCTTGCTCAGAAACTGAATTTTCAAGCCTGGAGGTACATCTTCCCCTGCTGACCTGCTGAAATGAAAGACTAGGAGTCATGATTAAATCTAATTTTACCCCCGCTTAGTGGCAGGATGAGCTGGGTCAGCAGGGCCAGTCCCTGCAGATGGCTTTAAAATACCTTGGTGATTTGATCTCCTTGCTGTCCCATCCATTTCTATAAGTGCCTGTCACTGTCATCCTTTACTACCCTGACAAGATCCCAAGGTGAGAACAGTACAAATGAACGGGAGTGTTTGTGATGACTCCTTGGGGTGTTGCTTATTAGATGAGTTAGGCAATGAACCAAGGCTGGCTTGTAAACCGCAAGGTAGGTTAGCACATTTACAGGAAGAGAATCGCATGTGTGATTTAACCCATATTTTGCAGCCCGGCATAATTCCTGTGAAAGGAATGTCATCTTACACTGTAAAAATGTCTGCTTGGTGTTTTCAGCTGAGCTAAAGATCCCTTGGTTTGCTTCCTTTGCTTGGGTCCTACCTGGCTTTTTCACAACAGCTAGAGAATGTGTGTGAGGTTTGTGTGTGTGCAGGGATTGAGGGAGGGAAGAAAAATACTTTGCTGCTGGTAGGGTGCCTGTGTGCTATCTATACACTCAGCATTATCACAATTTCTAGTGTATTCTGTAATTGCATTCTACTCAGAGATGCTCACAGAGACTCAAGAATACTGCATGTAAGCTGATTCCACTGTGATAAGTGAGTTTTCTATGCTCATGACCGGCAGAGCTCCTTTTACCTCTCTAGTAGAAATGATGCCTATGAGTCATATCAAGAGGTAACATACTTCCATTTCTTTTGCAGAGTGGAGGTATGAAGTGGCTCAGGCCTCCTCTCCAACAGAAGAGGACGTGGAAGTGGATTCACACGTGTACGGCCACAGGTGGAAAAGGAGTTTGGAGACTCTTAAGGCAGTGGACACAAACCGAGCCAGCATGGGCCAAGACTCTCCAGATCCCAGAGGCTTCACCGACCTGGTGCTGGATGATGGGCAGGACAACGCCACCCAGATCGAGGTAGATAAATCATCTGGGTCACTGAGATGGGTTAAGAATAGATTCCTTATAAGGTATCCAAGCTCTAGGCTATCTCTTCATCTCAACCCAGACCCTTCCCATTTTTTCTTTAAAAAGTGAGTCATTCATTAATAGAATAGCTAAGCCATTTAATCACTACTAATTTACTTACCTATCACACAAGCATTGTTTTGGTGTGGTTGACAGTGAGAAGCAGCTCAGTACCTGCTCTGAAGGAAGTCACTGTGTCACGATTTCTAAGCACCATAATCACATTATCTCTATATTGGATGACAGGTGCAAAGGAGTGCACGGTAGTAGGACATGCAGGAGAGCATGACCACTCTCGCTTGGAAGTGGGAATTGGGATGTTAACAAAGAGGCTTTGCCCAGGACTAGACATTTAGGAAGGCTTAGAAGATGGAGAAAAGTCCATTCCAATGATAACCTGGAAAGAGAAAAAAATACGTTCCTGGCAGAGCGTGTGGATTTCCCACTCTGAGTTCTTGAGAGGTGAAATGTCATGGCAGTCTGAAGAGTCTTGAAAGGCGAAGAACTTTTCTACTTCTCCCAGGGCGGTCAGTGTTTCCTAGGAGGTAGGATTTCCAGCAAAGAAACAGTTCCGGACAAACTGGGATGCTTGGTCAGCCTTTGCCTCTCAGTTTTCCTTTGTTATGGTTGGAGCTATGCAGTGAAAGAGAGCTGGGCGGTTGGAAAGCAGCTTGGTGAGAATGACGTTTGTAAAGGGCACATTTCCGGCAATTTCTGAGATTGCTCCAAGGCCTCTAAGGTGGTATTGCATTTCCTAAGTTTCCATAGTCCTTCACATTGCAAATCGTAAAATATGATCTTGCTTGGAAGTCGTGGAAATGAGCAAAGACGACCCAAGTGAGACTACCCGAAGGTTATGTATTTAGTTTTCTAAAGAAGGGAGTCAGTGGCCGTCGTTGTCTTTGCCGGGGACTCAGAGGAAGGTAGAGCGGTGGAAATGTCTTGTGCAAAAAGGAAAGACTTCAGCTACACTCTGATTGAACACTGTTGGCTTCAGAAGCTAAAAACAGATTAAACAATAACATCTCAGGTGAACTGAGGAATATACTTCTATTTCTATGGTGTGGTTGATCCTGACTTGGAGGCAGGAAAAGAAAAAAACGCAACAAGCTCCCAGTGAGTAACCAAGTCCGGACCATTCTCAGCTGACTGCTGCCGAGGCTGTGGTTTGGCTGCTTGGACTGCTTGCTCTAGAGGTTGAAGTCAGAGTTCTGTTTGCGACACACGCTATGGCCGCTTTCCGCTCGTACATTCTCTCACATCTGATTTTTCAATCCCTGCTTTATTCAGGATGACAGGCTTATCATTTTTAAAACCAGGCAATACTCTTTTTACTGCGCTATAGTCCCTGTATACTCATGATTTAGGAAAAGAACTCAACTTCATGAAGCAGATATTGCATAGTCCTCTAACGAGCATCTAGGTATCATTTTGTTCCTTTAGAGTGAGGGAAATCTTCAGAAGATCTGAAGCACAGGCAATTGGAATTCTGCTCATCTGAGAAACTCAGTGATTTCTGACCCTGCCCCCCTGCATGGCTGTCGTTGGTCTGTGGCCGTGATGATCCCTGACTTTACCAGCCAGAACCTTTGACCAGCAGCAGAGCGTGTGTAGAGAGGAAACTATATATAATCTATAAGAGGCAATTCTGACTCCTCAGGAGAAGCCAGCTATTTTGGGAATGATGTCGTTATAGCATCTTGGAGGAGGAAGCAAAATCCTTCCCTACTCCACTCATTTGCTGGGTTACAGCATAAAGAAAGGAGGGTTGAACTGAAAGAATGTGAGATATGTCCTCTCTGCCCAGAATCAGGACCTGGCAAACCAAAAGGAGAAAGCACAGATTCCTGGAACTCTGTAGTCTCTCTCAGGGAGTCCCCTACTTTCCTAATCACATATATAACAAAAACTTCCTGTGTTCAGGGATGTATTATCACTCCTCAAAATATATAATTCCATTGTCATCATAATGGGGACTGTGTTATTCTGCCATATTTTATCTTTTGTCCTTAGAGGGATACTAAAAAAGATCAGGAGTTTTGAGTTAGTAAAGAGCAGGAGGAAGGTTGGTATGGTGACAAAGTGATGGATACTCACCTGGGGCTGTGTTCTGCCAGGTGCTGGGTGAACACTGTCTTGTTTGGTCCTTTTAGCATCCATGTGAAGTTGGTGTCCTTGGCTTCCTGGACAATGGAAATGACATTTTACATGAGGGGAATTTCATATTTAGGGTTAGTATTTCCTAATATGTCACATTAACCAGTGAATAGGCTTGTGTTCAAACTCAGGCTTGCCGAAGTCCTAATATGTATACCTTCTATGTAGTATACTCTCCATATGGTAATAGGAAACACAATGGCACTCATATTATATAATGATTTTGGACTGGCAGCCAGTGAATATCTATATGAGAATAACATAGGATTTCAATCTGACTAGAAGACTTATCTTGAAGGTCTGGGTGAATAATAAGAACATCCACTGCTTGTACTTTAAGATTTATTTATTGTGATGAAGTTCTGGGATTTGACAGAGATGACTGGGAACCTACAGTTCCCTAAGTGACTTCCAGGCACTGCCATCAGGTTTGGAAGCAAAAATCTTGTCTGGAATTTTTCTGTAATATTTTATCTATCTTGATAATGATTATGGAGTGAGTAACATTGGATGGTCATTGTGACAAGATCTTTCTTACCTTTTAGGAGCAAACATTTTGGTTGATATTATTAAATACAAACAGGAAGCGTGAAAGATTCTGTGTGCCTTTTTCCTTAGATGCTTTCGAAGTCAATGTCAGAAATGAAAATTATTTGGTCCAGAGCAGCCCTAACTGTAGCAGTGTCTGTTAAAATCATTTCTTTCCCAGGGAGACATAAACCACAGATTGGCAATCTTGACTTTGTTGTCATTTCTTCCATTGTCTAGACTTACATCCCAGTGTCACTGAACAGCAGCAAAGAACAACAAAACGATAGAAGACAATAGCATGTTTATTCTGGTGGCACAAATTCATTGGGAAATGAATGATGATTGTTACTCTCTTAGCATTGTACTTGGTGACAATATTTTTTCTGGCTCTGTCCAAGGATAGATAATAGAAGGATTGTAAAACTTAGTGTCGCTGTTAAAGAGTTCTTGTGGCTATGACTTTCTTTTTTTTAAATATTATTCCCATAAGATATAAAAATGTTTGGAAATCATCTGTATTTCCTCTTGAATAAACAGGGATGCACAGCTGGCAACTGTTACTGTTGATGAGAGCACTGATTTCTAGAAACCTGTTTTTTGCTTTTTTTCTGTTCATGTGGATGTATGATTGCTTATACATGCTAGATGAGAATAAAAGTGTCGCTGATGGTAAGTGGGATTTAGACATGAGGTATCAGAAAACAACCACTAAGTGTGCTTCTTTCTGTAGTTATTTGAGGAATATAAAAGTTTGCAAGCCTTTCAGGTAAGATTGGATTCCATCCATGACTTGGCTTTATTTAAGCAACCTTCAGTGAATGCCACGGTCCTCAGGGCACAGAATAATAAGGCAGGGCCTAAATCTTCACCTGGAAGCTGGCTACGTTTCATTTCCCAGCAAGAACAGTGATTCATAGACAGGTGCAGGCTTTAGTACAGCTGAGACTTACCGATGCTTCATAAAGCCTAGTTTCAACAGCCTATTCCTCCAGGCTACCACTGAGATCTTATGGTTTTTGGAAACCAATCACAACTATCTTTGTGAAGCACTGAAACAAATATGTGTTTTTTACCACTTCGTCACATCAGTATTTGGAACTGTCATATTCCCTCTCTTAGGACA
Source organism: Chinchilla lanigera (assembly GCF_000276665.1). NCBI lineage: Eukaryota > Metazoa > Chordata > Mammalia > Rodentia > Chinchillidae > Chinchilla > Chinchilla lanigera. Next base: position 8,399,524 of record NW_004955429.1, on the reverse strand, counting down.
ATGAAGTGTTGATGAAAGAAAGTTATTGAATGTTGTTTTACCTTGACTCAAAAGCCCCTGAGTGACCTGAAGAAGGGAGATTTTAAACATAGGGCGTATGTTTTGTATTAGTGTAGCTCCTCGACCCAAAACAACTCAGAAATTGTGAGTGCCTCAGAACAAGCCAGTGCCTCTGGAACTTTATTTTTTCAGTTTGAAGAGAATAAAAATTTTTTTAAAACATGAAAAATGATACAGCATTTCAAAACAAGATGATAGGAAATCAACAAATTATATTGCATATTGTCATATTCAAAGTAGTTGTTCAAATTACCAGGTACAGGCTTGCAAATTAAACAAAAAAATTAAGAAATAACTATTCCTTTCAATAAACCAATAGAGATTAGTAGTACAAGTATTTTAGCTATCTGTGTGTGTGTATATATATATATATTTTTTTTCCCCCTTCCTTCTTTCTTTCTTTTCTTTCCCTCATCCCAGTTTTTTTTTTCCTTTAGAGTAGTTTCTTTCCCTTTTACATTATCTATTGTACCTTTGGATTTTATTTACTCTTTCAGTTTTTTACACTGCAGAGAAAATACAGTGTTTACACATGGGGGTCTGATTTATTTCACTTATGAGTATGATCTCTAGTGGCACCCATTTACCTATAAAAACCTCAAGTTCATCTTTCTTTATAGCTGAGTAATATTCCATTGCATAAAAATATCACATCTTTTTTGGGGGGGATACAGGGGATTGAACTTACAACCTTGTGCTTTTCAAGCAGGCGCTTAGGCCACTGAGCTATATCCCAAGCCCCATCACATCTTTTTTATCCATCCTTCAGTTGATGGGCATTTGGGTTCTTTCCAAGATTTAGCTATGACAAGTTGCACTGCTATAAACACAGCAGCTCAGTTTGTCATATATTGCTGTGATATGATGTTTTCAGTTTTGGAAAAACACTGAGAAGGGGAATAGCTATGCTGAATGAGACCTCTAATCCTAGTTCTTTGAGGAATCTCCATACTGATTTCTACAGTGGTTGTACCAGTTGTACTGCACTCCCACCAACAGTAGAGAAGGGTTCCTTTTCCTCCCACAGCATTTGTTATTGGTTGATTTCTTGCTGATAGCCATTCTTTCTGGGATGAAATGGGCTCTCAGTGTTGTTTGAATTTGGATTTGTCAAATGACTATTCGTGTTGGACATTTTTTCTTATGTTTATTTACTTTCATATCTCCTGGAAATCCGCTTAACACACACTCTGATTTTCCAGTTCTAGGCTGGAACCTGCCTATGCTCTGCATTTCCAGCAAGTTCCCAGTAATGCAGCTGAGGCCAGGCCTCAGACCACACCTTCACTTGTAAGGGACAGAACAGATTCGGCTACCATAATTTTTTAAAAAATGAATATTCTAATAAATCTTAAATTTCACTTCCTGCCAACAATGTGGTTTGTGGAGTTTTCACACTGGTAAAGTTAGAAGTTGCAGGCATAGTCAGGCACCTGCTGTATCAATCATGTGTGCATTAAAGTTTATATCTGAGGAAAGTACAATGGAGAATGATTAGCAAAGATATGGGATAGATTTAGCTAAAAGTAGATATCAACAATTTTTCTCTTAACTCCACATATAAAAATCCTTTCATCTGCCATGGCACTTACTACCAGTTGTGTTGGCATCTTATTTTTGCAAATTGTACAATATACTTCTTTCAAATGCTACCACTGTTTAATTGCTGTACACAACATTATTACATGGGCTTTAATATTTTTCAGTCTGTAATGATATAATCTATTTGAGATGAAAGAAGTCACTACCAAATGTTTAATCTAAAAGATAGTGTAATTGCTTTGATGGTTAGTTGATGAAGTAAAACTATATTTTACATTTGGCAATAAGCAGAATGTCCTTTGTATTTTTCCAGTATAGAAAGCATATCAGATTATCCTTAGAGGGTCAAAATCCTTTCTTTGTGTCTGTGAAGCCTAAACTTTCTCAATGTCAGAGGTCTGACAATAAAAGCAATGAATATACATACAAAAAATAAGGTCATCGTTTTACTGCACAGAAGTAGGGTGTGAAAGGTTGCAGAAATTGGAGCAGATTCTGTTTTCTGGTTGCTGTCCTGCTCAGTGAACTCAGAGACCACAGTGCTTAGGTATTAGGAGAATGTGATCATGTGGATCGGGGTTACGTTTTCAAAACAGAGCAAAATACCACCTGCTACGGAACAGTTCCATTACTGTATTTATTGGGAATGTAAAAATTCATGGAAATTATTTTTAAATATAGCATTTCCATCTAAGGGGATCTTAAACTTGTAGACATTTCAGGATGTAGTTACAGAATCAGAAAACTGTGTAAAGGCAATGCTAAGATTACCCTAAGAATGCACAGATTTGACTTCAATGTGAATTAGAATTTCTCAAATGTGTGTAGATACCATATTGGCTTTTACCAAAGATGAATGAAAGCATTATGAAGGCATCCAACTGAAAGGTACAAGAAATGCCAGATTGGTCAATTAACACATAGGTAGGGCCATTATACATAGTCAGGATTAATTTAAGGACAAGTCTCATCATTACCAAGTTATGAAAGAAAGTTAGCAAATACCAAGGTGTAAAGATATTTTCAGAAATTTTTGCAGAGATAAACGGTACGAAGATTTTAAATTTTATTATGCATGTTAAGGTGTTTGCAGTTTACCAGGGAGGTATTTGGAAACCACTGAAAGATTTTAAACAGAAAAAAAAAAGTGAGATTGGTCAGTGTGGTGGCACAAACCTGTAATCCTAGTGCTCTTGGAGGCTGAAACAGGAGAATCACAAACTTCAGGCCACTCTGAACAACTTGTAAGACCATATTTGTTTTAAAAACAAAAGTGGGTAAGGCTGGGGATGTAGCTCAGTGATCAAGGTCCTGGGTTTAATAATCCCTACAGCTACAAGGAAGAGAGAAAGAGGAAATAGGAGAAGAAAGACAAGGAAAGAAAAAGGACAGGAAGGAAAAGAAAAGAAAAAAAGAGATGTATGGAGGCTCCTAAAGCATTGGTATGAGAAGCTCAGTAGAGACTGGATCAGAAAACCTAAATCTACAAAAGCAAACATGACTTAAAAGTAGCAGAGAATTGAGCTGATACAAATTGTAATAGTTGTTAGGGAAAAGCTATGGTTAGGAATACGAATTCCAGAATTGGGTTTCTAGTCATTAATTTAAGTGAATCACTATGGATGAAATTTTGCCAACTCCTCTGGTGCTTGCTTGATTCTGGGAATTAACTGCTGGTCTTTGCCACTGGGAATTAACTGCTTGATTCTGGAAACTAACTGCTGGTCTTTGTCCTTCCTAGGAGGGTGGCTTGTTACTACCTCAATTGTACCATTTACTGTGGTTCGGAATTGGCCTCATTTCCTTAGTGTGAATTGCAAAGATCATAGGTTAGCTGTCAACATATCTTTGTCAATTTCTTCTACTTTGGTAATTGGCAAAAAGATATTGTCATAAATTTGTGATTGAGTTTGTTCATTTTCTTTTCATAAAATTGATGAGGATTTTTATTTTGCAAAGAAGGAAATGCATTGAAAATAGTACATGAGGCAGAAGTGGTATCTGCAATTATTGCTCATCCTCTAAAAAGATAATGAGGATTAAAATAGAGTTATCATATATCTTGCTCAATTATAGATTATTCTTAGCTTGACACCTCAGGGCTTTATTAAAATAAAAATGGAAAAAGATCTATAACTGTCCTTCACAGTGTTCTATAAAGAATAACTAGATTATATCTGTGATACTTCACCGTTAGCTAATGGTGTTTATTTATAGTAACAGCCTAGAAATAGCCTTTAGAATGATACATACAAGTTGTTAAACTATGAGATATGTTAGTCATAGAATTTATTTTCAGAGCTAGGATTAGGTTTCAGGGTAAATAATATTCTTTCCCTTCTATGTACAGAGAGAAATTCCCATCCATTTCTGGATCCTTGATTAATTACAAAAATATCACAGAGCTTTTTCCTACTTCAGCTATCTCCCCATTCATGAGTGCCTCATTATGTCTGCTCTTTTCTTTACATAATGATGGAAGAATTCTAGTACAAGAACTATTTGGTCATTATTCATCAATTAAATTTCTATTTTCTCATCTTATGATTCTATTTTCTTCTTTACCTCCACTAATTTGCAGCAAGCTGTGCAAAATATACTTCCAGAGGGACAACTGGGGAAGATAAAGGGACGAGGGGATGGAAGAGAATGGAGATGACAGGACAGTGTAAAAGGAAATGTGGATACCACTAAAGCATGACGTATTTATGGATGGAAAAGTCACACTGAAATGCATTAATTTGTACAATTAATATGCATGAATCCTTATAAAACTACTTAACAGGGCAAAAGGGAAGTAAAATATATTTTTGGGAAAATTATTATCAATTCCAAAAATTACAGTTTAGCTTTGGGGTCATAGGTCTAAATACATATCTACAGTCATTCTCCACTATCCAGAACTTTGCTTTTAAAGCTGCAGTTAGCTGCATTCAACTATGGTCTGACAATAGTACAGGGAAATTCCTAATTAAATAATACGTAAATCTTAAATTGTACACCATTCTGAGTAGTTTGATGAAGTCGTGCAATAATCCTGTTCTGTCTGGTACAGAATGTGAATCAACCCTTTTCCAACATACCCAGTCTGTATATGCTGCCCTCCTGCTAATCGCTTAGTGGACATCTTGGTTATCAGATTGACTATCAAGGTACTATAGTATTGGTATTCAAGTCATCCTTATTTGACTTCATTCAGGTAGAAAAGTGCAAGAATAATGATGTTGGCAATCAGATGTGTCCAAAAGAAACCACCATGTGCTTCTTTTATGCAAAAGAGTAGAAGTATAGAAAGATATTCAGAGAAAAACAGAAATAATATTTATTTAACTTTTATTATAGTATATTGTTATAACTTCCTTTCTATCATTACTGTTTTTGTTAATCTTTTTACTCTTCCTACTTATAAATTAAACTTTATCATTGATATGCATGTATGAATAGGAAAACACATAGGCTACGTAGGGTTTGGTACTATCCATAGTTTCAGTTATCCACTAGGGGTCTTAGAACATATCTCTCCATCAGTAGGGGGGGATTACTGTACTGTAATTGATTCTCAGAAATCACTATAAAAGTCCATATCCACTGTGTTCTATTTCAGTATATGTCCATTCTGCATATGATGAGCAAGGGCTCCAAACATAGGAACAAGGTGGTTGGTAAATGTGAACTGGACTCAAGAGCAGGGACTCAGCAGATGTTCTAACACCCTGTTCTGACAGCTTACAGGCAGCTGGGCCTGGGCCAGGGTGCAGTTGGATGCACACCCAGGGAGACTTGCTCCAGGGTGTGATTTGTCCCTTTGCCTTCCCATGCATGGACGGAAGACCCACAGGTGAAAAAAACACTTGAGGGTCAAGCACAATATGGTCTGTGCTAGTCTGCAGCAGTTAAAGAAGTACTGATTAGGGATAGAAGCTCCTGAGAAATGTTGAACTCATCTCCGTGCAGTCCCAGTGGGGACCAAATCTATCTGTACAACTGCCTGGTTTCCAGGCAATAAAGCCAGAGTTTCTGGGATCACTCACTAGGAAATCCCTTTTTATAGTCATGTGTTATATCATAAGGTCTGTGGTATTATTTTTTCCTGTCATTTTCAGAATCACACACAGAATGGAAAGTGATTGCAGACCAAAGGCTAAATAGATCTGAGTTGTCGCACACTTGTTAATAGCATGATTTTTATTATTGCATCTGAAGAAGTGTTAGGATGACTACTTAATCCGTTAGAGTGTGTTTTTTTTTTTTATTTTAAAGCAAAAAGAGAAGGCTGGGGATTTAGCTCAGTGGCACAGCGCCTGCCTGGCAAGTGCAAGGTCGTGAGTTCGATTCCCAGTACTGGGAAAAAAAAATGCAAAAAGAACAATAAAAATAATGATACAGAATTTCAAAACAAGATAATACGAAAATAACATTGGTTATTATACTGCATATTGTTATCCTTAATGGAGTTGCTCAGATTACAAGACATAGGCTTATAAAATTGATCAAACAATATAAGCATAAATGGTTCTTTTCAATGAACTAATAGAAATTACTAGTATAATTATCTTAGCTAACTTGTGCATCTGTGTATATATGTGTGTGTGTGTGTGTTTTTTTCTTTTCGCTTCCCTCCTTTCTCCTTTCCCCATCCCAGTTGTTCTTTCCTTTTGAGCAGTTTCTTTCCCTTTCACAGTATCTATTGTACATTTTGGACCTTATTCACTCTTTCATTAGGGAGACTATACAGTGTTCACACATGTGAGACTGATTTATTTCACTTATGAGTATGGTCTCTAGTTGTATCTATTTACCTATAAAATCCTCAAGTTTATTCTTCTTTATAGCTGAGTTCCACACCTTTTTTATACATTTCTCAGTTGATGGGAATTTTGTTTCTTTCTAAGTTTTAGCTATGATAAATTGTGCTGCTATGAACACAGGTGCATATATATTGTTGTGGTATGATGTTTTTAATTCTGGGAAAATACCCAGTAGGGGAATAGCTGGGTGGAGTGGGACCTCTAGTCCGAGTTCTTTGACGAAGCTCCACGCTGATTTGCACAGTGGTTGTACCAGTCTACATTCACACCAGTAGTGGAAAAGTGTTCCTTTTTCCCTACAACTTCACTAGCATGTGTTATTGGTTGATTTCTTGATGATAACCATGCTTTCTGGGGTGAGATGGAATCTCAGTGTTGTTTTAATTTACATTTCTTGAATGACCAATGATTTTGAATATTTTTTCATGTATTTATTTGCCATTTGTATTTTTTCATCTGAGAAACTTGTATTCATCTCAGGTGCCCATTTTTGGATTGGGTTTTTTTAATTTGAGGGGCCATACTTATGTCAGTTCTGTAGATGTACTAGATAGAAGTCCTTTTTCTGATGGACAGTTGGCTAAATTTCTTTCCCTAGGTGGGAGCTTTCTTTTCATTCTGTTGGTGATTTCTTCTGAAGTGCAAAATGTTTTAATAAGGTGTTTCCAATTGTTGATTCTGATGTATTTCCCATGCAGTTTGAGTTTTTGTCATGAACGCTCTGCCTATCCCCATGTCTTCAAGATTTCTACCACTTTCTCTTCCAGTAAATTTAGTGTTTATGTTTTAATATTTAGATCTTTGATCCATTTTGATTTTAGTTTAGTGCATGGTGATAGACATGGGTCTAGTTTTTGTCAGTGGCATATAGAAAGCCAGTATTTACAGCATGATTTATTACAGAGTTTATCTTTCTTCCAGTGAACATGTTTGGCCCCTTTGTCAAAAATAAGGTGGCTAAAAGTGTTAGTAGTTGTGCTGGCATCTTCTAATCTGTTTCACTGATCCTCAGGTCTGTTTTTATTTTTGCCAGTACCACACTGATTTTACCACAGCAGCTTTGTATTATAGTTTCAAAATTGGGACGGTGGTGCCTCTTACCTTGCCTTTGTTTCTCAGGATTGCCTTTGCTATTGTAGGTCTCTTCTGTTTCAAAATCAATTTTAGGAATGTTTTCCTCTGTGAGACATGCTAATGGTATTTTGATTGGGATTGTATTAAATCTGTATAACAGTTTTGGGAGTATGGTCATTTCCACAATGTTGACTTTTCCTATCCTTAAGAAAGGGATATCTTTCCATTTTTTGAAATCCTCTTCAATCTTCTTTTTCATAGTACCATAATTTTCAATATATAGCTCTTTTACTTCCTTTGTTAGATTGATTCATAAGTACTTCACTTTTTGAATGCTATTATGAAGGGTGTTATTTCCCTAATTTCTCTCTCAGGAGTTTGTTGTTTGTGTACAGGAATGTTATTGATTTTTGAGTACTGACATTGTGTCCGGCTATGCTACTGAATATGTTTATTCTAGAAGTCTTTTGGTAGAGTTTTTGGAGTCTTCTATGTAGAGGAATATGTCATCTGCAAATAATGATAATTTAACTTCTTCTTTTCTTATGCTGATTCCTTTTATTTCTCCTCTTTTCTAATTGCTTTGGTTAATGTTTCTAGAACTATGCTGAAAAGGAGCAGTGATAGTGGACATCCTTGTCATGTTCCTTGGGATTGTAGGGTGAAAGCTTTCAGTTGTTGTCCATTTAGTGTGATATTTGCTGTTGGTTTGTCACAGATGAATTCTATGAGATCAACATAAAGACCACCAGTTCTTATTTTTTTCAAGAGTTTCTTTTATCATGAATTAGTGTTGGACTTTATCAAAAGCTTTTTCTACATCTTTTGAGATGATTATGTGATTTTTGTCTTTGGCTTTGTTGATATGGTGTATTATGTTTATTAATTTGCGTATGTTGAACCATCCCTGCATTCTTTGAATAAATACCCCTTGGTCATGGTGTATAATCTTCTTGATGGTTTGATGCAATCTGTTTGTCAGTATTTTATTCAAGATTTTTGCATCTATGTTCCTTATGAGATTGGCCTGTTGTTCTCTTTTTTGTTTGAGTCTCTCTCTTGTTTTGGTATTAGGGTAATACTTGCCTACAGGAAAGGGGTTAGGGAGAATTGCTTCCCTTTCAATTTCATTAAAGAGTTTGAGGAGTATTGTTGTTAAATCTTCTGTAACTTTCTTGTAGAATTCAGCTGTGAATCCATCAGGACCCAGGATTTTCTTTCTTAGTAAGATTTTTTTTTTTTTTTTTCTTTTTTGGTACATTTTCAATTTTATTAACTGATACTGGGTTGTTCTAAATTTTTGTACCTTCTAGATTCAGCTTTGATAATTCACACATTCCTAGGAGTCTGTCCATTTCTTCTGTGTTTTCTTTCCTGTGAGAGTAAAGATTTTCAAAGTAAGTACTGATGATTTTCTAAAGTTCCACAGGATCTATAGTGATTTCACCATATTCATTCCTCACTACATGAATTTAAGTTATTTTTTCCTTTTTTTGATAAAGTTGGCTAAGGGTTTATCAATTTTATTTATTTTTGTCCAAGAACCAACTCTTCAATTCATTAATTCTTTGCATTGTTTTAGTAGTCCCAATTGTGTTAATTTCTGCTCTGATCTTTATCATTTCCTCCCTTCTTTGACCTTTGTGCTTGTCTTGCTCTTCTTCTTCTAGAAGCATGAGGTGCAGCATAAGATTGTTTATTTGTGCCTGTTCTGTTTTCCTGATGTGGACATTCACTGCTATAAATTTCCCTCTGAGGACTGCTTTCATTGTGTCCCATAGCTTCTCATAAGTTGTATTTGCATTTTCATTTGATTGTAGATATTATTTAATTTCTCCTTTAGTTTCTTCTGTGACCTATTGGTTGTTCAGGAGGATACTATTTAATTCCATGTGTTTATGGAGTTTTTTGCAGTTTCTTTTGTTTTTAATTTCTAATTTCATTGCATTGTGGTGAGATAATAAGTGTGAGATAATTTCAATTCCTTTGCATTACTTAAGTATCTTCTGTGGGCTAGTTTATGGTCTATTTTAGAGAACATCGCATGTGCAGCTGAGAAGCATGGGTATTTGGATATTGTTGGGTGGAAAACTTTGTAAAGGTCTGCTAAGTCCATTTGTTCAAAAGTTTGATTCAGTTCTGTTATTTCTTTGTTTGAGTTTTGTCTAATTGATCTATCTCTTTGTGACAATGGCATGTTAAGGTCACAATTACAATTGTGTTATTTCACAGTTGCAGTGAAATGCTTCACTCCAAATTCTTCTTGACCTGAGTGTTTATGTTAGGAAGTTGGCTGTGATTCAAATGGGCTTTTCTTTATAGGTGATCTCGTTTTTTTCTCTAGCAGCATTTAATAGTTTTGTATTGAATTTCTGGGATCTTGAGTATTATATGTCTGGGGATAGATTTATTTTGGTCATGAATGTTTGGAGTTCTATATGCCTTACTTCTATATGTCAGATTCTGTTCCCATGCTTGAGAAATTTTCTCTTATTACTTGTGCAAATAGTCTTTTTATGTCAATTGTGTTGACTCCTGCCTTTTCATTGACACCTATCAGTCTTATATTATTTTTCTTTGCATCATCTTGCAGCTGTTGAGTTATTTCCTGAAGCAAAGTCTATAATTATATAACATAACAGTTCATAAATTAGGAGTTTGTATGCAAAGTGTTTACTCTGGGTAGAGTGAATTTCCCTGTGGTGGGAAAATTTAGGGAGGATGGTATCTAAGATAAAAGTAACTGAAAAGGAAGTATAAGCAGGGCTGAAGGACAAAAGATGATCACACAAGATTTGGGAAACTAGAGAATGACGTAGAAAAGAAAGAATGAAAGAGTATTTGAGGGATTTTTCTGAACTTGATCTCTGAGTTTGGAAGATGGGATTAGAACAAGAAAAAGAAAAAAACTGAGAAAATAGAAAAGACAAAAAGGGAAAGGAAAAGATGGAGTAAGATAATAAAAAGGTAAAACCAGATAAAATAAAATGAAATATTATTTCTTATGTTATGGTTTATGTCTGTGTGTCCCCCCAAAGCCTCATGTGGCCATGGGGCAGGTTTTTAGAGTTTGATTATGGGTGTGAGAGCTGCACCCACCCTGGGGTGGATAGTTTGCATATGTGAGGGAGGGGGAAAGAGTGCTTGAGGCCATTCCTCCCCCATTCCTAACTGGTGTGTGCTTGTTGCTTTTGCTGTGTTCGAACACCATGAGCTGTAGCTCTCTGCCATGTGCCACTCTGCCTTGTAATCTGCCAAGTACGGGCTGAAACCTCCACAAACTGTAAGCAAAATAAACTTTTCCTTCCTTAATTTTGGGCGTCAGGTATTTTGTCCCAGCAACGAGAGAAATGTAACCAAAACATCTTACATATATATATATATATATATATATATATATCAAAAAAAGGGGGTGGTCCCATCCTCCTGTATTTAGTCTATGTGTCTTTGTCCCTCAGCACTGTACTAGTTCACCTAACTTACCACCTGCTGGCTCATATTTTGGATTTGTTCATCTTGCTAATCTCATCTGTCTTGTATACATCCTATTCAATGGGTGTCATTCCCCTGTTGGCCTGGTTCTATAGTGTAGAGGGAGGGGCCAGGAACCTGGGTTCCTCTGGTGAAGTGGGTTTCTGGGTCCTGGATGCTTCCCCCACTGGCTGTTGATCCTGCAGTACAGGAGAGGGGCTAGAATTTCTAACATAATTAATCTTGCAGAACCTGTGATATGAATTTAATTTTTAGAAGTTATAATGTCATTTCAGTACATCAGTTACACCAAGTCTTTCTAATTTATTTTATCCAACAAACTAATGTACATTGCACATTTGAGCATCAATTCACTGGCAAATAAATAAAGGATCTATGCTTCTGATGACCAGTCATGTTCTTTAATTTTATGCAAAAATCAGAAGTTTCTATGGACTTCTCCAAAAAGTGTCTCATGCATGAATGACAAATATTGTGAATTAGATGTGAACAGTATTAAGCCTATGCAGAAATGGGCTATGCCATAGGTAGGAAGCATTTAATTTTTTCTGATCATTTATACTTTTGGTATGAAAATATATTTCTATTTTTGAACAATGTATAACATACTCTGAAAATTGTTTAGAGAGTTTTACTTTATCTTATATTTCTGAAGCAGTACGATAGATAAGGGTCTCTATAAAAGGAAGCATGCATATGCACATTTATATTCATTGTTTTTGCATTTGTCATAAAAAGATTGCTAATATGCTACTCTAGGATCTGTTTATGTAAGTATCAAATATCAGAAAGTCCATGAAAGGGTGGTGGCATTTAGAATGAAAAGAGACTCCCTTAGTTTTTCTTCTGTCTTTCCCTGAAAGAAAATCTGCTCATGACCTAGTGATGCATAGATGTCTGAATCTGTGAAGGAACAAGCAAATGTTTGAACTTTACTGCCCTTCAGAGCAATTGTTTTGAGCTGTTTCCATATGGAATTTCAAACCTGGGCTATTAAAGTGAAGTAGTAATTTGGAATCCAGAATCACTTGGACTGAATTAAATGGATGGATTAAATATGGCTCAACTGTCTAAATTTTACAAGCAGTTTTTAGCTGTTTTGTAAACTTCAAGTATTTATGCAGTCACTAGCTTAAAGATCAAAGCTATAAATATACTAATATTCATCTTCTGACAGTATTTCTGTCTCCAAACTTTCCTACCTATCATCTGTCTGTATTATTTTGCATTTTCAGTGCATAACTCACATATGGCCAAAGTAATTTAAAAAAAACTTGCAAAACAAACTTATATTTGTTTATATTTAAAATTTTCACATAGTTACAATATCTCTTACTAAGGAAAATTTTCGGGAACTTCCAAAACTGAAAGACGTTTGTCTCATGATAATATTTTCTATCAAAATATAATGCTACCTAATAATATGGAGTTTAATGAATTATTGTGTGGAAAACTTTATGCCTTTCTAAGATGAATTGTTGAATTGATTTTCAGATATTTTTCTGGGAAATTTTAGATTATAATAGTCATTTATTGTCCCAGAATATAGTGTTCTGCATGATGTTCTTTTTTCCATTCAAATCTTTACTCATTTTGTCACTTAAAACTATTATAGAGAAAAAGATACTTTAAAATGTCAAGTTCTGAAATTATTTACAGGGAACACTAGCACATCTTCCTAAATAACTAAAAAGTTAATATATCCCTTGTAAATAGGACTGTAGAATGCCCTATTACTTTAAAAGTCAGGTACAAAGAATACTTTCCCTTACTTAAAGATCATTTTAATGAAGAATGACTTGTCATCTCAGTTCTAATAATCACATGTTGCTTTTTTATTTTTTAAACTGAATAGGAGTTTTATCAGAATAAAAGTAGACTATATAAAAATAAGAAAATGCAATTAAAAGAGTGTGCCAGACCAAAATATTAAGCGTTCATTAGAAATTTGTTGCATATCATCAGTTGGACTTGGTGATAGAAAAGTTATTTTCTAAGAGTTAATAAATAAACTTTTTAGGCCAATCTTTGTATATTCACTGATCCTTAGAAGCTGAATGGGAAGTAGTATTTTGTACCATAAGCCTATGGAAATGGCATCATTAATATATTAAAAAACCCTCTTCATTTCTGCCAATAGTCTATCAAGGTGAGGGTGAGCAGACGACTTTATGTGCAGCAGCTACATATGGCTCAGTCACATGCAGAACCACACAGTAGAGACTCCCCTAACTAGAAATTGAAACTACTATTGCTATAATGGTCAAAAGAGATTTTGCTTCATCAGCTGAGTTTACTGTGCTTAGAGCAGCCTTAGAATACATTTGATATGCTTATTTCAGTTTTGTTGTTGAGTAACCAGAACTACCATTTTATAGATGTTTTAAGGGCTGGAAATACAGTTGGGTGGTAGAACACATGCTTAGCATGCATAAGACACTGGAGTCCATTGCCAGCATCAATGAAAACAAAAAACATAAAAACTAATAATTTATTTCATAAATTTATTTTATAAATAAAATATTTTATAAATAAAATACTATTTTATTCATAGTAAGAACTATATAAATATAGTTCCGTGTTAAAATATAAATATAGTATATATTTATACATTGAAATTATAAAAGAGAATGTGATATTCTTTGTACACAAAGTTAAGTGCTTGAAAAGACCAGAAAACATACATTTTTATCTCCTTGACAACATTGTTGAAGCATTTCCTTAATAAATGTATTTTTTCAGTCAGTGATCACTCGAGTGCAAATTACAGTAAATGTTGGAAATGACTGAGGGGTTACTTACTATGTTTTTATTCAGTTTTAAAATGTTAGTAATAGGGAATAGAGGGAGAGGAAATGGTTTCTGACTTTGAAATAGTCCCTGAAACAAAACAATAAGTGAATCGATAGTGTGGAATCAGAATCTGGGGCAAGCATTAATTTTTTTCTTTGTTTCATTTCAGTCTAGCAGAGCTTTCTACCAGTAGTCTGCAGACACTATACCAATGTATCACTGTCTTCCTTTAGCCAGCCTTCACAAAATTACAAACCAAACAACTTGGCATTACTGGTGGTGTTTTTAAAAGTCCTTTTCCCTAGGCAATGTTGACATATATTAGAAAATTGTCCCAAAGCATACAAATAGAAATTTCGATAATTTGTAAATGTATGTGCATGGGTGTGTTTGTGTATTTGTCTATTTGTAAATGTTTGTGTAACTCTGTGAATACTCACCTGTGTATATCACTCGTAACCATTATAATTAAAAATTATTTCAACGGGAAAAATAAATAGTGGTTCAAATTTTCCTTCTACCTGATACTTAGTGTGTACATAAATTCGTTGTCCTATTTCAGTAACAGTATGAACAACATGTTTTTCTGGTGAAGACAGCAATAAAAATTAAACAGCTACATGGAGTGGGATGTACAAAATTCCCTTCTGCTTCAGTAAATGCTTTAAGCTTTAAATATGCTGTTTAGATTTTGGCTTTGTAAGATAGGGTGGAGAGATGATGAAAAAAATTAAAAGTCGATTTTTTTGTGGCTGTTTAACGAAAGGGATAGGGAGCTATGAAAAGCTGGAGAGGAGGTATGAGGGTGAACTCGAGGTGATGGGGCAGTTTAGGGGATATTCTCCAGTCTCACCTGCCTGCTTCTCCCCACCCTGCCACTGCAGCCTCCTCATGAAGACCTGTGAGGCTTGCCCTTCTGGGTTTGTTCCAACCATTATGGTCCCTCTGCTCCCTTAGTGGCGACTTCTCTTTATGAACCAATCATTTCTCTGAGCAAGAAGCTCATATACACTTATCAATTTAAGCAGTCCTAAGCCATTCTTCATGTCTCCACTACTGTAAGGCCATGGGGGAGTATAAATAGATTCTCTTCTGGAACAAGTGAGGGCTTCTCAGAATTTGGCAAATGGAACCACGGCGATCACTCCAGACCATGTAGCCATAAAATAATGAGTTTACTTCAAAAGAGCAAGATTAAGGGAAAATCTAACTCAGATTGCAATCTCCTTAAGGGAACAAATAGATCAAGTACTTTGTTCACAAAGCATCCACTGATTTGTGGCAATGTTTATTGGAGGCAAGGAGAGAAGAATTTAACTGAGGATTAAACATAAAACTCAGAAAGGATAGAGATACTTATTTCCTTTATGACCAGAAAACTAAGCCTCAATTGTGGTTTGGGCTGTAAATACAATGGAATGGGCAAGAATTAGAAATGGTTTACTAACAAAAGCTTGGTATTTTTTCCATATTAAAATGAGTAATGAAGTGGGGTATGTGCTTGTGGTGGAAATCCATCTTTGCCTGGGCTCAATGTCCTTGTCCTCTGCTGTAGCCCCATTTATCTGTGCTGATAAAAGCTCCCACCATCTTAGATATTCTCTTCCTCCCCCTCCAACTGTGTTCCTGAAGAATTACAGAGTTTAGGTTGTCTATATGCAAAATAAGAGCCAGAGACAGTAGTGTTGGCGTTAACAGTGTTGCTTCTTACAGCATTCTGGAACAGAACAAACTAAAGCCACAGCAGTTTGTAAGCAATGGTGACTTACAAGCAAAGCATGCTCCTGGCTTAAGCAAACTGTTGCAGATTCTTTCCTGCTTTGGTCATTTTGTGTCTGCCCTGGCTGTTGTTAACCCACTTTGCTGCCTTCCTCTCTGCTTCCCCTCTCAGGTAACCTCACACTGAGATGTTGCAAAAGCTCACATGACTAGAGAATAAGAGACCAGAGACAAAAAGAAGGAAGAGAGAAACACCTTATTGCCAGTAGCACAGGAAAACTGAAACCACATTAACCAAGTTGGTTGAATGCTAATTGGTGTTTTGCATTTAGGAGCAAACATGTTCATACTTCTAGATCGGCTGGGGGAGGCATTGAGCATCAAATAGAAAAGAGGAGACAAGGCTCATTAAACACTGGATAGTGTGGAGGTTGTGCACCCAGTTATTACTTTTACTGAGCCATCTGTGAACCCCAGTTTTCTCTAATTGAGTGATCCATCCCTTAGCCTCCTTTTGGGAATCCAGATATACCTTTGCCGCCTTCCAGTGTTATGTGATCCAGCTGGAGTTTCTCTTTCCATCTTGCTGACAGACACTGTGTGTGTGTAGATCTCACATGAAGAAATCATATTTCCTTTTTGAAAAAGGCTACATTGGCCATTGTTTGGAGTTTTGGGGTCGATTACTGTTTTTCTGTTCAGACACACTTCCTCCAAGCAGCATTCCATAAAGTAGATCAGATTTCTACTTCTTAAATGACAAACACATTTCAAGTTTGTTTTCCTGAGGTTTCTCTAAATTTACCTTTGTGGAAATTCTGCATGTTTTCAAACTTCCTGTTCCAGATATATTGTTTCAGTCTCATACTTAAGGATAATCACTACATTTACATTTAGTTGGCAAATTTAAATGCCTTGCGGGGAGGTCCTGCAGGTTAGATTCCAGGTGTGAAAAGAATAAACAGAGAAGCACATGCGGCATGATTTATGTCAAGGGTCCTTCTTCCTGAATGTAGAAAAAGAGCAGTGCACAGAGTTTGAGGTAAACCAAAAGGAGATGCCCCAGCCTCAAGTGGTTAACTACTACCTAGCTGCAGTAGATTAAGGTTATTTGCGAACCTAGGCCCAGGGTTCCAGACTTTCTAGTTTGTCAGAAGATATCTAACCACTTAAATGTTGACTATTCCTTCATTTTTGTCTTAAGCACATGTGAACAAACCCATTAATGGCAAAATACAATACATGTCTCCAAGCCCATCTGTCCAGTGGCCAATCCATTACTATTTCTAATCACAGATGAATTATCGCCTTCTTGACTGATGTACACTTACTAGGCTCTGTCCTGAAGCCCATCCTTCCAAATTCTGAGACACATCTCACTGTTGCCTTCATGTCTACCCCATAGGCAGCAGCATACCTGTGTGCTGAGATGAATTCAATCAGAAATGATATTGTTCTCAGGTACATATTCCAGACTTCTGTCTATTTTTCTTCTGTACTTATTTTATACAAATCCTATGAATTAGATACTACTTCTTTTTGTTTCTGTTGACTGCAAAATATTTTAAACCACACGTTGCAGGTGGTGTTAGAAGACTTCCTGTCACTGGTTATTTTGAAGGACATTTCCAAGATTATTTTCTTGTTATTTGGAAATGTTACACTGTTGAAATTTCAATCTTGAGAGATCTACTGCTTGTTTATGACTAATCTATTGCTTCACCTTGTCAAAAGTATTTAAATATATGGAGAAAAAAACATTTTATGTGTATCATTAATGACATTGTAATTTAAAGAAAGATTTTTTAGAATGATTATCTTTTTAGTTACATTTTTATAGGACTAGAATATTTTAGACTTGCCAACATGTCTTTAGAAAGTAGAAATGATTTGAAACATTGGCAAAAATACAACTTCAAATAAAACAGGACCTGGTCTATGACTATCATTAGGTGACTAAAAATAAAGAAATGGTGCAAACTGCATTGTCATATGACCATTATGTATGTAATAGTACAGATTATATATAAAATTGACAAAAACATTTGTAAATTTCATATTGATTTGGAGGAAAAAAGAATAAAACTTATTCAAATAACTGTTCGGGGACAAACTTGTAAAACAAAATTGATTGGATTTTTCCTTTTTTAGCAGTTTATACAGATATAAGTGGTAGCTTACTCACACTACTTTTTGATGCAATAAAATAACTGGATCTAATTTAGATGGGAACTTTACTAGCAGAGCTGAGATCTAGGCTAAGGTGTTCTGTCTCTAGGGCCTCATTTCAGCCAGCTCTTTTTGCTGTACCACCTCTCCATGGCCGTTCAGTAGGTTCCTGGGACCTGATACTTGGTGTTGTGTACTGAACTGTATTTCTGCTAAATTTATACGGTGAAGACCCCACTACCAATGTGACTGTATTTCAAAATACAGTCTTTAGGAGGTCATTACTACTAAATAAGGTCTTTCATCCCCTCCCCTCCGCTCCTCTCCTCTTCTTTCTCCTTTCCTCTCTTCTCCTGACCTCTCTGTGTGCACACAGGAAAAGACCATGTGCAGAAATAGTGAGATGGTGTCTGTCTTCAAGTGAAGAAAAGCATTCTTATCAGAACTCACACATGCTGATACCTTTATATTGGACTTCTATCCAACTGCTGTAATATTGGCAAAATACTTTTCTGTTGTTAAAGTCATTTACTCCACAAAAGCAGACTGAGATACCTGCCATGTGTTCAGAGATGATATTTTTATGCTGGTACTTAGTATGAGATATTGCATAAGATAAAGTTTCCTAAGAATTCTGACCCAAACAGATGAGTACAAGCCAGAGATAAAGCCTAGAAAAGGAAGGTGGAGAAGACCAAAAATGATGATCTGGAACTCTTTAAAAAAATTCAGATGGACTTCCTGTTATTTCTCATTTAAAGAACACATTGTTTAGTTCACAAATTCCTTTGGGAAATACTTTTAAACATCATCAAACTGAATGTGGCTTAAATATACTAGCAAAAACTAAAATCATGTTGGATATTATAAATTCTGACCCTGATCCTATGTAAGAGACATCTCTATAACATCACCAGTGGCCTTTGCTCAAAATCTTCTAATGAAATTGTCTAATGTATTGAGAGAAAATTCTGCTTTTAACAGCCTCAGTATTTACTACAATGCCTTTTCATTCTTAGTCAAATTTTACATCCCTGGGACACGCATTCTTACTCTTCATTCCGACCTCTGGACACAGTAAGTGTGGTCTTCCTTGTGACCCAGCAGTTCCTCCCCGATTCATTTCTCTCATGCCTTGACCTGCAGACCACAACCATTTTCACCTTTCTGCGTAAGCCACATTTTATAGTGAATATCTGCTGTAATTATACTTAGTGAAATTTCACCATGCCACTGTCATGTATCAAGGGGTTGACTGTAACTTCTCCTCAGTTTACTCTTGCAGCATTCTCTATAAATCTATTTATTGACTGACATTTAAAAATTTAGAGCACACTGTTTTGACAGGATAAAACAACAAGGTCCCTAGATTTTATTTATCTAGTTGAAGGTTACATGAACAGTACTAGTGTCTAGGATTCTGTGGTAACCTTCTTGGAGCTTGTAATCTAGTGGAGTAGATAGAAATTATATAAACAAAGTGTTATAATGAATATGAAGGAACAAAAGTGGATTGAAAACTATAGATTATTAGCAAGGGATGAGAAATATTGACAAAAAAAACATCAAAAGGCTGAGACGAGAACCAGAAGCCTTTGGAAGTTACATGAGCCAATTTGCATTTCACTGGGGCTCACTGTACTCCATGTCCTTTGTTTGAACTATTGATATCTTGATCCTCAGAATATCATCAGAAGCTGTTCTGTAGAATAAGGATTGGAAATGCATCAGCAAACTCCTACCCCTACTCTCCCAACACCTACACTTTGAGAAGTTTATTATAGCTTTCAGGGTCTGTACCATGACCTAAAAGTCACCTACAGGTAATGAGAGTTCTTTATAGCACTATACAAAGAAGAATTCTGAAGTATACATGTGTTAATCAGCTTTCCATTGCTATTACACAATGCCTGAAATCTTGAACTTATAAAGAAAGAAGGTTCTGCCTCACAGTCTTGTGTTTCAATCCATTAGGGGGCCCTGTGATAAGTGAGCACAGTGTGGGATCATTTGGCAAAACCCTCCTTGCACCCTCTGTACTCTCTTGCCATGAGATGATGCAGACAGAAGTCCGTTGCCAAATGTAGCCCCATGATCTTGGATTTCCAGCCTCCAGAGCTAGGAGCCAACACATTTCTGTTCAGTATAAATTACCCATTCAGTGAGATTCTGCTATAACAGCACAAAACGGAGCCAGACAATAGACAAACAACAGAAGTGAATTATAGAAAGCCTCCTTCTAAAAGTCATTTGTTTAAAAAATTATTCTGCAAATGGTTTTGTTGCTTCATAAGATGCTCTGGAGGAAATTTCCACCCATAGTTTTCAAGACACGCTTGCCCTCTGGGCTTTACAATTATTTGTTATTTCTCCACATGCTTCATAAGCTATTGTTGGCATTATCCTTGCAGTAAGAATCTTGATGTCACCACTAGTTGTATAAAATCTCACCACATAAGGCAACCAAACACATATTGGATTTGAGAAACCAGGTCTGGCATATTAGACTGATTACTTGTAAATCATCAAATCAAAAGATCATAGTGAAAGAGCCAGATTGAGCTTTGGATTTTATGCTAGTAGTAATGAACACTGATGTACGGATTGTTGATGCTTGCTCTCACCCTTCTGAGTCCAGGAAGTATTTACTGCATTTCTTGTCTTTTAATTGAACTTTTCTGTTCTTCTCCATTGTCTCCATCCTCATAATCTGGAATATTTTGATGTAAAGTTCTTCACTTTTTTCTTTATGTTATTGTTAATGTGTTTAGCATCAATCTATATTTAAAGTTTCATCTATAAATTAATTCTTTTTATATTAGTTGATAGTGATTCTGAGCAACTTTAGTGAGGGTAATTACTACTTATCTATTTAAACCTTGACAGAGTAAATGAATGGAAATTGCTGATTTTTTTTTTTTTTTTTTTTGAGACAGGGTCTTGCTTTATTGTGAAACTGGCCTTGAAGTCACTATGCAGCCCAGGGTGGCCTCAAACTCATGGCAATCCTCCTGCCTCAGTCTCCCTAGTGCTGAGATTGCAGGCATGCACCACCACATCTGGCTATTTTAAAACTATTTGAATATATAAAAAGTATAACAAGAGTATCTGATAAAAGTTGCTGTTCTAATTCTCTTTTGAACTTTTCTTTACTCTGCACAAGTAAATCAAGTGGTCCTGGAGAATGCTATTAATACAATCAGTAATGTCTGCATTTCCCACTAGAATATCGTCAGCAGTAAGGCAGGATCATAGTTTTCTTTTTGTTCACTAAGTATTTCTTAAATGATATCATCCTGACTAGTATTTTCAATATCTTAATAGCAAAAGGTATTGACTAAAAGACAACTGGTTGACATTTGAACCACAAAAAGATTAAAAGAAAAGACAATTCATTATGAGTATTCACTCAGGCATATCATATGCCAAAGACAGGATGAAACTGGTCAGTTTAGTCACACAACTCATCTCTTTAAAGGAAAGGAAAAAAATAAGTTAACTAACATCATATCAGAAAACTGGATCTATTTTAAGTTTCTTAGTGGACAGAGTATGGCGGATAGGATCACCTGGAGAGATAAAACTTACAGAGCCCAAGGAATACTCATGCCAACTAAATAAAGACTTGAGTGAGGTGCAGGGTATAATTGTAACATATAGGCAAGTTGACAAACTGGAAAACAGTCACTATCACCAATAGCTGAAATTTCCAAATCAATGTATGGAAAGAGATAAATGAACAAATTTAAACTTCACAAAACTAAACATAACTGCTTTCTACTCTTGTGCTCTTTATCAGCACAAAAATTCTTGGTGTGGTCAGGTTCAATCTGTTGTTTAATGCTTCATACTGAGTCCTTGTAACAAGCCTGATGGTTGTGTACTATGGTATAAATATGTCCCTCGAGTTCAAGTGTGGGAACTTAATCCCTATCCCAACATTATTGAAAGGTAAGGCCTAATGCGAAGTGTTGACACCTTGAGGACTTCATCCTCATGCGCGAATTAATGCTGTTATAAAAAAGTTTTTGGAAATTGGTTTTCTTTCTCTCGCCCTTGTACCTTCTGCTATGGGAGGAATCATTAAGAAGCCCCTCACAAAACCCTGGTGCTTTAATCTTGACTTTCCAACTTCTAGAACAGTAAAGAAATATTTTGCTTATAAATTATCAATTCTGGGCTATCTGATTATAAAAGTGAAATATATTAATGCATTATGCTTGCAACCTAACCAGTGATCTTTAAAATTATGTAAATTTCTAAAAATCATACAGGTTCTCCAATAGACTTTTGAAGATATTTCATTTTGTTTGATACTGTTTCATGGCCTGTATAACCTGTAAAAATAAATGAATAATACTCGTATCAAATCCTTTTAGATTTATTTCACTTATGAGTATGGTCTCTAGTTGTGACCATTTACCTATAAAAGCCTCTAGTTTATCTTTCTTTATAGCTGAGTAATATTCCATTATCTACTGTCTTCTATTTTTTTGCTGAAAGAAACTGTCAATGAGTCCTTGATTGATCAATACTGCAAGTCTCTATCTGTTTTCATGAGAAACCATTTTGAAGATATCGATATGTAATGTAACAAACATTGTTAATTTCCTACCACTTTGTTTGTAACTCTGTATTGTCTGTACTGTTCTTTTGCTATTTTGTAAAAGGTTGTCTGTCTGTTAATGTTTTCCCTCTTTTATTTTTAAAATTAAAAAAGATTATACACCATGAAAAAAAAATCCTTTTAGAAGAAATGATACAAGAATTTCCTAATTATGCTATTTGGGGCATGCATAGATACAATTTGTGAAGTAAACACCTCAGAAACTGTCTAGGTCTGCTATCCATTAAGGAAAAGAAATCTGGACATAGTGTGCTTTAGTGAGATCAAACTCAATACAGGAGGAACATTAAGTCCCTACTTCAGAAGGAGACCAAGGACTGTTTGTGTTTCTTATAGATGTCTGCAACATAAACCTTGCTATGCTCAATACTGACACAAGTAGATTGCTTAAGTTTTGATCTCTAAGAATAAGTTGAAATTTTCCTAGAGTTTTAAAGTTTTACATTAGGTATAATCATGTATCCTCAGGATATGTTCAGTTGAAATTCGGAAGTTTGAGCTAGTTTCTGGCATTTCTTCTTGTTCTAGAGTTCCCAGACTTGAATGTGTGTTGGATCACACCCTGAACCTCCCCCTCAGATTCACATTTAATTGGTCTAGTGTGTGTTATGGGCTTTGAAATTTTTAAAAGATCTTCACATAAGTCTAATGTACATACAAATTAAAAACCACTGCTGCAGTTCAAAGGCTTTTGTTAGCTTGTGACATTTTTCCACCTGGAATATATAGCTAGATAATCAGCTAAAAAATAAAGAAATTCAGGTAGTCCTTGAATATGGGAGGCTAGCATTGTATCTGATTACTCCTAAGATCTTATTTCTATGTGTTATGTATGTACTGTCTTTGGGAATAAGCAATATTTAATGTCCTATGTTTATTTCCTAGCACTTAGAGTGATATACAGATAGGTCAAGTTCTGCTTAGAAATTTAGATTATTTGAATGGCACCAGTGATTCTGTACATTCCTGGTCATTGCAGTTACACTGACTAAATCTTTCAGAGTCATCTTTGAATGTTTCTCTCCCTTTCAAACACTGCAAAATCTTTTGAATTCTTCACAATCTTTCCCAGTATGGTGCCTTTCACTTTTACTCTTGTAAGTCACCTTGTTTTAACTATTACAGTTTTATGGTTGGCATATTGTAAGCTTCCAAGTCAGTGTCTGAGATTCTAATTTCTCCCTTCTTTGGTCTATGCTATTTTCTAGATTATTCCTTTCATTCCATACTTTGTGAATCACCCCATAGGCTCCTATTTGTTGCAGAACGTAGTTCAGACTTTCAAAGGTTTGAGCAAGGTATATTTGTCATATCCAACCGTGCTTGTTTCATATCACTTCCCTGTAAGTCCTTGCTATTTTGGGCAGTTTGTGTACTATCTGCAGCTTTGTCTCCTCTTTTCCCTATGCTTTGACCAGGCTGTCTAATTAGAATGATTTTCTTATGTTCTAATTCATTTTTCAAGACCCAAATAAATGTCATTGTTTCTGAGAACCTTACTCTTCTTTATTGCTAAAACTGAGTAAGATTTCCTCCTTCATAATATGCCTACATTTCCGAGTCTCCCATTATTGTAGCCATTATCATATACCTGTTGGAAGAGAGGTATTTGAGTACCTGCGTTATCCCGCTTTGTTTCAGGCTTCTGGAAACAAGAACTATATATCATAAGCATCTCTTTGCCCTTCATGGTACCTAGCTCAAGGCCTCCCACAAACACAATCAGTGCATCATAAATACTTGTTAACTTGAGTGAGTGATACCAAAAATAAATGGTTGTAAATAAATAGGCCATTTTAAGCATCTTCCCACTGCAGCCTAGTGTCTTGAATATTTTATCTGCATGAATTTTTCTTGGGGTCTTTCCAGCTAGCTCTTAGGGAAGTGTGAAGGTAATAACTGTGATATTTTTACCCAGGTGATTTTGCAAGACAGAAGCAAAAAAAAAAAAAACAGCAAATGCACTTCTCAGACTAAAATGAAAATCTCTTCTAGATACCTTGCAATTTTATTGTAAGATGTAAATGCCAGCTTTTCAAACCGGAAAGAGATTCTGCACACTCAACAAAACTATATTATGAAAACGTTTGTTTGATAATTCAGTATTGAATACTTGCACTGGTAATTTTAGAGCAAAACTGTTCACAGACTATGATTTTTGTTACTTCTGTTTTGCTTTCTCATTTTTAATGATTCCTGGAAGGACAGCAACCCGTCTCCCTCTTGCTCTGCCCTTATTTGACCTCCACACTTGTTACATGGATTTAATCGATTGGCAACGAGGTTTTCCTTCTCCGAAAATGTTGTCCTAGAAGAATTTATTGTTTGAAACCGGATTTTAAGTTTTTGTTTAGAAAACAGGGGGATGATTTACATTGCTAAAAGTGCTTTTTCACCAAAGGAAAGCACTTTTAGAGATTATTTGAAAAAAAAATATCAAAGCTACCTGGGGGTTTTTCAATTTGGTCTCTCAGTGAAGAGAAATTGGGACAGCATCTGCGGAGGGCTCTGTATTTACACATAGCCAAACTGCCCAACCACTCTGGAACAGAAGATGTGGCTCCTATGACAGGTTAAGAATACCCATGTATCCTCACAGCTCTTCTCATAGTGGTGAGATCTACTGTCCCCTGCTAGAACTCAGACATGGCTGGTGAATTGTCTGATCAAATGAATTTGAAGATTTAAGACTATATCACTTCTAGGCAATATCTTAAAAGGCCTTACCATTTGGATACAGTAGTGTTCTAAGTTGATATCATATAGTACAGAAGCCATATCTAGATATGCCCAGTCCACCTCACCAATCTACAGAACCCTGAACAAATGAAAGGTGGTTTTAAGCCACCAAGCTGGGGAGCTTCTTGCTGCCCAGCAGTGAAGTATGGATGCAGGTGGTTTGAGAGTTTCTGTAAAGGAGCATGGATATTTCAAGACTAGCTAACTGAACAAGACATAAAGTGCATTTATAAATAAATTATCCTGGTTTGTACGTAAGTTGCTATCTTTTCCTTGCTATTAAGAAGAATCCACATCTCCAATACCTTTTTCTAAGAAGTTTCAAAGCCAAAGATATTCCCTTGTAAAATGTAAAAAAGCTATCTTATCAACTGTGGACTGAATCTCTATACTATACCAGACAATGCTCTTCTAATTAGAATGTAGCAGGAGCCTCAGTACAGAGAGAGGTATTTTAAAGAGATTGGAAGATGATATATACAGAAAAATGTCTGATACTAAATATACAGTGCTTTAGAGGAAATTAAAGCAGTTAATATAGACTAAGGAATAAGAATGACACAGTAGAAGAATACCACTCCCTATGCTTGAAAGGACAGGTACTGTGTGTGATGTCAGAGAACTGACAAATTCGTGGGACAAGAAAGCCAACGTGGCTGGTACATAGTATGGGATAAGGACAGAGAGACGGGAGACGTGGATTAGTGGAGTGCACCATGTGGAAGCAATATGGATTTTACTCTAAGAGTGACAGGAAGTCTCATTAGTGGAGGAGTCTCACGATTAGATTTCTATTTTTAAATGATTACTTTGAAAAAGCATTACTCTGTAAAGAAAGAGTAAAGGGAATCAATGGGAAAATTAGGGAGGCCAATGGAAGAGCTTTTGTAGAAGGTCTGACGAAGAGTCTTATAGAAATCATTTAAAGAAGTGTATTTTTTTAACTACTGAAAAAATTAATATCTAAAAGATATTGTGGAAGTGAAAAGAATGTAGTTGTAGGAGTTATGTGATATCCGTGGACTTTATGCTGTGCTAGACAAGCTTCTCTGTGTATCTGAGCCTCAGTTTCTTCCTTTGTAAAATGAGACCTACTGAATAGTAATGCTTAAATATATAATACATTTTATGAGCCAAGTTGATGGTGTGGACTATCATAGTCTCAAAAACATCAGCTGTTCTTACTAATTAATTCTCATAAATTATTATCAATTTTCTTAGTTTTAGAATAAAGATACCAAAAAAAGACAGCTACCAATTACTTGCAGAACAGAGGTAGAGCATATATTTTCTGTTAATGATGGACTGCAGTTTGATACTTGAGAAGTCCTACTTCAATAAATGTTAGTAGCAAAAAATATAGAATATGTGAAGTTTTATAGTTGCTGTTTTTTTCCTGTTAACATAGTACCTAATAGCACCTTATATTTTCCAGTGTGTAGAACATATTTTTCTCAAATAGACTTAACTCCGTTGTTGTGCCTTTGACTATTTTTATTCTAATTTCCATTTTACAGTCTTGAAAATCAAGGCTCAAAAAGTTAAATGCATTTACAAAATAACACGTAGAGGATAGAATAATATTCAATTCCTGCTCTGAATATGGCAAATAATTTCAGACCTTCTGACAAAATTCCATTTACAGCTAATATATGGCTTGCTAATCACTGCCAGAATCAAGGAGGTGAAGATTTTGAGGACATGGATATGTTAGAGAAAAGTAAAAAGATTATGAAGAAAAGTGTTATTCTCTGGCATTAAATGAATAATAGATTGGAAAAGTCTGCTCATTAAACTATACTAATACACATGTCACTGGAAATACCAGACCAGAGAACTTTCAGAGAGGAGCAGTTAGCCTAGAAGTGATAATATTGCCAAGTGTTGACCAGTTGCTACAGAGAAACCATGTAACTTCTCTACAAGTGCTGGTTATATGAAATTCTTACCTGAGTTATAATTTAAGTTACTTTTGAATGAATACTCAATATTCTTTTCAAATTATAAATGGTAGTACTTCTCTGTCTCCCACCCTCTCTCTCTCCCTTGAAACTATATACTAAGACAGAGAACTATATAGTTTTTCCAAAATCCCTCTTGTATTAGAAGTTGGAATGGCATTTTTTTATTTCTTTACAAAATGACATGAGTTTGCAGAAGTAATAATTTCTGGAACTTTTGTTTTCATAAATCCAAACTCAATAAAAGACTATGTATGTTAGAGAGGCTGAATCATATCCTTCCTCAAGTACATATATTCAAGCCCCAACCTCCAATATGATTGCATTTGCAGACAAAGGTTTTCGCAAACAAGTTCATAAGGGTGGGACCCTTTACCCACTTCCTTCAAGTGAACCTTACCTCCTAATATCCTACTCAGCTAATAACTAATCAAAAGTTTAACCCATTGATGAAGTTAGTGCCCTCAGATCCAATCACCTCTTCTAGAGTCTTTTGTCAAGAAGACAATTAAGATTAACCTAAGTGGCCCAGTGGTATTTTGTTACGGTACCCAGAGCTAACTAAGGCAGCATGTAGGTAGTACTCAACTTCTGGCCCTGTTACTGATACTAATGTAGAACAGAAATCTTCATCTTTTAAAATTATGATAGTCTCTCTGATTGTCAGAACATTTTGAGCCCTACACACCACAGTTATTGTTTAGTTTTGGTTTATTGGAAAATAACATATTGTAATGATAATTGAGACATTCAGGAGCACTTTGAGTTGAACATGAATTTTATTATCACAATTGTAGCACACATTTGAAAAACAATAATGCACTTATGTGCCATATCTATCACTTATTCCATTTTCACAGATAATGAGTGACGTCCCCAAGGATTTCTAGACCTTGTAGAAGAGGTCTATACATTTGCCTTCTGCTGTGCCACCAATCTACAGTCTGTCAACCACCATAATTATGTCCATATTGAAATGGCACCCAACCAACTATACCCGCTGCCTGCACTGACTATTCGAACCACATACTTTCATTTCCTTTGGTAAAGATCACCTCTGACCCACATTTAGCAATCACTCACTTCCTGTTTGCCTAAGATTTTAGAAGCTTCCTGTGGTCCTAAGATTTTAGAAGCCTAGTTCAAAGGCACTTGAAGAAAGATCTAGTTCAGCTTCTTATCCCTATCACAGCCCAGAATTACAAAGAGTATTGAGAGTTAGAACTTGTTCTTTGACCCAGATGTTCTCTGAGCTACATTATTTTGATGCTAATTTTATGCATTATGATAGAAATTCCATCAGTATTTTAAGTATTTCTTTCAATCACACATTTTTAGTAGGTTAAGCTCCCACAAGATCCCTTGTAACTTGGCAATGTGTCTGTATAGTGGTCGCTGTTTATGAATCACTAGCTTGAATTTGTAAGAGACAAAGTGTTAATAATTCATTCAAGACCCTGTCCTTGATTCTCTTTCTGACCTCCTCTCTCTAACCACTGCACACCTGAGAAGGGTCTGCTGGGCTCATTCTTGCAAAGGTTAAAGGTGTCTACGTGTGCAGATAAATAAAAGTTGCCTTATCTAGATAGAAAGTACATTTTTATTTAATAGGTGATCCAACATAAACACATGCTAATCCCTCTCAAAATGCAATCACTTCATTGTGTTATAAAGTCAGGATTTTGTTATTATGATTCAGTAAGTGTGGGGCATATAGAGGACAATGTCATGGAAAGAGCTTGGTATCAGGACCATGGAGACTTTTAGAATGGAAATACTGCAGAATTCCATATATTACGTGTTGTACAATATTCTGATCTTAACATGTGGAGGACCATCTGGACCACTCTTCTTGAAAGAAGAGCAATGATCTCCATTTTGGCTAAACTTGGCCCTATTTCCATGTACTGAAATGTACAGAGATGGCTAGGACTTTTCACTATCCTTTCAATTGGCTTTAAGCAATGCAAATTGTCTGGCCAAGGTACTGATGTGTAGTCTTTGAAGGAAGGCCACAGGGCAAAAAAAAAAAAAAAAAAAAAGGATGAGCCTGGTGGGATGGAGAGCCATGCTCTACTCTGTTGACTGGAATGGAGTCTCCAGATAAGAAGATACCACGACATCCCATGGCATAAAAGATTACACATCAGAGCTAAAGCATGGATCCCAAACCGTGGATACTACCACAGTTGTTTTATGCAGATGACTCTTTCTGCAGGTCCTTCTCTCTGTGTGTTGCAGAGGTGATTTCAGGCCTCCTACCCAGCCCAGCTCACAGCACTCATCTACTTCCTGCCATTTTCTTAGTCCCTCTTTCTCAAGGCACTCCCTTCTTCACGAATTAATAAAACCCGCTTCCACCCTGGGTCAAGGCCTTTGTTCTAGTTAGCCATTATACTAGCTGGACTTAGAACCCCTTGGTGCTCCACAACTACAAAAATGCCTTAGTGTCTTTATTCTCACCATGGGTGCGCTGGAAGTGGTAGATTGGAGTTAACTCATTAGAATTCCAGTAACTTTTCCATGGGATTAAAATATAAACTTCCTGGAGTGCAACAAGGACTGAGGAAGGTTCTCAATATTGCAATAAATCAACACTCAGACACACTTGCACACACAATGCTATTCACCTTATATTTTGGGAGTATCTTAAATCTTGTGAAGAAGATTCAGCTTATAAAGTCATAGACAAGATAATTCTTGAGAGGGACAGATCATGATGTAAATAGATCAACAGGTAAAAATTCTTACAAAAAGGATGAGAGGGTGTGTAAGAAACTGAAACAATTTTTAAAAATTGTGCATAATGAGAACTCATGTAATAATCTGATTACCAACAGGTGATAGATGGATTGCTTTTAATTCTTTTAACATTGTAACAGTAAAAGGAGTGTTGACTATGTAACTCTTCTGTGTATGTGGAACAGATATTCATATACTATTTGCTGATGGATACTGAAGCTTATTTAAAAGTAATATGTAATTGTTCCTGTCATGCTGACAATGCTGAATACTAAATTTGCTAGTCATATGCTTTAGAAATATATTTAAACACATCAGTTTAACTTGATTTTTTTACCAATTCCATATAAGAAAGCTAAACTCTATCATCGTTCAGTGTTTTTTAATAAAGAAATTAGTATGACTTAAGCATCCTCTCACACCCCTGCCCTGGGGTTCCAATCTTCTGTTGTACTTGGGAATGTTGTGTGGTCTTCCCACGTAGTCTTCTACAATCCTTCCCAGGTACTCTTAGACCAGCTGCGAGCCACCATTCACCCTGCTGCTAGTCAGTGCCCATTGGTCCAAGACTCGTATCTTTTACTAAAATATTTACCTCTGTGAAAAAAGGAATCCTTTGGTGGAAAAGTTCACACTGCAATGACCTGAATAGGTAATTGACCGCGCTAAAGTGACAGATCTCGTTAGTGATCAAGCCCATGAGAACTTAAGATCAGTTGCTAGCTTGCAAGTTCAGTGACTTCAAGTATTCATCTTCCCCTTCTTCTTGCAAACTCTTCCTGACTTTCCACCCTCTCCTCCCAGCCTTGTCAGAATGTAGCTGTCTCCAGCTGATAGCTCCTTTGGACATCCTTGAAATATGTCCTCAGAATTAGCTGGCAGATTATCCAAGGGTAATAAGTGGAAGGAAAACACAAGTGACTCCTGTTGAGTTATAAACACTGTCACTAGCTGTGCTATTGAATAACTCTTTAGCATTACCTCCCATACCTTCTATCCAAACGCTTTTTACTAAACACATGCTGTGTCTTGACACAAAATACATGATTTCTACATAAATGATTGAATAAAGAGAGCAAAGAATATGGTGACACTTCTAAAAGTGCTTACTAAATAAAATCACTTTAAAGGTTCAAACTCCAGTCTCTCAAACTTTAATGGAAATGAAATATTTTTCTCTTTCTGCTAATCCTGACTTTCATTTACAGTAAGTACTGAAAAAATGGGACAGCACATCAGTTAATTCATTGGAACTGGCATGTTAAAGAAAAGATTTAATGGAAAATTTCTATATCAGGTACTCCACAAACCAATTTGCAATTACTGACTTTGAAGCTTTATATCGAGTATCTGATTTATAGTATGTTGAAGGATTCTTTCAGAACTTCCCAAGTACCTACTATAGAAATTCTGTAGAACTATTAGCCACATATAGCGTATGGTCTTTTTTCTTGATATATGTAGTTGGTTTGATTTCAAAGATTGGCAATTAGTATTCTTGGATATCTTCAATATTTCCTAATGCTTTCTATGAAGAAAAAGTAAAGAAATTTGTCATTATAATGTGTTTATTGTAGGGCAATTCAGATAATACAGATTGCAGAGGGAGAAATTGCTAACTCCCAACATGTACAAATTATCCTTCAGTAAAGTTGTAAATACAACTTCTATGTAGTATATAGAGACAGAGACATAGAGATAGACAGAAAGGGAGAGACACAGAGAGACACAGAGAGAGAAAAATGGGAGAGAGATACACACACACACACACATACACATGCTGTATCTACACCCAAATGTAAATCATAGAGGACAGGGAGAAGTAGGTGAGTAGAGACACACATTCAAATTTGGAGAGATGTAATTTTGTGAAAGTGGAATTACATCCTCAGTATTATATTTGAAGGCAGTGATGAATGGAGTTTTTCTCTGCTGGCTTTTGTTGGCATGTACACAACCTGCAGGGCACTAATTTCAGACTTTTACCTCAAAAAATTGCGTTAAAAATTAAAATGTTGAGTTTGCTCCTTTTAAAACTACATTTCTCTGCCTCCAGGTTTATCTACAAATTACCTGCATGAAACATTAGACATTTATATTAGATTCAAATTAGAATGTTCCTTTATTTATTAATGAACAACCTTCAAGAGGTAGGCAATTAATTCAGCGCTAAAGGACTTTATCTAAGAACTTTGACTGTATTTTATGTCTCTGTGTATATCAAATGACTAGCGCAGTGATGATCATAACAATATGGTCTTGATTTTTTTGTTTCTGTTTAAGTTCTCAATGGAACAAATTTGGAGTTCAGATACCATTACTGTACAAGGATGTTTTAAGCATCTGCAACAATTCCCCATCATAAAATCCACTCAACACCTATGATAGGCAGGAAAAACATTTGTTAGAAATTATGTAAACTGATTGTGGCAGAAGAGCTATGCTGCAGTTATGGTGATTTGTCCTCTGTATTTTTGGTATATGCCCTATGTCTATCTTCAGCTGCACATTTCCAGGCATTTTTAAGAAATAGGGATTTGCAGATTTATAGCTACTTTCTGCCCCATCTACTTTCAGTAACAGTTGGTTTCCTAAAGGAATTGGCAACTATCATATCACAGTAGTGTTTTGTTTTATTTTCTATTGTGTTAGAAATAATTTACTTTGAAACAGAAAATAAAAATCTCTGTGTCTAGAGTGACTCTTAACAAATCTTTAAATATTATTACTCCTATAAAAGAACAAGATGGGATTTGAATAATTTAAAATGTCACATTTTTGAGATATCTATTCTATGTCTTGGCTAAATAGCTGACCAGACACCTCCCTGGAACTTAACAACTTGTGTGTCTACATTCCTAGGTAAATAATAAATTGTTTTCCTCCTTGAATAAAAGTTGCCATGACAACTGGGCTAGCTTGAGCTATAGAAGTCAAATACTGAGTGCTAGTCTGGCTTTTCAGTATTTTTGAAGATGTGATACTGGTTTTTACAGCTGAGATTTAGGTTAAAAAAAATTCAGTTAAGTGTATTTTGACATAGCCTTATCAACTTTATACATTGTAATTTAAAAAAATCTTGTATATTTTTGCAGATAGTTCATTAGGTTATGATAACTTCAAGATTATTTCTTAACTAATTACAATGATTTAGAGATTAAAGGAAAAACATGTCATTTTATATTGATTTTAATAATTATACTATATTCCAGAATTTTCTATCTGATGAATTAGTAATTCTGTGAAAATTGGGCCACATCATAGAATCTGTTATATAATTTCCCTAAAGATACAAATCTTTGTCCCAAATATTACTGAACTCTTGTAATAGCACTGACAATAGTGATAAAAATTGTAATTTTTATTAGAACTCATTATTTTAAAGCCACATCCTTTCATAATTCTAATTTTAAAAATTCTATCACTCATTATCACTTGTTATTCTGACCTAATGATTTCTGGAAAATTACACAAGCTTCCGTTTCTATAAAATTACCTAGATAAATGGATACCAAAAATGAATGAGAGATGTTTGTTAGCCCAACCTATAAATCTAAGTTGCCTTATTCAGTATTGCTTAAAGTTTGGTTTCAAGGTAAGCCTGTTTTCAATCAGCATTCTTTGGTTCACAATAACCTAAGTAATGTAACAATAAAAGGCACTGAACATAGGTGAAGACATAAAGACACAGATGAACTTGGTCAGGCAGGTGGCTTTTTTAAAAAAGTGCTTGTAGTTTTGACCTCATACATGTGTTTGCACATAGGTAGGTGTTCCTCATGATGGTAAAAGGATGGCAGTATTTGCAAGGTCTCATCTTGTCTGGTCCACAGCCCAAATGTACCGGGCAGTTAATACAGGACAGAGTTGAGAGATACTAGCAGAAAATAATAGAACCCAGTGGCAGTGAGCTGGACAGGAAAGTCACCATGACATACTTGGAATGTCAAGTGGTGACAGCTGGACTAGTTAATCTCTGAGGTCCAAGGACCATGGCTCCTAGACTGGAAAATGCCAGAGGATGCTGCAGTGGCGAGCCACATAGGAAAATCCCCAGCAAGCACGCAGTGTCCAGTGGTGGCTAGATAGACAATAGCAGTGCTCTGCTCTGCACCAAAAGGAGTGGGCTTTAACTACAGAGCCATAACATCATTAGCTTGCTTTGTTCTGTTGTCTGATTCCTAGTCCAAGAAATAGCAGACTTCACATATGAGCAGAAAGACGTTTTCTACAAATAACACTAGTTTGCCTAGTTTCTAGCATCCTTCAGATAATATTTATCTAAAATGTCCAGTCCCTATTTGAGTGCAGTGTCCTTTTAACTCAGCAAGAATCTTGAGAACAGAAAAGGAGAATCTCAGGGACGTCGTGCTAAATGTCCTGGCTTTCCACAGCAGTGGTATACAAGCACTCACACTTCAGCAGTCAGACTCGGGGAAAGTATCTCTCCACCACAATCCCTGAATGTCTCCCTGCTGGTCCTTAGGTTATGAACTCGTACGTGCCCCCCAGTCACTGTGTTTGGGAGCATGGCATAGGCAAAGTGCTTGTGCCCAGTGTCATGGATGTGCCCACCTCTGAAGTTCAGTTCCAGTGTTGAGACATCAGACATCACAGAGGACTCCATGCACCTTAGGATATATACCCGCTGTGTGTTTTGTCCACATGGACCCAAATGGTCAGTGGCCTGTGATCTTGAAGGCAGACTGGGAACCCGGAAAGAAATGGGTCTTCCTCAGGCTACATGGCATTTTATTCCTGCATCTATTTTCACATCCCCTTCTCCTTCTTTCTTTAAAAATCCTTTCCTTTCTTGTGTGCATGTGCATAGTTTGTACATGGTAAATGAAACTGAATTATAACTTTACCTACGATCTTTGTTTAAGAAATAAGAAGTCCATTTACCATTAACATTGAATCACTGTTCTCAACATTCACACTTCAAGTTCTATTGTTTATTTTAGTCCTGAGGTAAAATCTCTTTAGCATACAGCTGAGAATATTCTTTTCCTTCCATAATCAAATATACATATCTTTACTTTCTTCCACATTATTTATATGAAATATATATATATATATATATATATATAATTTTTGCAAGAAAGTAAATGGAATTCTAGTTTTGACAGAATGTCAAGAACACTTGTGTTTTATTTAACTAGCATTTAGATAAATGCTTTACAAAAAATTCACATCCCAAACTTTTTTACTCAGTTTATAAGCCTTCTATTCACAGAACCATTTCCCACATTTAAGCACTTGAATATCTGAAAATACATTCTATTTAGAGATTCTTTAAGTTGATAAGCCCAATTGCATTTTATTGTCAAAATAATTTTGCAGTCAGAATTAGTCAAGAATTATGTGATTTGTCTAGGTGTTCCTCAACAAAATCACCTTTTCAAACATTTCATTCTCCTTCTAAGGGGAAAATATGTTATATAAAGGCTGTGTGAAAGGTACCATAGTGATACCAATAATGAGAATTTAAATAAAAGTAGAATATTTATGTGTGTATGTGCATATGTATTTGCAGTACTGGGAATTAAATCTAGCATATTTGCCCTGAGCTACATCTTCATCCCTTTCTGAATTTTTCATTTTTCATCTGGAGACAAGGTCTTGTTAAGTCATTAAGTTGCCCAGGCTGGAATTGAACTTGTGATGTTCCTGCTTCAGCTTCCAAATACTGGGATTACAAGCATGCGGCTTCATTCTGAGTTTCACAGAAGTACAAATTAATAAGCCAAACTAAATGAACATGTTTATCTGAATTTCCAGGGCCAGTAACTGAAAGTAGTTCCTGATTAATTTTTAAAGAAGAGAAATTTCTCACTCAATAGTACTTGCATCTCAAATTTTCGGTAAACATTTCTAAGACATTTTTTACTTTGCGCAGAAATTACATCACTAACATTGCTGTAGTTGAAAACATCAGTGTACACATAATATACATTTGCTTCTAAGTACTTAGTAGTTTCTTTGAAGGAGGATTAGTGAGTTTCTGTGGGGTGTTTTTGTTTTGTTTTGTTTCTTCTTTAATGGGGACTGAACCCTGGGCCTTTATACTATGAAGTAATCCCAGCACTTTGCATTTACTCTTTTTAATTTTCAACAAGTTTTATTTATTTGTTCATTCATTCATTCATTCATTCATTCATTCAAAGTATTGAAAATTGAATCCAAAGCCTTTACACTGAACTACATTTTCAGCCCTTTGTTGTTAATTTTTATTTTGAGACAGTTGTTCCTCAACAAAATCACCTTTTAGAACATTTCATTCTCCCTACTAAGGGGATTGCTAATTGCTAATTTCCCCAGGCTGTGCTCCAACTTGCAATTCTTCTGCCTCAGCCTACCAGAGTGCTGGGTTTACAGGTGTGTGTCACCAGGCCCAGCTGAGAATTACTAACTTTATAAATGTTATTTTCATCTAATCTTTATTCTTAGAGGTGATTTAAGCCACTTGGTTATTTTGAAGACCACCAACACTTCTAATTTCAGGGAGATTTTTAAAAAAAAAATAATTTTAGGGAAACTGTCTCAGTTCCTGATATATAACATTCTCTCATTGCAGGAGGATACAGATCACAATTATTACATATCTCGGATATATGGGCCATCTGATTCTGCCAGCCGGGATTTGTGGGTGAATATTGACCAAATGGAAAAGGACAAAGTGAAGATTCATGGAATATTGTCCAATACTCATCGGCAAGCTGCAGTAAGTGCTTTGTATTTAGGGGTTCTTTTTTTTCTTTTCACTATGAAAACTTTGTTCCATTAATTGGCATGTATCCTTGTCTTGTAGTCCATTTTGAAGTATATTCAGTTCTGCAATTATAAAGTACATTAATAACTGCATATAAGTTATTAAAACTTAGAGAATTATACTGATGAATCATATTAATAGAACCACTTTCCTTATTATGTCTGATGAGTTATATATTTGATTCAAATTGAGATTCTTCTTGGATTATTCTCAGTTGTATAACCCTTGGAACAGCTTGCAAATTATTTTCTTTGTTATCTGTCAGTTGATGTGGATTTATTGCTCTTGGGCTTGGAATAGATTTCATCAAAAATGTCTGTGATTCATGTAACATATGTAAACCAAATTCTGGTCTTACTTAAAAAAATTAATGTGAGGGGAATGAGTATGATCCACAAGCCACCAAATTGATATTGTAAGCTTAGGTTCATTATTTACTGGCTGTGTTTTCTTGAGTAAAGTATCATTTTCTCTTCAGTATTCAGTGTTTTCTTGAGTAAAGTTTAGCAGTTCTGAGAGATATGAGATATCTGAGATATGGTTTCAGCATCTGTGATATGGAGGTGAGGAGGAATAGTCATACTAACCACATTTACCTGGTCTAGTCATTGATATCTTTCCTTCGTGCCAGGCTGAGTACATAATGAACTGGCTCTTTCAATCTTCACAATAAACCTCTGGTTCAAACATTACCAACATCTAGATACTGTGGATGAGAGAATCCAGTCTTGGAAGAGTCAGAAAACCTGCCCACAAGTTTGGATAGACAGCAGTGAAATTGGAATGTTAACCTAGACAATCAAGCTTTGCTCAAAATGTGTGTATTCAACTTACCACAACTTGATCTCAGAATGTGCATGGCTTTATTTTATGGTAAATGCAGATTTAAAATTTACTAACTTTTCCTGGTTTGGATAACAGTGATGACGCTCTTGTCCATGAAGCCGTATCATTTTCTCTTCAGTATAACTTAAAGGGTAAACAAAACAAATTTAACCTCTCAAGAGCTGCTGTCATTACTGATGCAAAGATCAAGCTAATAGAGTCAGTGGTTGAAGTTAGTTAGAGAAGCACTGATTTGATAAAAGTTATATATAAAAAATTGCCAGTGCCTTCATTGTTCACATATGTAGAAGTCTGTTTATTAATTACAGTTCACCATGCTGAGACATTGAATTTTGCGTGTAGAGCACATATTTTTCTGACTCTGAGAAGCAAACAAAGTAGCTCTTTCTTCTTATTGAACTCCATGATCCCATTTCTTTTCCATATCCTGGCAATTCTAGCCAAGATGAGATTGAGAAAAAATGAGTCACTATAGGATTTATAGCTAATCTTCAAAAGCAGAGAAAATGAGAAAAGTTAGAGGAGGACAATGTATATCTGGAATTTATAGCATTTGACAATCGTCCCATGATATCACAGTCCCTAATAGTATAAAATATACTTTGGCAGTTTGAGTGCTGCTCTCTCCACGTGGGGATTCCGTGAAGTGGCCCCAGTCCTGGTGTCAACCATTATGCGCGATGTTGATTGGCTGAAGTATTCGGTGATTTCTTACCCCACGGTGGTTTGACTGCCCACTGTGGGTTTCCTGGGCTCTCCTGTATATGTGCTGAACACACCTGTTTTTCTCTTAGGAATAAGGTTGATTGTCTTGTGGCCTCAGCTCTGTGATGGTCTTATGGAAAATGAAGGTGCTGTAGAGGAACTATTTTTTCTTACTGTTAGTGTGACAGTGACACTGTTGTAAATTGGAGAACCTGAGGTCCTACTATAACTTACCTGATGCTCCATGCACTGAGTTTGAAATGTGGACACTTGTCAGAAGCCTTCATTTAGCTAGTTTGCCATTGTTTTGGTTTGGTTTTGTGCTTTTCCTTGAGAATTTGAGATAGTATTTTAGAGTTAGAAATTGATACTCCATCTACTTTGTTACTACCATCAACAGAATCACCACACACATATACACTCATACATGCATGCACACGCCACTGATTGCACACCCAGGTATATACACACACACGTACACACACAGGCACAAAACTCACTTTATAACAATAGGCATGGTAATGTTACCTAGTATCTATTATTTTTCAGCCACTTGAACTTCTTCATTTAAATAAACTTTGTATCTTGAAATTAACAAATTTACATACTAGAGTATGTTTTAGATTCCCTTAAAATATTTTTTTTTAAAGTATCATTTTGGCCAGGCATGCTAGTGTGTGCCTGTAATCCCAGCACTTGGGAGGTTGAGGCAGGAGGATTACTGTGAGTTTGAGGCCAGCCTGGGCTACAGAGTGAGCTCAAGGCCAGCCTGGCCTAAATAGCAAAATCTGGTCTAAATCAATTAATCAATCAGTTAATTAATCAATCAATGTATAATTTGATCTGAGCTTTCCAAACTGTGCAGAGTAACCCATGTTTGGCTATTTCCTGCATTGGCCTCTGTATCCTTTCAATCCTGCTCGTTCTCTGACCTATTTCCTTTTTTCCCTTCTCAAGATGTCAGGTTGTGAGAGATTATGGAATCATAATATTAAAGTAGTGTCATGGTAAAGAGGCTCAGTAACATCACATATGTATTCTATCCTCAACATACACACGAACACACACACAAACCCACACACACACATACCACATGTACCAAACCATAGCTGCTCTTCTTTTTTATATTCTGAGAAGTTTAAGCACAAGGGGAAATGGCAAATGGAAAACATGGTTCCACTTTATTGGTTAGCTTTGTTCATGTCCTAATAGACAAAATTCTTCATGCAGAGCTCTATGGTAATTTGGCTAAAACAGGATTTAAATTTAAGCCCTAAGGGAGAGAAGGTGAGCCTCTCAACTCCTCTTTATCACCAAATGATGGGATTTGCATTCTCAAGGGCACGCATTCTGTCAACAAATTAGAAGAATAAAAGCAAAGAAAGGTCTGGCCCTCAGGGCAGGACAATTAGTAATCTAGTTCTGTGTAAAAAAGAGGTTAAAGTGAGAAAGTAAGAGGGTTGGTTTTCCCAGAAAACACAACCTCCCACTCCCTTCTGCTTCCTCAGAATGGGTAAGAGGAGGAGACAGGAGAAGTTCTTTCTGAAAACATGATTTTTTACAGCTGATCTTAGCCAAAAGGATGAGAAGTGACGGGAACCTAATGTTTTAAAGAAAAAGTTTACCTCTATCACAACTACTTATAAACTTGGTCAGAATAGTATTTTAGAATCTTAGATTAATATTCCAGAAAGAGGGGGAAGGTGGAAATCAAGTAAGAATTTTCTTCTTTCTTCCACAATAACATATTGCCTTTTCAAAGTAGTGTGAAACTTACAAATCATTTAATTCAGATTTCTGACTGCCAAAGCACATTGATTGCTCCTTCTGTCCTCTCTTTTAAATTACAAATGATAATTCTTAGTATTTATATTATTATGCCCATCCATCCTGTATTTTGATTTTGTGTGCCTTTAAATCACTCCATTCCTCTTTTTCTTTAAATAACATTTCCCATATCATTATGGTCGAAAAAGCTGGTAAAACCTAGTTTTGTAGTTGACATATTAAAGCAAAACACATGAGTTCCTAAACAAAGGAAAGTGAAAACTTTGGATGAATCCCTACCATATAGCAAGCAATCAGATAGGCACTTTATATGAAAATTATTATAGTCATTTGATTATTTTTTTTCTTGGTACGGGGAATCAAACTCAGGACCTTACACTTGCCAGGTAGGTGCTTGTACTGCTGATCTATATCCCCGGCCCTATTTGAGTATTTTTATCCTTTACTGAAAATCACTTAGTCCTCAGGTTGCAAACTGGAAGCTTGTGATTATTCTACATACCTAAAATCAGCCCAGACATTTCTTTTCCTCTACGTGGACATTTCATATTCACATTTCTATACTTCTTGTTTTCTATACTTCTTTATCCATATTAGTTAACTTATTGCTGGGCACAAATTTTGTTTAAACACCCAAACAGAGTTATTAAGTCTTCTGAAACCAGAGGTGACATTCTGATTCATGACTTCCAGAGAAATATCTCTGCTTTGAGCTAGGCAGAGATTAGAAATTAGAAGACCTTGCCTCTACCATTCATTTCCTTGGGTTCTGTCCCCTTGGCAGTTCAATTTTGGAATTTGGAAGAAACTTGTAAAAATGTCTATCTTAGGCCCCCCTCTGCCTCCTTGCTGGCTTGAGAATAAAAATAAAATAGTTTTGAAATTATGTGAAAAGACATTGGAAATCTTAAAAGAATAATGAGGAATGAAAACATTAGGTACTGCAAATGCGTACCAAAAAAATGGGGGGGGGCACTCAAGGGGTGAAGGGAGGGGGAAGGCAGGGGAAAAGTATGAGGGGGAAGGCAGGGGAAAAGTATGTAAAAGTACATGTGTACATGTACTGATTTCCCACAAGGAATGTAAACATATGCTACAAAAATGTACTCATAGACTAAACTG
Organism: Chinchilla lanigera; assembly: GCF_000276665.1. Lineage (NCBI taxonomy): Eukaryota > Metazoa > Chordata > Mammalia > Rodentia > Chinchillidae > Chinchilla > Chinchilla lanigera. Next base: position 8,358,565 of record NW_004955429.1, on the reverse strand, counting down.
AAAAAAGAGTAATGGGATTTCACAACTGTCTTACTTGAAAACCCTGATTCATACCACAGAAAATAATAATCTACGTCAAAGAAAAACCAGAGATGGACAATCGCTAAAGTGGTACATGCAGATTTTATTCAGCATTGTTCCAATCCAGGGGAAGGAGAACTTGATATAGAACTGGGCTCAATCTGAATGGGCAAGTTGACATTTTTAGTCAAGGGGCCAGTGTATAGACAAAAACTGAAAGCAAAGATCAGGAGTAAAGGAAATTCTGGCTGAACCAAGATCAAGTTGCTCAGACATTTCCTGGAATATGGTGAAGGACAAGGAACTTTATCATATATTAAAGGGTTGAGAGATTGAGGCTGAGGACTTCTTGCTAAATTGACATCACAGGTAGGTTTTTGATGCTGTTATTGGTGGTGGTGGTGATATTTTTTTTCTACAACTAGATTTTACATTAAGATACATGGATGGATTTAACAAAAAATTTAGAAGCCTAAATAAAGATTGGCTAATTGAATCAGATATCAAAGATGAGGATTCTTGTTAAAATAGTCACTGGACACTGTCCTAATGATACAGGGGAAAGAAAGTCCAAACCTTTTAGATGTCTGGTACAAGTTCATGTTCTGTAAAATTGAAAAATGAATTTTAGGAATAACGGAGGTTAAGAGCAAAATATATTTATTGGGAGAAAGAAAGCTTCTGTCTGAGAGAGAGGCAGAAGTGGACCCTTGTGGGTTGCCAAGGAACCTACCTTTTCTAGGGAATTTTATAGGGCAAATCCACAACATGAAATAGGGCAAGGTGGGAAACATGGGAAATTGCAAGGTGGGCGTGAGGTGGGACAAAACTATGGTCAGCCAATAAGATTGAGTATAATTGCTCAAGTAAAATTGATTAAATTGGGATTAAATGGGGAAGTGAGTCACATAGAAAATGGATGTGAATACAGAACAAGGCTTTTCCTGATGGAGGTTGGGTTAGTGACTCTTCCTGGCTTTTTCAAGGTGATGATACCTATTTAGAATATCAGTTCCTCATGTCCATCCCTAGGGAGGTAAGCGGGTGCATTTGTTTCATCTTTTGTCTTGAGGTCTGGTCCAGTGGAGGTGCTGAGCTCTACCATAGTTGCACAGTAGGTATCTTGGCTTCCATATTGGCTCCTTGGAGGGCCTGGCCCAATCTGACTGCCCATAATATTTCTATCTAACTTAGCTGCCTACAACACTAGGAAGGTCTCCCAAAAGGGGATGGAGACCTCTCTTTACCCCACAGAATGGTTTTGGGGACTGTCATCATGTAAATGCATTTCAGGACACATCAACGTGAGGTTCAGGCAGATTTATCAGGCAGAGGTAGAGGCAAAGCTTGAGTAGCTGTAGGGGCCCACTTGGATGAAGTAGCTCAGATTGGCTTGCTCACAAAAGAACAGTGTCAGCCTTTATGGATTTGCAGTTGATCATTGTTTCTGTTCTGATTTCTTAACACCAAAGGGATCCTTATGGTTTGAGGGACAATTTAGTTTCCCTTAGACAATCCCTCTGGTTGTAAGAAAGCCAGCCTCTATTCCCTGGAGTAATTGCTTCTCTTTGATGCTCTGCTCACAGGGTGATCTGTGAGGCTCTGCTCTTCCTGGAACCCCAGGTGATTACAGATTTAGGACAAAGGCTGGAGGCTTTTAGGCATCACATTTGAGGGTCTGCAAGTGGTCACTGCAAAAGCTGGCAGTTAGATGTCCCTTTTAATTTGGAAAATTAGTTTAGCTATTCTTATCTTCGTGTCTTTAGTCTTCAAATAGGATGAGAGAGAATAGATAAATTCAGGAATATTCTTTCAGTGATTAGCATGTCTGTATGCAGAAATGAGCAGAGATCTCACCCAGAAAATAAGGTATTCAATTCAGGGAAATTGTTTGAAATCCAGTGTCTGATGCCAAGCTTTATCCTGGTTTAGTTACCCATTAGGCATCTGCAGTCCAGCGGCTAGGTCCCCAATTGCTTCAGGCCAGAAAACCCACAAGTCACTCTTCTAATGAGTAGCAGGTTGAGGGCTCAAGAGTTTGTCCTTTGTCCCCACAGTGGTCTCTGATTGTGTCAGAATCACTTAGGACTTTTGCTAAAATTGAGTAGTGCAAAGATAGATACAACAGTCTAACTGTTGAGATTTAATGGAGAAGACAATGTAGTATCTGGTCAAGGAGGCATTGACATACAGAGAGAGAGAGAGAGGCAGAGAAACAGAGACAGAGATGAGATAGACACAGCATCAGAGAGACTTATAGGGTACATGGATGGATGGATATACATAATTGATATTGATCACATAAATACATATCTATACTATATATCTCTAAATATACATTTTCCTCAATCTCAATTGTATTCTTTACTAGACATAAACATAACTTAGTCTAAAATATGTTTTCCTTTTCTGTATGTCGGAAGATTGATTCTTTAACTAGGAAACAGCAGCAGGGCAAAATGGAAAGAAGTGCTGCTCTTTGCCTCTCTCTCTCTCTCTTTTATAATGCAGGTGATGTTTTTGATGAAACTGGTATGACTTTTGATGTGGTGATTGTTTCAGATTTTTAAATTGGTTGTGATTGTGGTTTCAGAATCATCCTTGATGGAGTTCTCTATCTAGGCATAGACAGAAGTCTTCATTGTAAGGATTAAGTTTTCTGGACGGGTTGTCTCCCCTTGTTCAGGAAAATTTTTCTTGCTTCCCTTGGAATTTCCCCTGGTCTTACATTTGCATAATGCTTTTGTTGTGAGAGGTAGACTTGACTGCCTGATATCTAGTTCATAGTGTTTTCATTTTGTTCAATTTCAGTTTTTCTGTGCATCAAAAAGTCTGTTGCTATGTGCTTATTTTTCTAAATGATAAAATTGAAAGACAATTTAAGTTTTAAGTCTACCAGGCTATTATTTATTTATTTATTTTCTTTCTTTTTTTTTTTTTTTTCCGATACCAGGAATTGAACTCACAACCTTGCACTTGCCAGGCAGGCACTGTGCCGCTGAGCTAAATCCCCAGCCCCTTACTAGGCTATTATTTACACCAAAGCAATTTTGTCTGAGTTCCATTGTTACGGTTTAGAAGTAAAATGTTTCCTGAATGTCTCACAAGCAGAAGGGGGGCCTGGTTAGAAGGGCAGGTCCCTGGGGCCATGACTTGGGAAACTGTATTCTGGTCCCTAGTGCTCCCTTCTCTCTCCCCTACCTGGCTGCCATGGGGTGAACTGTTTTCCTCCATCATGCACTTCCACAGTGCTATTTCTGCCTAGAGCCAGTGGACCATAAATTGAGTGATGAGTTAAAATAAACCTCTCCTGCTTTAACTTCCAGGTGTTAAGTGTTTTCTCCCAGTGATGGAAAAACTGCCTAATGCATCTGTTCACAGCATTGAACATAGATTGATTTTATTTATTTTTAGTTTTGACTGGTTGAATAAGCTTACTGCATTCTCTTTGATTTGCTTCATGCTTGGCAAGACAGTTTTCATCAACCTAGTCTTTCTTGCTTTTGTTTATTAGGTGTTTTAGTTGAATAATAGACTGGGATGACTTTTAGCTGCATGTGTCTCTATAGCTTAATTTTGATTTAATTATTTCCCTTTTTAGATGTATAAAGAAATTATATTAATCAGTTTTCCATTATTGTAACAAAATGCCTAAGATCATCAAATTATAAAGTGGAAAGGTTTATTTTGGTTCATAGTTTCAGAAGTTTGAGTCCATGATCAATGGGATCAGTGGCTTTTGGGTGGGTGGTGAGGCAGGATATCATGGTAGGAGCATGGAATCTCTAGAGGAATCTTTTGGGGGCCAGGAAGTGAAAGACAGAGTAAAAGGAAGAGGTTGGAGTCTCATTATCTTCTTTGAGTACATGACCCCACTGACCTACAAACACTGACCTAAGCCTCACCTTTTAAAGATTTCTGCTGTCTTCCAATAATGCAGAGCTAAGGACAAAGCTTTAAACACCTGGGCTTGGGGAGATATTCCACACCCAAACGACAGCAGACATTCACTTGACATGATGCAGTGTTTAATTTAAGATTATTTATATTTTTGTTCTAATTGAATTCTAATCCCCCAGGCCACTCTGACAGTTACAAAATGTTAATGGAATTCTCTTCAGGTGGTTCAGAAGCTCAGTTTATTCCTGAACCCAGATGTACATTTCAAAAGTGAATACCAGTTAAATTGTTTGTTTGAAAATAATAGGAACTCAAAAATGGGGTTTGGTATCATAAGGCCCAAGTTCAAGTTTATTATATCTGGAAGATCTTGAGAAAAGCCCTAAATTTCCTGCTACTTTCTTCTTCTTTTGAGTGGTTATTATATTAATTCTGTCTACCACATAGGATAGATAGATAGATATTGTGGCACTTTATAACACATCCTACCATTAATTCATTTTCCTGTTATGGTTATACTTAAGTTACTTACCAATTTTGAGATAAATTTTCATTGTGCCAAGTATTACTTGCTGGCCTTTTATGGGAGAAATGGGGAGTAGGGAGCTAACTTTGTTCCCTCCTCCAAATTACCATGATTAGAATAACTGAGTCTTATTTTTCTGTGTGCCAGGGAAATATAGTAGTCCACTTTCACATGTTGAACTTAGTAAATTTTTTCTACTAACACAATTAGATAAATAGAACCATGTCACTAATCATTTAGGATACCTTCACTACTTTTCTGAATCTAGGAAACATATTTTAGACATGGAAGCTACTATAGTCTTTTTGACAGATGCCTAGTGAAATCTGTAGCAATTAACTTTTATGCATCTAACAAAGCACAGCTTCCCAAAAGAAGACTCTCTCTTCCTTTTGAAATGAAATCCTACTTTAGTTGATCATATTTCATTGCAATTTCATTTTATTTCTCCACCAGGGGTCTTTAGATGAGGATGGGCAGTGTTCTTTATATAAAATTAGAGATTCTTAGGAGGTGATTTAATACATTCTCTATTTCCTGTGATGGCTACAAACTAATTCTAGATAGATAAATATATATTCACCTTTTAGAACTCATGAGTCAGTTAAATACTCAGGTATCTGTAAAAGCCTATTGAAGTTCTTACATTATCCTTCCATAATCATAGAGGCTGTTAAAAAAGGAGGCCCCTCAACCATGTCTCAGTGTGATAAAAAGTCTATTATTTCCTGCATTGCCTTTGAGACTTTCTTCCCCAGTGTATTTTTGATCATCTTTTTTGAGATTTCTCCATGAGACTATGAATGCTTGCAATTGGTTTAATTTGAGATAACATGAGTGTTAGACACATTCTCACCATGAAGTTATTAAATGATAAAAATTTTACATGGCTCTTGCAAGGAAAATGATTTGCAACATAGAAAGTTAGCAAGGGGCTGGGGATTTAGCTCAGTGGCAAAAGTGCCTGCCTGGCAAGCGCAAGGTCATGAGTTCGGTTCCTGGTACCGGAGAAAAACCAAAAAAAA
>NW_004955429.1:8332474-8352993 GCF_000276665.1 Chinchilla lanigera | reverse complement strand
AAAAAAAAAAAAAAAAAAAAAACAAAAAAAAAACAAAAGAAAGTTAGCAAAATATAAATAGAGTATAATGTTCCTTAAGAGTAAACACACAGGTAGGGTCCATTTTTGTGAAAAATCTTAAATTATATAACATAAAAGACTTAGGGCATTTTACTATTGAGATTTCTTGGGTAGATTATTATTTTAATAGCTTTCGAAGATAATTTTAAATAACTGGTTGCAATAGCTTTATTTTTGTCTGTTTCCTCCTACTAGTTTATACTAGTACAAGTACCAGTATAAGTACTACTTTAAGTCTTACGCTGGACATCCATTGTGCTGGGAGTGCCAGAAATTTTTTCTTTGGTGCTGCTGGTGCTTGAACCAGGATCTTGCACCTACTAAATATGTCCTCAGTCACTGAGCTACAGCCACAGCCCAGCCAGGAATTTCTTATCACGCACCTTGAAGGTTCAAGTGCAATAATTAGGACAAAGTTATACACATGAGTCCTGGTTACATGCCTGTCAAACTGTAGGGATGGGCAGAGTATTATGAGGGAAGAACTCTTAGACACTATCAACAGGCATCAAATTACTTAACTTTTGAAAAGTCAAGAAGGTGACAAATGAGATAAACTGAAAAATTGAGAAATCTGCATGAAAACAAGTCATTTGGTATTAGCTTCGTCACTTTACTTCAATTTGAAATTATTTCCAAATAAAATAAAGTTTAAAAGAGAAGGAAGAATGGTTAAACACTGAACATCATCTGAGTGTCAGTTTCAACTTATAATCAAGTTGTGATGTAATCACAGTGATGAACGTTGCCTGCTGGATTACAAACCACAAGACATCAGCCATCCACAGGCAGCTGGGTGAAGTGTTGAATCACAGGGACTCAAGGCAGGACCGCCTGGATGTGAGTCTCCACTTTGTTAACTATTAGCTTCGTGACCTGGCATCTAGAATTACTCTTCGCGGGTTACTTTCCTCATTGGTTAAATGGGAATAATAACAGCTCACACTTTCTAAAGTTGTTATTAGACTCAGTAAGTTAGCATTTGTACAATGCTGAAAAGAGTGGCTGGTGCGGTGTTAGAGATGTATATCACACCGATAATCATAATCCTCTTGCAAATATTTAACTTTAAAGCTGTCATTTTCCACTGACTGGAAAGTGGACATCTTGTAGCCTGAAGGGAAGATTATAATCTGAGGATAGGAAGGAACTTTCCAAGCTATAAATGACAAACTCATAGGAAAATTTCTCTGCCCAGTTTGAGGATCACTGCTCAAGGAAGTAACAAGACTGCCACGTTCCCCAGGTGTTCTCGGTTGGAAGAGAGATTTTGCAAATCATTGCTCTAAATGTGCTTGGCTAGCAGGTCTCTCAATTCCTTCAGGGGAAAATTTCAGGTCATATTATAAGTGCAACCAGGTAAGTTAAGTGAGATAATGTTATCCAGAAATAAATCCATTCATTTTTAACCCATTTTACACCTACAAGAGTTTCCCTACGGCAATGGTTTTAGAAATTGGAAGATCACTTATATAACGTAGATCCTTGCTGCTCAAAAGGACTTCAATTATCCTCAGCTCTCAGAGTTCATTAGAAATTCAGGAATTCAGATCTCACCCCCTGAATCAGAAGCTGAATGCTAATGAGAGTCTTAAGTGACCCACTCGCACACTCAAGTTTGAGAAGGCCGGCAAAGTCCACTGCCTGCTTTCTAGAGCAGTGTGGTGTGAAAAATCTAGACAGGACTCTCGTTCTCATTCATCCCCGCCTGCCCTCCAAGGGTTCGTTGCAAAGTCCTGTGGTCCTTTTCCTTACACATTCTGATTCCCCGGAACTCTGCCTGAGCGGTGAATATTTCCATTGCTAACTTGAATAATTCTCATCATTGGAAAATAACAATAAACCCAAGATTATGCCAAGAACATGCAATAGGAGAGGTCAAAAGATCTGGTGATAGTCTACATAATCTCAAATTCCCAGGAGACAGCGTCAGGCTGCATCAAGTGTATGAATATTCCCTTGAAGTATGTCATTCCATAAGCCGGGTTAATTAAACTGTCAGTTGTGCTGTGAGAAAAGTGGTGAAGAGTTAGAATTTCTAACTGAAAATGAATCCAGTCTATGGGCGATGGGCTGCATTTCTGAAAGGAGTAGCCAGTTCTTTGTCTGTACATTTGCATATTGATTAGCCCCTTTCCATGAACGGTTGGATCTTTTTAATTAAGTTTACAGTGTTTTCAGTCCCTGGGTTCACAACCCATGTCCTTTTGATCCCTCCCAGGGTGTGAGAATTGGTTACAATGTCTTTTTTTTTTAAATCTTACATGTAAAAGGCATGATTAATTATTGTGCCCACAGATCTATTTTATTTTGGACACAAGACTCATTTATAGCCTGGAAGTCATATCTTACTTTAGCTAGCATATCCTGAAGAAGTTTGCATTGCTGTTATTCATGCATGTATGCTTTTCCTCATTCTATTCTCCTCTCTAAAGTCTGCTTGGGCAGAAACCTGTCAGTTTTCATTTTTCCTATGCATGTCTGTCTACAGTCATGCATTGCTGAACGAAGATGCTAAGTTCTGAGAAATGTGTCCTTAGGCTATTTTGTCATTGTGAGACCTCACACAGTAGACTTATACAAGCAGAGATGGCTTCCTCCTAGGGGACCACAGTTGTATATGCAGCCCTGGGTTGATGAAACATCTTTATTCAGCACAGGACCATACTATTTACATTTATTATTGCACTACCTTTCAGTTTATATAACTTTTCTGACTGAAGTGTTCTCAATTATTTCTCTAGGCAGAGAAACACAATTATCAGTGAGAATTTTTTAAAAGAAAGTAAATATTTTTCAAGATTAGAAACTGGGGTCCTAAATCTATATTGGGAGCTTAAAAAGTGAAACTGTTTTATCCCCCAATGGACACAAACCACAGTAGTTCATGCAGGGCAGGTCATCTGCTGAGAAAGAGCTCACTGCTTTATCTACAGGTCTAGGGTGGTGACCTATATTTAGATTGAAATCTTGGTTCCAGTACCTGCTAGTCATTTGAATTTACTGCTCCTTTTGTGTAAAGTTTTGTTTTGAAATGATTTCAGGCCTGTAAAAAATTTGAAAAAGTCATTAAGAATTCCCATATACCTTTCACCTCACTCTACCAATATTAACACCTTTTTTATCATTAAGATGATAATTAATTCCAAGAAATTAACATCACTTCTATGCTTTTAAGTATTCCACAGGCTTTATTCTGACTTTTCTAATTGCCCTCAAGTTATCCTTTCATCTAGCTCCAGTAGGACCCACACTGTGTTTGTCTGTGAAATCTCTTCTCCTTTATCCGTGGTTTCCTCAGTCTTTGTCTTTCATGAACTTTACCGTTTTTGAAGAGTATTGCCAGTTTCTTTGTACAATGCCCTTGATTTTGAGTATCTACCTGGGTGTCTATTGTTTTTTCAGCATTAAACAAATCTTTGTTTTGGACAGCAGTGCAGTGGGAATGGTATTTCGTCCTCTTTGCACATTGGTATGGCTTGGTGTTCTCCAGAGTGTAAGTGTTGCAAACTTTATCGCTAATGCTACCATGATGGCAGGAGAAACCTCATGAGAGATACTGCTGTGATGAGCACTCAGCCTTCATGAATGGATGAATTCATGGGTGTTGTTATCAAAGCAGTAGCTTAGTTATGAGAGTGGATCTGTTATAAAAGTAGGTTTGGTGTCTTCTTGCTATCTCTATGTTTTCTGTGTACTTTTTTGGCTTTCTGCTTTTCATCATGGTGTGATGCAACGAAAAGGTCCTCATCAAATGCCTGCCCTTGATCTGGATCTTCTCAGCCTCCAGAATTGTGAGAAATATATTTGTATATTTTTCCTACGATCTAGCCAGTCTCAGGCACGCAGATGTTCTATTATAGCAGCACAAAACAGGTAAAGGCTTACATATGACAAACCTCTCTCTTGTGATGTAGCTTTCTTTACCTGATTAAGGTGATGCCTGCCAGGTTTTCTTGCTTCACTATCATGTTACTATTTTTCCTTTTAGAATTTACAGATATCCTATGGGAGGTACTTGAGACAGCACAAATATCTTACTTTTCATCACACTTATACCTACTGATTTTCCCATTTACGTTTGTTAAAAACAGGTAAAATAGTTGACATGATACCTCATGTATTAAACGCTAATTTCATTCTGCTAAAGTCTGCAAATGCTTAGTTATGATTCCAGTGGTACCTTGGTTTATGAATTTAATTTCTTTTATGATTTGGGAGAAGATGGCTGCATTTGTGTTTATGTGGGGAAGATGACCGTGGTCGTGTTTATCACCAGGTGCACAGTTTGTGAATGGAAGCAAAATTTTGCTGAATGCTTTTGTTTGCTAACTGAATTGTTCTTATGGTATTTCAATGTAATTATGACATTGCTCAGAAACATAATACATAGTTATGACATCACTTCTATTTGAAAAATGGTTTACTTGAATTTGTTGAATCATTTTTTCAAAAAGTATCATGATGACTTGTTTGTGTAGTAGAAGGATATGAATATTAAGTCATTTTCAGCTATTACTAGGAATGATGACTTTATTAAAGAAACTAATTTTAAGAGACTATTCATTGCTATATTAGAGATATTCTTGTACATAATTTAACATGCAATATTACTGACTTGGGTACTTTTGGTCTATCTATACTCAGTGTTTTTATCATTTTTAATAATCTTTTAAAGAATCGTCTTCACATTGTAGATGAACAAACATTTACAAAACCACACAGCTACTAAGAATTAAAGCTAGAATGTAATTTTAGGTCACTCTGATTCTAAAATTATGCCAGATTACTCAAAAATTACAAAAGAATAATTGAAAATTTAATTCCATTAAATAAAATTATAAGATGTATGTGTCTTACAATTAGCAAAGGAGTAAGACTACAATAATCTATTCTAAGCATTTGTAAGTCAATGCATTTTGGGAATCTTATTTAGTTTCAAAAAAGTTACTTGTTACATATATTTGGAAAAATATATATCACATCAAATTAAATTAAATTTATTTTGGGTATCTGAAGTTTATTCAATCATTTTTATTGGAGATATGGCTTACTAAAATAAACTAATCTTGCTATAAAATTGTATAAATAAAGCAAATATATCTTTTAAAATTTTGCAATCTCTTTCACTGTTAAACTTAATCTTAAAGAAATGAACTGAAAATGCATTATCTGCTGTTTTTGAAATTGTTTTTATAAAAACTGACAAAAAGTTCCCCTACATGGCAATATCATTAATAATGTCTCACCTATTTGACAGCTTTAAAAGACAGAGTACTGTTTAAAAATTATTTAAATGATTAAAAAGAGAATATTTAAATATATATGTCAAAGTTAAAGTAATCTATTAGTTTATTCTTGAATATGTATGTACTCCCTATTTTCTTCAGATCCTTTGCTATTTTGAACTCATGAGATTGGAAATCATTGAAACTTTAGCTAATTTTCTTCCCACAAGCTGCTCGCAACATATCACGAAGAAAATAGACTTAATGGAATCAGAAAAGCAAAGATTTCTTACTGGGAGTAAGAGATTATCTTAAAACAAATAGCAATTTTTATGAATGATCCTCAGAAAAATACTATTGATTAGCATAAATGTGCCCATTGTAGATTAACTCTTCAGAGCTGTCTGTCTTCAAGGATTTGCAGGCATTGACCAATCAATTTCTCTTTGTAACATTACTGGGAAATAACCAAGTTAAAGAGAAGGCAGTGTGTTTATGATTATACTTTTGTGCTATTAAAACAGAATTAGCAGAGTTCATAATAATGAGTCCAGTCATGGATAGCAATAGGCATCTTTAAAAAATATATAAAAGGAGGGAGATAAGGTGTGGACACACTTAGAAATCTAGATGTGTGTCTCTGAACATGACTGATAGCCTGTTGCTACAAGAAACTTCCACATGTTTTCCAAAACCATCCTGTGTTTTCAAAACTGTAGTCACATATGGCTTTAATTCCCATAAATTTGTACCAAAACACCTGGGCTCTATATACTTACCAACTCTCTCACGCATGTTTACTAAATTTATCTTCCACCATATGACAAAGTAATGCTTCTTTTGCTTGTCTCAGAATTACCATTCCCCCTCCTTTTCAGCAGTCCACAGAGTCCAGGAGGGTGCTTAGACACACACTTGCTTGAATGATGTCTCTCATGATTTGTAAACTTCACTTCAGAGCACTGAGTGTTAAATTCTTATTTATTTATTTTTTGGTGCTGAAGACTGAATTAAGGGCCTCATGCTTGCTGCACTTTTGACCTTTTATTTTGTATTTTGCTCAAACTGTTAATTCACTGGTTCTCCACTTGCTCACCTTCCTGAGAGTTGCTTTCTTTAACATTAAACATTCTAAGGGGTGAGATACAACATAGTAAACTGTTCATGATAGCATAGCATCTTGTTAGTATGTTTTTTGTTTGTTTACACTTGCTTTTTGTGACAGTGTCCAGGGCTCTGCTAACCTGTTTTTGTCATTGTTGCTGCAGAGGAGTTCTTCATTTCCTAGACAGTTATTATAGCAAAACCGATTTGAAAATGACCTCAAACTACTATAATTTCTCTCACCTAACAAAAATAGCTTTTCTTCCTGCATTCCTTCTCTCAGTTGGTGGCAGTGAAGCTCACCCTTTGCCCATCTAGCAATCTGTGCTTTGTTCTAGATTCTCCTCATGGACTCAATCACAAAGTGTTTCCGGTTTTGCTTTCTATATTTTGACCCTTCTCTTCCACTCCCTCCCCCACCTAATGACCTTCTATGGAAAATTTTCCATGCTTTCTTCAAAAGTCCATTGCAGTGCCTCTGCTGGGGGTAAAGCATCTCCTTTGCATGCCTCCTCTGCCCTAGAAGGTTGTATCATTTATCCCTGGTGATGGTTTTCCCACTACTGCGGTAGCTGCGTGGAATTTACTCCCTGTCCTACCCAAAGTGGCTGATTTAGTGCCTCATGCGTGCAAGTTGATGTATCAATGATTGTTGACTGGCTGAACAAATACAAGTGTCCTTCACCTCCTTCTCACATCTGTTTGGTATACCATCCAGAGACAAAGTAAAAATCTAGCTATTCAAGGGAAATTATATTGAATATATAAGCATTTCATTTCAAAGTGCTTTGTAAAATTGTAGAGCTTATTTTTCTTTATGTTTTAGTATGTTTGTGTGTATGTTTAAGGTAGGATAATAATGATTTTTCCAAGATTTGCCTTTAAATGTGATTCACCACTTTGTTTTAATGTCTCACTAATTGAAAGTACTGCCTTTATCATCACTCAAATCTAGTTCAAATTCTAGTTTTTCACTTAGATTATTCTTAGTCATTGGTTCTGAGTAATTTTCACTTGTAGCTATGAGCTTTTTACATCTGTGTGTGTGTGTGTGTGTGTGTGTATATGTGTGCTCACGTAGTTGTAGGAAGATATAATAACATGAACTAAGAAGGCAAGGGAGAACTCTGAAGATGTCACAGTTAGCCATCCAGCCAGGATTGATGCTTCCACCATTCTGAAATAGTGAGAGGCAAATTCCAACATCCCATCAACTGTCTTGCTCAAATTCTGCTTTTGCTTTCTCTTCAACATGCACAAAGGACACCAAGGTAGGAGGGCAATTGATCAACCCTCAATCAACACTGGATGGGAGTGAGGGGGTAAATTCCCAGCTTTCGGTCCTCTAATGTAATGATTCTGAGCAGTGTTTTCTCTTCTCTTTCTCGGAGGGTCTCCACAGGGACTGAATCCAATTGGTTAGAATGATAACACATCCAACATGGTGCCTATTACTAACTTTTCCTCTTTGTCTCACTTTTTCCATATCCTTTAACAAATGCCTTTAGGGTTAACCTTCACATAAAGTGTCTTATCTGTTGGTTGGTTTGGGGGATAACTCAGGCTAAACCAAGGTTTGAAAAATATAGAAACCATGGCTGACTAAGATTGAGATACTGCTGATCCAGTCCTAAGGGCTGTCACTTATAAAAACAAGAGCCAACATTAAGAGTGTCAGGTTCCTTGAGCTAAAAGATGCTCTTTATGAGTGGTTAAAACACGGAGCAGAAGCAGAAAGTTTTGAAGTAGCAGGGGCTAGTTAGTGTTTGACCTTACAACTCCTTTTTATTTTTATTATGTTGCCATTATTTCTAGGGACAATGGCGTTCTAGACTGAATGACTGAAATGAGGAGATAATATACTAGATACTGTGGTTTAAGGGAAACTAGAGCCAGGGCATTTATGAGGACGTTATTGCAAAACCAGTGATGCACAGTGGAGGGAAAAGTATCAATAGTGACCGACAAAAATACATACATTTCATAGCTATTTAGCAGATAGCATCTTCCTAAATGGCTGCTACTATTTTGTATCCGGGTATAGAGGGTCATGTTGGTAAGGTAAATGAGCCCTTCAAACAGGAAGGCATTTCCATCTTGATGTTGCTCTTCAGAAGGACATATTTGTAAATTTCCTTTGAAAGCCCATTTGATTCTCATTAAAAGTCTTTTAGTTATGTGTGCATTTATATATTTTCATCTAATTCAATCATATTTAAATGTCACAGTGGGTATGAGAACTCATATCATATCCTTATACTTCATGTTTGATGATAATTGACAGAGTTTTTTAGCAGTACTTGTTTAAATCAAACTGTTTCTGGAAGTGAGAATGTTTTATGGTGTAAATTTAGCCAGTTTATGGATAGGCATGGAAACTATTAGAATGATGGAACACTCACTACAGCAAGTGCCTTTATGAAATTCCTTTGCCTTCTTCTTCGAGATAAAGTTGTTTTGGCTTTGCAGCCTTCATCTTGACGAGTGACCACTCGTCAAGTAGCACAGTGAAAATGGTTTTGTTGTTCCTCTTCAAGAGCACAAAATAAAAATGATGAGAAACCTTTTATGAAGATGTGCCATCTGGTAACCTGCGCAACATAGTTGAAGATAACAATATGTAATATAACTACCACTGTTAATTCCTATCATTTTGTTTTGAAACCCTCTATCATTTTTAGTGTTCTTGCTTTATTTTGTTTATGTCTATGATGCTGGTATGTTGTTATTCCTTTTTTTTTTTACTGCTCTGTTTATACGAAAAAAAGATGTAGCTTTCATTAAAAAGGAAAAAACCCTCATTGAAAGTCACTGTGAAATTTGAATAATTAATTTCATGCCAAATAAATCACTAGAAATTTCTGATGAGTACAAAAAATCAATCATTTGCAAAATTGCAAAGAGCTAATTTCTGATAAATATACTTCTGTATTTTCTGTTACTTTTGTATATTGGAAAAGATATAATATAGAAATTTCAGAATTTTAACATAATAGCCCTTTGCTGTAGGTAGCTTTTAATTGTTCCTGGGCTCTAAACCAGCTAATTAATTTTCCTTTGGAATCTTTTATTTAATTTAATGATATTTGTTATAATTTAATATTCCTATTTCTTGTCTAGTAATAATATATCAATTTCATATTTTAAACATATTCAGTAGCTGGAATTTTTTCTTTCTCTTTTTAAAATTTTTGTATGTGTTATTTTGAAGTATGAAAATACACATATGTGCACATGTGTGTTTTCTTTTTTACATATTATGAGCCAAAACCTAAGACCTCCTTGCAGAAAAGGGCACAACTTAAGAACTTTTTATACCTGTCCTATAGTACGATGTAAAGGTAGCTCTATTAGATAGTAGTACTTATCTTACAGCTCTGTGGTTTTAAAAATGGACATACTATGCTTAATCTGAAAAGCTTACTGTATCAAAAAAAATAGTTCTAGATAGGTAGGTACAAATATATTCTTCCATGAAATTAAGTTTCATTATGAAATATATAAGAAAAAATTGAATATGTAATAATGTAAAATAAAACCTTTTGATATTCATTCACTAAGTCTTGATATGTAACATGCTCTACTATTTTGGAGGAACCAGTCAAACTACAAAGTGGACCAATGCAAATGACTCATCCGATTGGCAGGACAAACAAAACACAGTAACAATGGCAGAGAGAATAACTAGCTTTTATGCTCATTACTGTGGCACGTGTTATGATCCCAGCCACTTGGAAGATGACGGAGGATCACAAGTTTAAAGCCAGCCTAGGAAAGCTAATGAGACCTGACTCAAAAGTAAAACAAAAATGGCTGGGGATATAGTTCAGTGACCCCAGGGTTCAATCCCTGGTACCGAAATAAAACAAATAACAACAACAGCAACATCAACAAACTTTTCAGGTAGTCTTTGTAAGTTATGAATAGATGGATCAATAGACTGCAACAAGCTAAACTTGCTCTTTTCATAAACTTTAAACATTTAATTATCAGGAAGAATATTCTTTAGTACCATCAATGATCCAGTTTATAAACGTCAACTATAGTAATAATAGGATAAGCTAGAAACATCTTTTTTTAAAGTGTAAGACTCTTCATTTTATATTTATTATTTTACACTTTATTGATTTTCATCTCTGGTGTTGTTCTTTGCAGAGAGTGAATCTGTCCTTCGATTTTCCATTTTATGGCCATTTCCTTCGTGAAATCACTGTGGCTACTGGGGGTAAGTGGTTTTCTACCCGTTCACCTTGAATAATCTACAGTTTCACTGCAGTTATTATTTTAAATTTACCCAATATTTCAAGAGGATTTTATTGTGAAAATCATTGTCTCCTAGTACAAAGTCATGAGTACAAATGAAGTGTAAGAAAGAGAAGAGGTACTGGAAAAATTTTTCAGTAGGAAAAAACATATAGGGATTATAATTTCATTTTAGATTCATCTCTGCTTTCTTGCTAAGATTAGCAATATCCTAGCAAAGCAGTTATCAGTGCATCCCAGAGGTTAGACACACATTAATCCAGGAGTGCTACTAATAAGAGATGATCAAAATGCCGGAGAATGGCCCATATGTCTTAGATACCAAGACCAGAAAGTGTAGTGAAGAGAAGCAGTGCAACAATAGAGAAGGAAACAAGTAAAAAGAAACACAGAGGTATAATGAAAAGGTGTGAGTGTCTATGACAGAAGCACGGTTGACTCGGGTCTTTTTCCTTCCTTGAGTCTCATTATGGGTCTTCTGGATGGAATGGAAGCCATGTTGATCATTTTTCTCTATGCCAAGATTTAGAAAATATGTAAGATTCAGGGAAAAAAATCTGTAGTCGTAAATTTCAACAAAGTTGGCTGCTCACCTACTTTGAACTAAGGTAAATTAAACTACTCATTCTTTAGGAATGTGTAAACTTACAGAGGATTAGACCAAGTAAAGCAGAAATGAAAATCACTTAAAAAATACAAAGGGTGAAGTGTGAATTTGCAGAATAATAAAGCTCAAACCTCCATGAAAAGCATTTAAGGTTTCTTGGAGATATTATTGGTGTCACAGTTTCCATGGTTTACAGAGACTTCTGGGAGGAGCATCTAAAGATGCACAGAAGAGGAAGTGGGTAGAATATTTTTGAATAGTGGATAATTGACTTAAAGTCAGGGGTGTATTTACCAAAAAAATGGCATATTCAGATTATAAGATTAGACAAGTAGTTTCAGTCAGTTTTACAAAACACCTTAAGAGTGAGCTTCACATTGAGTCATTAGTCCTGAAGTAGGTAAATAATAAACTTTAGCAGGCTGAATCTAGATATTTGTGTAATGTCTTGAATTGTAGGAATGTTGGGACTTGGCACACTTGGAAGAACACTGCAGGGGTTCCTATGAGAGGCTTTGGTGATTCTTTTGCTGTTTACACCAGTTAGAATCAAGCAAAGAAGCTGGTTTTATTGAAAGATAAAAACCACTTCTGAAATTACTAAATTTTGTGCAAAAAACACTATATATGAACAAAATATAGTGGACTCTCTTTTAAGTTCACTGTGTGTGTACTAGTAGAGTGCTAGGTATTTAATCAACATTCTTGTGAGACTACATGAAAAGTAGGAAGGTAGAACTGAAAGGCGACCCCAATAAACCATGAATCATCAAAATCGCTCCTGTGTTCAAAGTATGATATAAATATGGTGATGATATAATGTGGATGTTAGGTGCGTTTTCTCACATTTAAGTTGTGTGATCTAATGAATTTGAAAATGTGTGTTCTTAACATATGTTTAAAATCTGCACACAAGTGGTAAACATATGGGTAGCTTTTGCATTTCCAATTTTGCAAATTGCTTTAACTTTAATCCCCATGTCAGTGACTCAACTGATATGAATTAGGATTCTACATAGTAGAGTCGGTGGTAGTGCACTTAGGCAGATGGCTGTATCATCTTTACTGCTTCAAAGTACTATTTTCCTCTGAAAGAGCCTCAAAAGTAAAACGTCTGGTGTATTGAATGATCCTTCTTCTTGGAAATAAACACTAAAGCAAAGATACTCTTTTATTTCCATTTTTTTTTCTAATAAAATATACTAGTGTGGAACTTGCTTGTATTAAGTCTCTATACCTTATTTAAAGAGGCATATACATGATAATTTAGTCACTGGACTGAATTATTTTCAAAATGCAACCAGACCCTTTTGTAAAAGTTTGAATAGGTTGCTTTCTCCTTACTCATTCATTCAATCAATATTGATTGAGTCCCTAGCAAAGGATGTACACAAGAAGCTTAAAAATTATACAGGAAACTTTCAAAAAGGGAATAGGTGAAGGCATGCTTAGTATACAAAAGCTTAGCATCTAAGAAGAGGAAGGGGCATGAGATAAATAAAACAATTAAGATAAGGCTGGCTATAAGAGCTAAAGGGGCAGGAGGTGACTCATAAAGAATATTCTTGTTTGGACAGTCAAGAAATAGCCAGTAGGTGTGTGGAATAGCCAATACTTGCCATTGACCTGAAAGGAGATAGAATTTTAGTTGGCAAAGAAACTATTTGATAAGAGCTGGGTGGGGAAAGGGGTCTCAAACAAGAGGATGTTGAGCTAAATGACAGTGTTGAGGGCCATCAAGTTAATCAGTTTATCTCAAATGGAAGGTGAGAATAAGAGTCCAGTAAAAAATGGCATGAAGAATGTAGGATAAGTTAAACATCGGGAATTTGGAGATATCCTGCAGGTGCTGGGTTTCTTACAGTAGATCCAGCCTGATCTGATAGTGAACGACAAGGTGGGATGAGGTAAAGGTAGAAAAAATAGATAGAATTTTTCAGCGCTGCTTCTTAGATTATGAGGGCCTGAATGAACTAGGATGGGCACAGAGGAAAAGGGGAGAAGGAACCAGTGCAAGACTCCTAATCTGAGTTGTTTAATCATTGTGGTTGGAAAGGTTTACAGCTGCAAGGATCTGCTAAGATTTGTTTTTTGAAAACCTAAGAGCTACGAGGACCTCTGAACCACAGATTTGGTGGATCTCTTCTGTGGCTGACCTATAAACAGACAGAACTATCTGACAAAGACTCATCCACCTTGCAAATCTTAAACCGTGGAAGGTTTGGAAGAAAAATAGAAACTTCAGATTAAATAAAGTCAGATGAAATAAAGTTGATTGAAGATCATTCTAAATAGGTAGGGGCTGAGAGTTTTAAATAGAAATGTATTCTTTTCCATTGTATTGACTGTCAATTTTCTTCGACTGTGCTTTCACATATTTCTCTTGAAGGCTTTTCTGCACTGGGTGGAGGGAAAATAACAAAGCGAAATGTTTTCATAGTGAAAACAAGCTGTGCAAATAAATAAAGTGGATACTTTAAACCACAGCCCTCTTCATTTTAGTTCACTGCTTTGCCAGTTCCCATGCCTTCTTCAGATCTATCTTTCTCTCTCCTCCACCCCACACAGTGACGCAAATTTAGTTAAAAATGAAATAAACATCAGGATAATACCCTGTGTTATTGTTAGGATCACAGTTCCATATCAAAATATAGCTTAACAACACAGAAATATATGCATGACTCCCTGTGCTCCATCTTTATATTTTATATATATATTTTATTATAATCTTTAATTTCTACATAAAAATGTAAATTAAAACTAGACATCAGGCTATTTATTTATAAACTACAGAAATAAAACATTTGCCTGTTAAGAATTTTAATATTCAAACGCTTCAATCATCCGTACAAATAATGCACAAAATGAATTTGAAATACCATCTAATTTTCTGGTTCACCGATAGAAGATTCTGAAAACATCTACTTATCTTTCCATTTAAAAAATACTTCAGAATACACATACATTGAACATTGAAAAGTTAGTCCTCTGGGCATTTCATAAAAAATATTTCCATTAATAGTTTTCTCTAAGATGTGTTGTTTGCTTATGTTCTGCTTACTTGCTTTTTCTATGAGTATCTTAATTGGTTCTTTTTTATTATTAGGCTTCTAAAGTCATCTTTTAAATACTTCAAACTGTATAATAATATTTTTATGTAAATCTGTCAGGCATACACCTGACTTTGATGGATTCAGGGTGGGGAGGTAAGTTAACTGCTGCTTTATATAATAGGAAAGAGAAGAAATTGTAGTAATTCAGATAATCCTCACCCCACAATTTAAATATGTGGACAGATGGTGATTTGTAATTAAAATACGTGTGGAATTGCAAGCAGTTGGACATGAGATTAGAAATCAAAGGTGAAATGAATTAAAAAGCCAATGTGGAATATATAATACCTATATTACCTACTTTACTATAGGATGGATTTAGACTCTTTTGCTTTCTATGCAAATTTCTAGTTGCAAATTTCATAAGAGAAATGTTGAAAATTTAAGATCTTTCTTTCATTTGCCACATGGTAATTAATAAAATATAAAATTTTTCATTAAGTAATGATTTTTAACATCAATGAATTCAATAATATTAAAACAGACAAAAGTAAAAAATTTACTTTCTTCCCCTGCCTCCTAGCTTTCCAGTTTCTTTCCCAAGAAAAAAAAAACCCTTACTCTTTTTGTATATCAAATTCAAATTTAGAGTAATATTCTATATCTTATCAGTAATCACTTGCTTTCCCCTTTAAGTCTCCAGTAACAGAGATTTTTTAAAAAAATAGATAATGTATATTATCTTGGTTGAGTTTTCAGGAAGTATATTAACAAATTTTCCATCTTTTTTTATTCTGGCTTTCAAATAGTAATATTTTAATTACAGGTCCAAATAATATTTTATGCTTGTTAGAGGACTTGATTAATAACAGAAATAAAAGTTTTTTTGGGAGAGGAAGAGAGTGAGTTTTCACTCATGGTGATTGATTTATAAACACCAACCTCATCTTCTTTCAAGTGTGTAATCATAAAACAGAACTTGATGCATCCATTAACTTCTAAATCTAGTGCAAAAGTGAATAGACTTCCTTTGCCTTTTAAAATTATTAACGGCTAGCAGAGATTGTGAGTGTCTGGAGATCTGCGATGAAAGGAAAATGCTGAGGAGATAGATGCTGGACAAAAAGTAAATCCATTCCAATTTGGCTCACCAATTTAAAGTAACAAGCTCAGGTCTCAAGGATCTCTAGACAGAAAGATAAATTGTGTGTTGTCTGATCCGCTGTATCTAAATGATGCTCTGAGCTGTACCTCCGAACACCGGAGAGCTCATCGTAGCAGTCCCCTGTGATAATTTATTCTTCCCCCAAACCGTCTAGTGTCAGCAGCCGATTCAGCAGATTCACGACACCACTACATTTCTTTTCCCTGTGGCTTTATGAACTGCAGATTTACAAGCATCTTTGTTTCTACTGTGTCTGGAAATGTGCTGTATTTCTTTAGCACTGGCTCACCAAGGCTGAGGGTGGGAAGGGTAGTTGGAGATGGAGGCAGTAGAAGATCCAGAGAGAGACCACCCAGGGGCTGGAGATAAGTCAACAGGAATAGGACAGAAAAATAGCAGACACAAAGGTGGGTAGAATAAAGGCAATTGTACATAAATAAAAGAGAGAAGGATATTGATAACATGATGTCCTGACTCAGAAAGGAATGAGGAAGGGTGGTTCAGGGCAGGTGAGGTTTTGGATAAAGCAGATTCCCCCAACTAGTGCCCTTCCCTTGCCCTAACAGCCTCAGAAGAGTCCTCCTGTCGCTGATAGTCACTTAGGAATATTTGCCTCTGGAAAGTACTGTTCACCTCCCTCTCATAGCCCAAGACTTGACTGGAAATGTCAGTGCCATATTGTTTGTATCCTTTCCTAATTGAGATAAATGACAATATTACACACACGCTTAACCACATAACCCAGCTGAAAATAAAAAGAGGCTAGGTGTGCCTGCTTTGTTGGTAAAGTAATAACATAACGGCAGATTCACCAACTTTGTCCAGTCCAAACAATTAAAGTTCAAGACTGACAGAGACCCTGACCACTACAATAATGAGTCCAAAAGAACTCCCAAGGCTGGAAACTGAACTTTGCTTTTAAAGAGAAGCAACCTAAGAAATAGTCACTTTATTATTCTGAAAAATTGTCTCTTGATTCAGAAGCCAAGCCAGGCAGAACCATGTACTCTTCAGCAAATTACATAATTTCTCTGTCTCAGTTTCCCTATTTCTAAAGTAGCACACTAAAATTTTCTATTTGTAAGGGTTTCTGTGAAGGATACATTAATTAATATCACAATGTATGTTTCATAGAAAGTGCTAGTAAATATTTTGTTATGAATTAATATTTTACCTGTAAGTCTTCTCTTTTCCTTTTCAAAAATTTTTTTTCTATAAAGCTGTGCTTACTTGTTAAATTAGTTTGTTATTTTCTAAGATGACACCCTTTAATAGATTTCCTTCCACAAAACCTAAGAGGGAACTCAAAGAATGTATAGATATCATCTTTATTGTTTTAGTGTTGTTTTATCTTTGTCTTTGTTGTTATTTTGTTATTTTCTTTTTTCTCTATCAAATAAAAAAATGGGGAAAAAGAAACTTATCATTTCTAACTGCATGTTTTAAATGCTGGACTCATCCATGTACAATTAGGAAATGTATAGTATGTAGATGACTTGAATTGTCTACTTTGACAGGGTGATTATATCATTCATTTCTGAATGCTATTCTAAATCACCCCTAAACATTGCCCGATGATAATATTCTGGGACGCTCTCTAGAAATTTTATATATAGTAGGTTTTGTAGCACTTGGCAGCAGAATCTTGACATCTTTATCTAATTGTGACCAGTGACCACTAGGTAACAGGAATCATAGTATTATCTATCAGCAGGCTACATATATTGTCATGTATCCCATTCTATCCTTCGTACAGCAAGAACGTTAGGGACTGGTCATCAAATCATAAAATTAGCCATGGGTGAAATGCTGAAAAATAGCCTTTTCTAGATTGGAGACTCATTTAGTTGCTAAAAATTCAACTCAAAAGTGATTGGGATACCTAACCTCCAGTGCAATGTTAAATGTTAGTTAAATGTATGTATGAGGCTTTGCCTTTGAATTAGGAGACAGATTTTTTGTGTGTGTATCAATTACTTGAAAGCTGCCTTAATTTACAGTGCCTTTTCTTAAGTCACAGGAAACTAGTAGATATAAAGTAGCTCCAAATTGTGTTTTCACTTCGATCTGTACAGCACTGCAGCTAAAGTGTAATAGGGCTAAATGTTTTCTTTCTAATGAGGTTATGATGGGGTTAGATGACTTTGTTGATCTGTCTAGCCTGAGGGCCACTAAGAGATTTTCATTTAAATTGCTGGAATTATTGTTCAAATGAGAGATTTCTGCTTAAGGCAAGGAAAATGGAAGAAAATGCCGTTTAATTGGTTTATTATCAATTTCCACAGCTACTTTAAAAGATAAACATCCTTAGTTCAATGGAAAATGAAGAGAATTTGGAGCGATTATATTTTGAAAAACAAATTGTAAAACAGATAAGAAGTGAAACCCTTTAAATTGTGGCAAAATATACATAACATAAGACATAGCCACTCACAAATTTACTGTTTTTGAGGCTTGAGTCACTGAGCTAGGAGAGCAATTTTATTTTCTTTTTCTTCTTGTTCTCTTACTCCTTCCTCCTCTCCTCATCCTCCTGACTCTTCCTTCTTTTCCTCTTCCTCTTTCCTCCTCTTCTTTTTCTCCTCCTCTTCTTCCTCCTCCTTTTTATTCATATAGTGATCTCTTCAGGTGATTTATTAGTTTTCCCTATAAAACCTTGGAAACATAGCTATTTCCCAAAACTTTACACCAGTTTATATTGGCAAGCCAAATGTACTGGTGTTTTTACTGTTCTGTATCTCAAGAACTAAAGATTATTTTAGAGAATATTTGGAGCTACCTCTTGTATATTAGATAAAATCCAATAAAACAAAGGATATAATGTGGAGATCATTGAGTTCTACAGAGTTTAAAAACCTCTACAGAGTTTAAAAAGTTAAATTTATGGAACATTATACAACTAGAAATTAGTGTTATATGATCAGGTATTAACATGGAAAGAACACATGATAATAATTAAGATATGAAATTGATGAATTTGCAGTTACACTATGATGGTAATTATTTAGAAATATACAGAAAAGGAATAGAAATGAAATAGAATGGAAATAAAAACAAGTAGTGATTGTTTTGGAACGGTTATATTATACGTGATTATTTTTTGATTCCTTTTATTTGACCTATTCCATGAAGAATGTTATGTATTCATTTTGTTTTGGTTTGTTTTTCTAGTGCAGAGAAGCAAAACCAGATCTTGTGAATTCTAGGCAGGTGCTTTAGACCTGACCTATGCCCTCAGCCTTTAAGTTTAAATTTCAATCCTCAAGAGTTATTGGAAAAAGTGAGTAGGAATCTGTTTCTTTTTTGATGCAGATGACTACTCAATTATCATAACATTGCTCATTGCATTTTATTTATTCCACTAATACATAATGACACATATGTTAAATTATCTTATTTCCCATTAGATTTGAAAAATATTATTTAAAGTCATCTGATTTCTTTTACCATAAATAAAAGGTTTGTGGTTCTCCTTTGTTGAAGCAAGTCTATGGGTGATTCAGTCCTCAACAACTCAGATGATTGTTAGCATTTTTAATCAACAAAGTATTTTTAGACAAATTTGGTAACTAGACAATAAATAGATGAAAATTCATTTCATTTATTGAGGAATTACAGGAACTTCTGATTTCAAGTCCTCTGTATAATAAGTTCTAAAGTTGTCACCCTCATTCTAGAAATAAGAAAAAGCAGGATAAACTAAAAATCAGTAACCCTCACTGGATTTAATAGAGAGTGAATTTGATGGGTATACCACTGTCTTAAAAAATCTGAAGAGACATGGATATCTGAAGAAACACGGAGATCTGCTTACCTGGAGCAGAAGCCACTGGAAGCAATAACTGGTGATGACTTGGGTGGTAACTTCAGTGAAGCGAAAGTATTAGTGTACATCAGCCTCACAGCAAGAAACTCCAACTGCAGGTGGACACCTAAATTTTTGAGCCTTGACTTTAGATCCTTCCAGTGAAGTTGTGAGAAAAGTCCTCTGATGGCTCTGCTAGCGAGCTGAAGAGTGGTTAATGCCAAAGAAACTAGAACCTTCTCCAAAGCAAAGGCCTACCCTTCAGAGAAAAGGGTTTTGTAAGGGGCTTATCCCAGCTGCAGGAAAGCTGTTTCTTCTACTAGAGGTGCCCTGTGGATCCTCTTTGGAAAAAATAAAGAAAATTAAAATTATGTGGTCAACAAGAGTCTGGACTTAAAGGTAATGGATCAAGAATTCTATATCCAGGAAGGGAATTGAGAGGCAAGAGGATAGAAACCTCTGGTAGGACCACAACCCAAAGATACAGGGCCACTAAAGAATGAGAGAATTAGAAAATCAAATTGCAAAGAAAAAATTAAAATAAAATGAGCATCTAAGAACTGTAGGACAACAATAAAAATACACATAGTTGCAGTATCAGAAGACAAGAAAAGGGAACCGAACAGAAGCAGTATATGGAACAAAAATAGCCAAGAACTTCTCAAAATTGGCAGACACTGGATTAAAAAGCTCAGAGAACACCTACCAGGAGATGAACAACCAAAAACTATTTCTAGACATAATATTTTCAAACAGGGTAAAAAAAAGTCTTGAAAGCAGGCAGAGAACTGCTATAAAATCCTCAAGGATTCCTGAAAACTGTAAAGGACATCTAATACAAAGTGTGAATAACTTTCACAGCCAAGAGGCACTTTGGGTAATTCAACCATTAATATAATGTGGTATCCAAGATGGGATCCTTAAAAAGCATTATGTAAAAATTAGTGAAATGTGGAAAAGTTTAGTTAATAATTTAGCTGATAGTTATGGACCCATCCTGTTTCATTAACTTTGACAAAGACGCTACACTAATATAAGGTGTAACATTACAGTAGGAAACATATAGACTATACAAAAAGATTCCATATCATCTTTTTAACTGTTATTAATTCTAAGAGAAAGTTTAATTTTTAAAAATATGAAATCTATATGTGACTCTTAGACATGTGAAATGGTCTATCACCTCACTCCTAACAAGTGGAACACCAAGTAAAACTATAGTGAAATACTATTT
>NW_004955429.1:8296838-8325743 GCF_000276665.1 Chinchilla lanigera | reverse complement strand
TGTGCGCTTTTCGGCTGGGTTCGCGGTGGTATGAGTCCGGCCCACTCTCGGACCCAGGAGCCCTGCCGCTCCCGGAGAACTGGCTGCCTGGGCGCAAGGCTGAAATACTATTTTCATTCATGATTTGAATTTCTTTAAAAAAAAAAACAAGGCTTATAAATTGATATATTTTTTAGGATATGAAGAGAGTACTTTTCAGCATGGCTGTTGATGATTCATTGTTATCTACTGAGCTAAACATGTCTAACTGACACTGAGATGCCTACTTCTGAAAATGTACCCTATAGGCATATTGCCATGTATGTAAATAACGGGTTACAAAAGACTGAAAATCTACCTGAACTCCCATCAGTAAGGATGCTCAAGCTAAATAAATTGTTGTTCACCTGCAGAGTGGACTATCATGTAGTCTTTAGGCAGAATGGAAGAGTTTTATATATGTTTAGTTAATAAATCAGATATACAGAAAAACAGTACTTACATATATGTATGTACATGTGTACAGCTGGATATTTTTAAACATGCATAAACTATGTATCTCTGAAATAATTTAGAAGAAACATAAATGCTTCCAAGTGGCAGCAAAATGCCTACAAAGACCTACAAGAAAATACTAACGTTGGTAACCATCAAAGAGTAACAGTAGATGGCTGGAAGTCGGCACCAGGAAAGAAATGTAATTTTTGGAGTCATTTGTACATTTTGAGTAATTGTAGCATGCATGTATTACTTTTGAAACACCATTAATATTTGATATCCTTTTTGATAAGAATTGGTAGGAATAAATTTCTGTAGTAGATGTTCTTATTTAATGTTTTATCTATATGTTTATCAGACAAATGAACAGTGAGATTATAATGTGCAAAGTTTGTTGTTCATAATTATTTTTTTGGTACAGGAAATCGAACTCAGGACCTTCTGCTTGCCAGGCAGGTGCTTGTGCCATTGAGCTATATCCCCAGGCCCTGTTGTTCATAATTACTTTCAGAATGTATGCTTTTCTGTGAGGCAATAAGGGGAGTAAACCCACGGTCTCATACATGCTAGGCAAGTACTCTATCCTGAACTACATACCCATCCCTCAAAATTTATTGTATTCTAGAGTTTGAGAGACAGAAAGGGAGAAAACTACTTGTGGAATAGCTCATTTTTTAAAAAAAAGTTAAATTGTTTTGTGGGGGTCTTGGGAATGCCACCCTGAAATATGGACCTCAGGGTCCTTCAGTGAAAGGTAGAAAAGGGTAATTTTGTGATTCCTGGTTGTGTTTTGTTTTTTTAATCTTTTTGATACACATTTTGCTATGCAGTTTAGGCTGCCTTTAAACTCACTTTGTAGCCCAGACTGGCCTTGAGCTCACAGCAATCCTCCTGCCTCAGCCTCCTGTGTGCTGGTATTACAGGCATGCCCCACCATGCCCCGCTTCTGATTGTCACTTAGTCATTTTCTTCTCACAATGCCCAGCTCCCATAAAATAAACTAGAAGATTATTTTGGCTCACATTCTGGTCCACAGTTGGCTGGCTCCGAGGCAGGGAATGGCTTGAATGTTGTGAGTCTTGCGAATGGGGCAGTGGGAAGTTCCACTGTTTCCCTAGTGGCCCTGGGGGGATGGTGATTGAGTTAGAAGGAAGCCAAAACTGGGGAGCTCTTTTTGCTGTGGTCTGAACATTTTTCAATTAGGATTTCCAAAGGGAAATTTGCAACTTTGGGCAAGAGTCAAACTCCAGAAGCACAAATCTTCTGGAACAAAGAGATCCTTAAATTCAATGGCAGTATCTTCAACTGAGTACTCTGTCTTTGGGCTGGGATCCATGGAGCAGGTGCCAACCTTTGAGAACCAGAGTGCTGGCTGGGTTTCAGGGCAGGCCTCGTAGCAGGGTGGTGAGATGGGAAGGCAGGATGATCCTTTCATGAAGCTATCGTGCACTGGGGAGTCATTCTGAATCACTGAGACTCTGCTGATAGCGGTTAGATGGCTGCTTACCAGTGAAGGGGTAGGGCCACAGACCAGTCCGGTCAAAGAGAGGAACTGCAAACCAAGAGAATGGCAGCTACTCCAGACAACAGGCAACTGTTGGCTGTTCTCAGTAGATGCGTTGTTGGACAGAAGCAAAGCCTGACCTTACCTCTACCTTATAGTTGGTGAAGAATGTATAGATGGAAGTATTTCAGGACCAGCTACTGCAAGAGCTCAGGAAGGCAGCGGTAGAGGTAAGGAATTACATTTGCTCCGGGTTTGAAAAAATATCCCCACTATGCCTTTGAAATATTGTACAAGTAGCATCTTTCTATCTTGCCCTGTTATGTGGCAAAATTTTCAGGTCAAGGACAAAAACAAACATTTCCTTTTTCCTCTACAGGTGGTGGGTTATTCTGTACAATGCTTGATCCCACAGCATTTTTCCAAGCAGCTTGGCACTGTTAGTACCAAGCTTTTATCTGGAGGTTGTTTTTTTTTTTTTTTTTTTTTTTTTTTTTTTTTTTTTAATGCTTCTATTCAATTCATTTTTTTAAAATTTATTTTTATAGACTAAACTGTGGCCGTGTTTTTCATTTCATGTTTAGCAGGTGGCTGCCACAGAACTGATAAAATGCTGCTGTGAATAACAGACTCTGCCTAAGAATTAGCAGGAGTGTTTCTTTAAAATGAGACTCTCTGGGTAATGCCTACAGTGGCAGCTGTGAAATTTCTACAGGGGAGGGGCAGGGGTCTAGCGCCAAGTTAACAGGTCTGACAGAGCAGAGAAGAATGCAGTAAATACCTTTCCGCTGCATTTGCCTAGCGTGTGCCGTGTGTTTGCTAAGATTGTTTCATTTTCATAAAAGCCACCGAGTTCTCTAATGTTTCAAAATTTCAAAATGTGTATGAGGTTTCTCCCTGTAATTCATTGTTGCAGTTTTATTTGCCCTGACATGGGAAAGCTGGTATAGAGAATGGGTTCTACAGGAGCCCTCTGAGCCACCCCTAGGCAATGCCACACCTACTCAATTAGACTTTCTGGCAAGGGGACCCAGGAATGCAGTTTTCAGTAGCTCCTTAGGTGATGCTTCTGTTTATTGTGCATACCTAAGGGGAAAGAACCCACTTTGAGAAACAGAGGCTTTATGTAACATCTGGTCAGGGAGGACTCTTAGTAAAAACACACTTATAAAAACCTTTCTACTTATACCTGAGAGGAACCAATTAGAGGTTTTAGACATAAATTCAGCTCCAGCTGCCTACAAAACATAGAAGGAAAAAAAGTCACTGCTCATCCTTAATAGAAGATCTAATTACTTTTCTGTAACAGTTTGTTTGACAGATCAAGATTTAGACTGTGGAGTGCAAGATTGTCCGTATGAGGCTCAGCGTCACCTCTGTTTTTTCTGTCTTTCCACAGTTTTTCACTGAGGACACACATTTGTTTCCACTGTTTTGCGGCCTGACAGTGTTTTAAAAGAGCTACTGCCTGTTTTCTTCCCTTAACTTCTCCCAGATCTGTACTGTAAATTGTTTAATCTACGTCGCCTTCTTTTGTGTTAGGTTGGTATCTTTAGGAACTAATAGCATAGTGAAGATTCTGTTTGGTTTCCTCCTCAATCAAAGGCTATTATCAGGCTCCTCTCAGCTTGGTGCAGATGCAGAATTTTGGGTGACCTCTTCAGATTCACATTATATCATGTGTCATTTGGATATAATCTCAAAAGTACATAGAAGAGAATTATTTTTTCTTTCAAGAACAGTATTTGATAAAACAGCATGTGTCATATCTATCTTAGTATAATTACCTATTCTCCTAATGTTGTTTATATAAGGTCCTTAACATACCAACCCTCCTTTGAATCAGAACCAGGCATCTTCAGAAAAGTGACATGAACTACCTTGAAGACAATGTTCTTTCTAAGATTAAAGCCTTCTTCATAGAGCCCTATGGATCCTGAATATAAGGCAAAAAGAATGGATAAGAAATTTTCTAAATTTTAAGGGATAAAGGGTAAATTCATAATGAGTAAGGCATTCCCTGTGAACCCCTGCTGTTGAACTGGCGAAAAATAAGAAAAAATAGGTCAAAAACATCATGATGAACACCTTAATTTTAAAGTAAATTTTAGGTCGTTATTTGTAACGTGCGTCTCATCTTTCTTCTAAAGGTCAGACTGGCTTTCCTTTGTAGTAAAAATAGGTAGATCCATAAAAGCCAGCTGGAACCCCACCGTTTTATCTGGGTATCACATTTTACGTTCTCAGACTCAGCCCTCAGCTGCATCCTCAGACTTAAAGAGTTCTTCATGGTGATTGTTCAGTTCAAACATACTGAGGCTCTACCTATAAATCTCAAATATTTAAGATAATTTAGTGACTCCAGAAATGTTTCCCTGGCTGAGTAATTTAAAAAGAAGAATGCCAAGAGGTGCATTTCCATGTAGGAAAGTACAATCCTTCATTTTCATTCCATTTGCCTTACACCCAGAAGAACGTCGAGCCAATAAATATTGATGCTGTCCAGTGTGATATTTGTGAGCTATGTGTAAAACCCTCTGTGGTTGTAGAGCTCCTAGAAGCTTCTAACCTTAAGTGATTTTTCTTCCTTCAAGAAATGCACTTTAAGTATTTAAGCCGTGACATTTTGGCAGTTGGAAACACTGTCCCTGATGAAGAGCCACTTGCTAGCAATGAAAAAGTAATTTCTTAACCTAATGAAGTAGATAATTTAAAACCAGGGGCAATATATTTGCAGTTTATTTCAAAGGAAAAATAAGTAGGCTCCATTTAGAAACATTTCTGTTATGGGACCGTGATTTCCATGTCCCGGCTTTATTTCATTAGAGTTTTTGTATTAATGGTTTCCCTGCTTGCAACATGACCTTGAACTTTCCCAGTGTTTGTATCAAGGACACACTGGCTGTAGCTTTTGGGCAAAACATCATCCTCCTGCCTCAACTAGAATGCCAGTGAAGTGCCTTTTAGCTTGTACAGAATGATAAAAGTAGGAGATTTAAATTTCTACAAACAGGCAGATAATTATCTCCTTTTTTCTTAAAATCAAAATTATCTGAATGCCCATAGGTCAAAGGGTAAAAATGAAAACACTACATAGCCCTAGGTACCCAAGTGTCCTAAAAGTGCTTCAAATCTCCTTTAACTCTCTGTCCGACCAGTGGTCCCTAATCTGTGGAGTAAGGATGTCGCCTAATGCTCCAATTTCTTTGCCAGTGCTTATTTTGTGTAGCTGCACTGGTGAAGCCAAACATTCCCAATATGTATTAAACTATTTTTGGTACATCTCCAAGGCAAATGAAAATTTGCTGCTGTGTATTTAGATGGAAGCAGAATTAGTGAAAATGATATTTTTCTGAGTGGAAAAGAATTATTCAGGTTCAACATTTTAGTGAACAACAGTTACTCTGAGGTTACTACTATTTAGGAGCAGTTGTAACGCCTATCTGTGAAGACCAAACTTCTCTATTTATAGGAAACAAGGCTGAGAGCTTTTGTTAAAACAACCCAAAATGTGTGATCTTTATTTTCAGGAAAGATAGTGTAAGGTTGTAAATCGTAACTATAATAACTAGTCATATTTACACCCAGCAGGCAGCAGAGTATGTGGGTGAAGGTTATAAACTATGCTTCAGATCTTGCCTCTGCTGTCCACAGTTTTGTGTCTTCTTTTCCTTAGTTTTCTTATCTGTGAATCGGGTATATCAATAGCACTTACTTTAATAAGTAAATACTTGGTACACACTAAATACTTGATAAAATTCATTACTTTAGCTATTTTTATATTTGTTAATGAAGATATCTACTCTACAGTATAGGAATATTGCTACAGCATATTAATTTTCCCTCAAATTATGCTTCACTTTGTTTAAAGCACATAGTTTCTGGGCTGCTGGGTTAAACGGGGCTCACAATTATTGTGAAATGCATTACAGCATCCTCTCACCTTAGTAGATGATTCCCTTTGTGTTTGGGGAGAAGTCTAGATCATATGTCATGGGTAGAACTAGAAAGATAGTTAAAATACAGAGTGTTAAATTGTATAATTCTAAGGATTGCTGTTAAATTTTAAAATGTGTGTATGTGTGTGTACGCGCATGCGTGCACAAACAAAAGATCCATTATAAAGATATTAGCAAAAGCTTTTGAAGTGCTGGCGAAAAATCTGTTTCCCTTGTATGAGTCATGAAGGAGCTTATGGAGAAAGCAGCATTTACTTTAGATCCTGGTACAAGAGTAGGATTTTGGTAGACTGAACTGGCAAAGGGAATTTGAGGCATGGGAGTAGAAGTACAGGTAAACTGTTGAAGGCAATTTGGAGAATGAGGAACAGCCTACTGACACGTCTGTAAAGATTCATGGAGAGATTAATTAAGAGCATAGGTCAGAAAGACAATTTAAGGACATTATGTAAAAGCGACCAGGATTAAAAAAGGCTTTAGTTTTATATAGCCACCAAGCTAGGTGAGTGAAGCCACTGTAGCAGACTATTCTTCTCATAAATATTTATATTGTAGAAGGTGAATGGAAAGCAGAATCTTGTCATCATTTTACTGGTTTGATTTAAAACTGTGGCACTGAAATCAAGCCCAGATGAAAAGCTAGAAAGGAGAGGATCAAGAGAGGGGCTGTTTCATTGACAGAGCTTTTACTATATGTTAGGTAACTGAGCAGAAAATAGATTCCACAAAAGAATAATTAACTGTTACAAGGAAAACAAGATAAATAGCACTGTCATAGTTTAGTGATAGATAATTCCATGTGCATGTTAACATGGAATCCATCTCAAGTGGATAAAGATGAAAATGAACATTGGGTTCTATATCCATTAGTTCCCCAAGACCTTTTTGCAATGGAGGTAAATAACAAGGAAAGCCCAGAGTTGCCTAGACTTGGACATCCTGGTAAACCACAGGGCTTGTTTAGTAGCATTTCCAGGGTACTGGGAGTGCCTAGAAATTGGCTCACCACAAATGGAGTTTAGCCTTCACCACTTGGTAAACCAGTTGTCCTAAGTGCTGAGTGCCTGGTGCCCACAGAAGTTCATGGTGGTTCACATAATGCCAATTCTGTGCCACTCTTTGGAAGGCGACAGAATTAAATCATAAAGAGAAAAAAAAGTGTGTATGTTTGTGTGTGTGTGTGAGTGTGTGTGTGAGTGAGTGTGTGTGTGTGTGTGTGTGTGTATGTGTGCGTTCTGGAAGACCACATTGTATTTGTTAAAGTTTATTTTGTTTTGTTTTGTTTTGTTTTTTTTTTTTTGGGTTTTTCTCCGGTACCAGGAACCGAACTCACGACCTTGCGCTTGCCAGGCAGGCGCTTTTGCCGCTGAGCTAAATCCCCAGCCCCCGTATTTGTTAAAGTTTAAACATAATTTCCACCAAAATCCTGTAGCAGAAGTGTTTCTCACCAAAAAAAAAGTGAAGCAGAAAAGCGACACTGATACCACTTGGGGGGTTGAGTAAAATGTGAAGTAACGACAAAAAGTTAGAAAGTCATAAAATCCATGCAAGAGGGCTCTGATGATGAGCACAGTGAATGAATTAGAAGGAAAGGCAAATATAAAAGGAAATAATCTATGCAGTTCTTCCTTAAGGGTGCATGTATTTAACCTTGTTCTGCTATCTAAATAGACTCTTCCTCTTAGTTCACTCTTCCTTATTTTGTGGCTTGTCAATGTGTTATTTATAGTACAATTAAGACCTTCAGTAGAAAACTTCATTAGCAAGGTAGAGACAAAGTTAGAATAAGGTCCTGAGACTCTGAAGTTGTAGATTTTTATAATGCGTAATACAAGTGAATATTCCATAAACATCTGTACACAAGTTACACTTTGAAAAAGGACTTTGTTGTAAATTGGCATTACTTAGCAGTCTTATTGAAAGCCCCAAAAAACAGTGCCTTCACAAAATATGTCCTAAAATGGAAATGCTTCCATAGGTTTGTATTAATTTAAATGCATGCTTTTAAGCAATATTAGTGGCATCATTCATAAAGATACGCTGTTTTTATAACTCTAATATTAAGATATTTCCTCAAAATTTCCAGCCAAGTATTTTATAAACAAAACTTCAAACACAGTATTTAGAGATGATAGGGACCAAAACATTTTGCTACATAGACTGCATATTTTATGCAAAAACATCATAGTATTTTTTAATATTTTTTCATTCCTCTCTATAATTATATTAGATTGTAATTTAGGAGAATTTATAAGAATATCCGTTCTAACCTGATTTGTTAGCTTGGTTGTACTGATTTTTTTGAGGATATATCTCTTTGGGCCAGCTCTGGTAATGTAGGAAAAATACCAGTGGGGCTTTTTCTGTTCTGTCCTACAAAAATCAACACATTTCTGTGACTGCTCATCAACAAGATGTATGTGGGAATTTCTCCCCACCAATACTCAATCAGGTCTCCAGGGAATAATAGGATAACTGATTGATCCAATTCAGTTTTGATGCTATTTACCTGGGTATGCACGTTCACGCACGCGCGCGCACACACACACACACACACACACATTTCAGAAACCTATTCTAAGTCCCAGGTTGTGACCTGTGTTTCTGGCCAACTGCCTATAAATTTGAGTTCCCACAACTCCCTCCTTGGTTTCGATCAGTTTGCTGGAATAGCTCAAAGAACGCAGGAAAGCACTTTACTTACATCAACTGGTCTATTATAAAGGATGTTATACATATAGGAATGAAGATGTGTATAGGGTTAGGAAAGGGGTAAGGGTCTCAAATCTTCCATATTTTCCCCAGGTATGCTGTCCTCAAGAACTTCGGTGTGTTCAGTTACCCAAAGTGCTTGGAACCCCTTTTTGGAGGTATTCATTACTCTGGAATGATTGGTTAAATCACTTCCCATTTGTGATGAACTTAGTCTTCAAGTCCAATCACCACCTCAAAGGCTGAAGTGGAGCTGAAACTCCCAATCATTACTTCTACTTTGGTCTGTCTGGTGACTGGCCACCATGTTGAAGCTCTCGAGGTGCTGGCCATCAACAGTGAACTCACTGGTGTAGAAAGAAGCACAATACTGGGGATTCAGCAGATGCTATGAAATGTATGTGGGGAAATGGACAAAGACCAAATATTTCAGAACATCACACCAATTACTGATAAGTTTCATTTTTATTGAGGATACATCACTCTTGCTATGCTGCATATCAGCTTTGGTTCAGCTCTGATTCTTAGAGTCATTATGATAACAATCTTTGGTTATCCACAGATGATCTCCCAAATTCTGGAAATTGATTGTTCAGTCAAGAAAATAGACCAGTGTTTCATTTTTTAATAAAATTATTGTATGATAGGTTATCATGAAACATGTAAAAGGTAAGAGAACATAACTAAAACTAAAGCAACCGCATCTAAAAATTCATTTGTAAATAGCTTATTTATCTTATTTCCCCCATCAACTGGAAAAAGCATATATGCCTTTAATAAAAATGTGAAGTTCTTGGAGAATACCTATAATCAGAATAGTGATTATAGGTATATTGCCATATTATTGCCATCTATTAAGTCTGTAGATGAAGTAAGCATTTGGATTTTTGGCTGAAGAAAAGAAACATTGGAACGTATACATTGATGAAGTAATTTTATATGGTGTGAAATATTTCAGAAGAGTGTCCTCAGCATGAGGTTGTTTCCCTTACTGTATAAAAAGATTTTCTAAATCATTTCTTTAATGCTGGCACTTCCTAAGATATACTCATCTAAGGTTACAAGTAGAATAAAAATAAGTAATGTCACAGGAGAGTTTGCATTCTCTGTCCATCCTCAGGCCAGAGTCTCTACTGCATTTCTGCTGAGGACTGTGCTCTTATAGTGATTCATGTAAGAAATTCTAAGGCTGGAAGTGACAGTTCGGGCAGCCTCATAGCTGAGATGTCCTGCTGCCCTCATCAAAGTCCAATAAAGTTCAAAGTAAAGTCCAATAAGGTCACCAAAGTTCCTCCTGTGACGAGGTGTGGAGGGTGCCATGTGGCATTATGTACACCCTACCTTTGTGTAGTTTGTGGCATAGGACTTGTTCATAAAGACCAATATAATCCTGGAACTTTGTTTTCCTTCTTCATCTGAAAGAGGAGCGTTGTTGCTGCTGATGGATGACACCACCCAGAGCCACAGAGATTGACAGTGTTCATTTGAAAGACTTTTTTCCCTCTAAGACTCATGTCAGATAAACTGCCCCTACCTTATTTATTCATTTAAGAACCATTTGCTGAGTATCAATTATAAGTGACAACTGCTAGGTGCTATGGTAGTGGGTGGGTACTAGCCTTCTCCAACAGCATTGTCCAATAAAAATATAATATTCCAAAATTTGAGCACAGATACACAATAAAATTTTCTAACAATTGCATAAAAATTAAAATGAAATAGGCAGTCTTAAGAATATACTTTATTTAAAAATATTGTCATGTAAATTGTTGATAATATATGATATTATTGATAATATATGTTTTATTCTGGTTTTCCCTCAGTCTTCAGAATAAACCTGTATTATATACTTACAGCATATCTCAGTTTGGATGTGCCACGATTCATGTGTTTAAAAATCACACTGTGAAGAATCCAAAATTGTTAGATCATGCAGGTCTAGAGGTTCACAATGTAATAGGTGTAATGGACTAGGTAGGATCCGTTTAACTGTCCTGATAGTGGGGAAAACTTCCTGCCAGCTATTTGTCAGACAGAGGACTAATATTCAGAATATATAAATAGTCAAAAAAATATACCTGTCCAAAAAAAGACCCAAACAAAAAGTGGGCAAGTGAAATGAATAGGCACTTCACAGAACAAATGGTCATTAAATGTGAAGCAATATTGAATATTGCTGGCAATTACAGAAATGCAAATTAAAACAATATTTATATTCCATCCTACCCTAGAAGGCAGTCATTATGAAGAAACAAAATAATAACAAATGCTGGCAAGGCCTCAGGGGAAAATGAACCCTTTTACATTGTTGGTGGGAATGTAAACACTTGTAACCACTAAGGAAATCAACATAGAAATTCCTTTAAAAATTCAAAATAGGAATTTAATTTGATGTAGCTATTTCGTGCTACTAGGTTTCTTCATAAAAGGGTTAAATCATGATACAGTGCTACATTCATACCTATGTTTAATTTATAGCAGCAAAATTTATACTAGCCAAATCTAAGAAGCAGCCTACATGTCTATCAACAAATGAATGGATAAAAATGTTGTATTTATACATGATGGAGTATTACTCTTCCAGAAAGAAAGATAAGCTGGAGTCATTGGGAAGAAAATGAAGGCACTTTGAGACCACTATATTACATAAAATAAATCGAATGCAAATGGTTAAATATTGTATGGTTGCTCTTATATGAGAAACCCAATTATAAGTAAAAAGCAAAATAATAATTGTAGTAAGTACAGAGCTAGATCTTTTTCACATGAGAAGAGTATCAAGAGATGGAGGGGAGAAAGAGGGGATGGAAAAGGGTTGAGAAAAGGAATGAAGATGTGTTATAAACATGTACCAGCTCCACACGAGGAACGTAAACATGATGTGTTGTAAACATGTAATGAGACAAAGAAAAAAGTGATATGGACACACACTGTAGGCAACACTTAACTCAGTTGGTTAAAAAGGAAAGTGGCCAAGAAAATATTTAAGAAAAGAGCTTGTAAATCATCTATGAAAAGAAAAGATGGGACAGCATTCCAGGCATAGATAAGAGGAAGATGTGATAATGAGTAGTTTAGATAGTTTAGAACTTCAACAACCACCAAAGGTCTTTGTGTTGAACGTGTGGTCCTCATTCTGTGCTGCTCTTAGAGGGTGGAGGAGCCTTTCAGAGTGGAGTGCCCAGTAGAAGGAAGTTCAGCCATTGGGAATGTGCCCTTGAAGGGGAAACCAGACTCCAGCCTTTCTTCTTCCTGTGTTTGCTTACTGGCTGCCTTGAGTTGAGCTACTGTTTCTATCACCTGCTCCCGCTATGACTTACTACCTCACTAGAGGGTCCCCAAATAACAGGGCTGGTCAGTGTTGAACTGAACCCTCTGAAACTGTAATCCAAATAAATATATTCTCTTTTAAGTTATTTCATGTTTTTTCTTACAACAGTACAAAGTAAACTAATCCAATACATATTCTGAAGATCTTTAAGTGAGTTAGTGCCATTAGCATACTAGGTGCAAAGGGGAAGAGTGAGATAAAGAGGAGGTAGTAGGAGAAGCTAAAAGGAAACTGAGGACAGAATTACTAAAATTGCCTTCTGTTCTGTTGAGGAGTATGAGTGTTTTTCTGGCACACAGTCTAGCACACTGGGTTATTTTTGGCAGAGGGGTTAAGAGGTGCAATTCATGCTTTCAGTGGCTAACTCTAGTGGTAGTTTAGAGTGTGCTGGAGCAGGGTGATGCCCAAAACAGAGAACAGTTAAATAGCCACAGAATGGGTCCAAGGAATGTTCCTGAACATTAGGCAAAGTCACATGGACAAATAAGTTTGTATGTATGTTAGGTTAACTACAAATAAGTTTATCTCCTCTATTTTTCAGTATTTACAATGCTGTAGTTATTTCAACTCACAGAAAGGAGACGGATAAATTAGTTTGGCTATGATACTCTCCTCGTTATGGTTTATACCTAGATGTCTCTGCAAAAGCCTCATGCACTCAGAAGCGGGGATTTAGGGAGGTGATTTGATCATGGTTGGGAGGGTGATACTCACCAGTGGATTAGTCTATGATGATTTCACAGCTAAATATGAGGTTTGGAAGAAGTGGGTCACTAGGGGTGTGTCCTGGAAGGATCTATGTCCTTCCTCCTCCCTTGTTCACTCGCTGCTTCCTGCCTATCCTTCCATGGGCTGTTTCTCCTCTGCCATTCCACTCTGCTCTGGTGCCAGCAGCTATGGACTGAAACCTCTATGAATTGTGAACCAAAATAAATCATTCCTCCTTTGCTTGTCTCACAGAAAGGAAAAAGTGAATAAAATGCACGCATCTCCAGGAACATTTTGCAGAACTTTGTTCCATGGAATACTTCTGCAATGCCAATTTAGGAAAAAAGGTCAAAAATGTCTTTTCCACTATGTTTCTTGTCCAAATTATGATCTTTTCTTATGGGAAACAAATTCATCCATACATGTTCTAACTTTGATTAAACATTGGCATACTCCCTTTTTATAAAAAATCAGGGGTATGTAGACAACCAGTAGTATAATTATTGCCTTATAGAGAACCTCATGTGGAAGGAAATAAGATTATAGGGAAAATTGGAATAAGATACAAACAATAAAGAAAAAAGGGAAGGTAGGATAAGAAGAGAGAAGAGAGGGTAAGGAGGAAAGGGTAAACAAGAAGAAGGAAGAGAGGGGATAGAAAGGAAAGATCATAGAACTGCAAATTTACTAGCCTAGGGAAGGATAAAAAAGGGGAGAAACACTCAGATTTTTTTCTTACTGTCTTTTCTTTTATTTTAAAGAGAATAAAAAGATAACAAAATAACAATGTAGAGAAAACAAAAAAAAATGATACAGGGTTTCAAAGCAAAGTGATAGGAATTAACAGTGGTTATTATATTACATATTGTTATGTTCAATGAAGTTGTTCAGATTGCCAGATGTAAGAATGCAAGATTGATCAAACCATTAGAGAATTAAAAATAATAAAGAAAACATTAAAAACAACACAGAACTTCCCTAAGCAAGATAGTAGGAATCCACCAATGGTCGTTATATTGCACATTATTGTCTTCAAATTAGTTGTTCAGATTATCAAATATAAGCATGCAAAGAATGGTTATCATCAAGAAATCAATCAATTACAAATACTGGAGGGGCTGCAGGGAAAAAGGAATGCTTCTCCACTGCTGGTGGGAGTGTAGATTGGTGAAAACACTATAGAAATCAGTCTGGAGATTCCTCACAAAACTACATTTAGAAGTTCCACTTAACCCAGCTATTCCCCTTCTGGGTATTTTCCCAGAACAATTAAAAACATCATACCACAGTGATATATGTGCACGCATGTTTATAGCAGCATGATTTGTCATAGCTAAATATGGGAAACAACCCAAATACCCATCAACTGAGGAATGGATAAAAAGGATGTGGTATTTTTGTACAATGGAGTATTACTCTGTGGTAAAAAAGATGAACTAGAGGCTTTTGTAGGTAAATGGATGCAACTAGAGACCATACTCATACGTGAAAAAAATCAGACCCATATGTGTAACATTGTATTGTTTCCCTAGTGTAAGAACTTAAAAGACTAAATAAAACCCAAAAGGTATACTAGATATTGTGAAAGGGAAGCACTCAGATTTAAAGGGAGAATAATGTTTCAGGACAAAGGGAGTGACCAACAATATCAGATGCACAAGAGAAATCTTCATGCCCTGAAGACTCCAAGCTTAAGAATTATTAATCTGTAAAACTAAATAATTATTTTGCGTGTCTTGATTACTGAGATACTTTTTATAAAATTAGTCTTGCAACCTGAAAATCCAAGAAATTTCTAGATGCCTGTGTTGGAGAAGAAAATCAGGGTATGTGGAGAGAATCTAAAATAATGACTGTAAAATCTTTACAAGTATTGGACAAAGAGCATACTCTCCTTGAGATTGAGTGTGAATATTTATTTCATACATGAAAAATCCAAAAAGTAATTGTCTTTTTGTTTGTTTATTTAAATGAGAATTTCAGAGGAACAATTTTGCAGCTTCCCACTTCATCATCTTTCAGTTGTGTGCAGTCATTCCTATTTGGTCATTTGCAGATTGTTTTTTTGTTGTGCCTTGAAGTAGAGTTCTGTTGGGCCCAC
This sequence comes from Chinchilla lanigera, assembly GCF_000276665.1. NCBI lineage: Eukaryota > Metazoa > Chordata > Mammalia > Rodentia > Chinchillidae > Chinchilla > Chinchilla lanigera. Next base: position 8,310,951 of record NW_004955429.1, on the reverse strand, counting down.
CGAAAGTAGTCAGTTCTTTGAAATGATCTAGAAGTATTTGTCTCCTGTGAATAAGTAATTTAGAGTTGAGAGCTTACTTCCACAGCCAAAGTTAAAAGATGTCTTATTTCGCCAAGAAATAGGTCGTTTGAATCAGGAGATACTGAATGTGCTTAAGGTAATTATGGGGAGCAGGTGGTCTTCCCAGCTAGGACTAACTTTGATGAAAGGGAGATCTTAGCCTGAAAATAGCCTGTGTCTTGTGGAGTTCCACAGGGATAAAAGGAAAAATTTAATCACTGACTTTGAAGTGAAAACCAGTATTCTGGCATCACTCATTTATTTTCCATGGCTGATTAGAGACATTATTACTATTTTAACCTTGTTTCTGAAGGAAAATGGAGAGCAGGATCCTTATTTCCTTAATTTATTTCTGAAATATTCACTCTAGTTATAAGGACTTAGCATGAATCTGTTTTGCTTCTACTTAGACATTTCTTTTCTTCAGTTTTAAAGATGTCATTGAATGGAAAAAGTTGCTGCATCAAGAACCAGTGGTGTATTGGCAAAGTATCCAATCTAGTCAAACCTAGTCTTGGAAACATTTAGGTGATTTCCATAGAAGTCAGTGGAAATTCGCTATGGATGCATGTGAATTACAGAAAGATCTGTTCAAGTCTGAAGCAGCACCTTACTGAAAATACACTATTCTGTTGATGTAGAAATATAGAAAGGGCTGCTTCCTTGCTTGACAAATTAAGTTTCAAACGAATGTTATAAAAGTCATATAATATCACTTTAAAAGCAATATCTATCTATATATCACATACTATATGCACTTTAAAGTAATATATGATATATAACTTTTAGAGCCATGTATGTAAATATATATGAGGCTGTGTGGGTGCTAATGAATGTTAATTTCTCATTAATATAAGTTGCCTTTGGCTGCAATAACAAACTATTACAAAGTGAGTGGTTGAAAACAAAAAGAAATTTTATTTTCTCATGCTTCTGGAACCCACAAGTCCATAATGATTATCACTGAGCCAAAACTCATTGCTGGCGTGGCCACAACATCTTAGGTAAGATCTGGAGAATGTGTTCCCAGCCTCTTCTATCTGCAATGTGTTGCCTTGTGTTTGCACTGCTCCAGCCGCAAGGCCCCTATTTTCTAATCATTCTCTCCTCTGTCTTTGCATATTTCTGTTACGTGTATGTTCATATCCACATGACCCCTCTGCCTCCCTCCTGTAAAGATCTATGTGATTGCATTTGGGCTCTCCTGGAAGGTCCAGGACCATTTTCCCTTCTCAAACGCAAACCCTAGTCACATCTTGGAAGATGCCTTTTCTGCCCTATAAAACACTAGCAGGCTCTAGAGACTAAGACATGGACGTCTGTTTTGGTAGATGAGGTAGTTATTTGGGAGGTGGGAGTAGTTAGGGTATTTTAAGCCCATCATGCTATTCAATACGCTTTGACATTTTTAATCCTGCTGATAGAATCCTGACAGTTCAAGATATTACTGCTCCCACGAGATGTAGGCAGTGGTTTATGATGGATTAAAACCAATTGTGATGGTTTGAACCTGTAAGCTGTGAAGCTGTGGATGGCTTCATATAATCCAGTTCTGGATTATGACAAATTGAATATTAGAAAAATCAGCTTAGGAGTTAGTCCTCAGAAAAGGGCTTTAGTAAAGACATTGAATGGCATAGCCATGACTAACACTATGCCTACCTCTACTTTCAACCTGAAAATTTGGCATGATCCTTCTTACTGTTTCAAGGATTTTTTTCAATTATGAGGCCCAGAAAAAGTGATGAAACTAAGACTGGGAAAATCTAAAAGAAATAGCATTCTTAAGTGCCCCCAAAAAATGCCATCAACTGCTTGTTCAGGACTTCCTGTAATTATAATAATGACAATATAACAATATGCACTTATATTTGTGTAAGCTACTACTAATTGGGTTTTCTGTTACTAGAGTCAAAACCATTCCTACCTGCTATATTCTAAAATATTTGGAAAATACTGAAGAGCACAGAGAAAGAAAAAAATATCACTTTTAATACAAATACTCAGAAATGATCACTGGTAACTTTTTGTGGTGTATTTTTCCAGATATACAAAAGGCATCTGGCTTTTAATACTATTTTAGAATTTTAGAAGTTGCTTTTCTCAGCTCTTTGTTAGGATCACTATTTTGCATCATTTGGTATTAATTTGTAAAACTGATATTTAAGTAGTGGTCCATCACTTTGATGACTTATGCTTAAGTAACCTTGAAATTTTATGGAATATGTTCAGCATGTTTATTTTTAGTTCATTTGTGACAGGCCCCCAAAAGACTGTTTCAAAGGTTTTTTAAAAAAATTATTGTGTGGTTTAGTGCTTGACAAGAAAATATAAAAATAATAGTGATGAACTGAAAAATAAGGAAAAAAAGGTGCTGGTTCATAAGGGTCTCTGACCTTAAGAACATTTTGCTATTTTCACATTATTCCATCTCTTACTTAAAGAGACCCGAAAAGAATGTGGTGGAGTGTAAAACCTCATTAGGACTGAGTGTGGGAGTAAATACGTGGTATGAAGATTCTCTTAATTATGCTTGATTAGCATCTCATAATTTGTTTTACTATTTTTCTCTTCATAATTTGAAAGTAAAGTGTTCCTTTTAATCAAAATAGCTTTTATGCAAAGGTAACACTGCGTAGTTGTGATATAATGAGCATTCAAATGCATCCCAATATGTGCTACTGATGCAAAAGAAAAATAAAACAATTCACATACCACCTATTCCAAACATGAATTCATTGAAAGCATGAGTCTAACAATTCACGGCCGCAAAACTCATAGGAGGGATCTGAGCCGGAAGCGTAAAGAAAACAAGCGGAAAGTATCTCTCTTGCCACTGGCAGTAAGTACTCAATAAGGGTTCAGTGAGTAAGAGAATCTCCTTCCAGCAAATGCTGACTGTCCGTGGAAATATTACCCAGCATGGAAAACCACAAGTAGCAGTGGGAAGATAGTGCTGACTGGCTTCTGGTTACATCTGTGATTCACACGGAGAGAATCTAACGCTGTTCTTTCTTACTGGACCAAGTTACTAGATACTTAGTCCGCATGTAGAGTTTGGAATGAAGTGTTTGTGAATCTGTAACATTTTTGTGTATTGTGTTTTGTGAAAGTGTTTGCATATGTGTGTGTGTTAGTAAAAGGAAGTAGTAGGTTTCCATAACAATGTAACAGAAAATCCATTGCATGCAAGTGATGTGATATAAATATTTTTTTCTTAAATGTATAGGGTGGAAGTACAATCAACATTGTGTAATTATCAGTCAAGTGCAGATGTCTAGTGTAATTTAGAAGACATTTAATTTAATTCATAGTTTTCTACAGCTTGGTTGCTTGGGATATGTCTTCCCTTTTGCTCTTCGTCTCCCCTCATCATGTGTAATTTAAGGTGAAATTGCCTTGGCCTGCAGAGTAATTGATAACAGTTTAGCAACACTGGTGACAAAAAAAGAAAGGGGAAAAAATCTTTTGGTTAATTAAATATTTTTTTCTATACCTTGGGACACTTACATTGTGATTCTCTGTTCAATCTGGTGGTCTCAAAATTATGTATTGCCGGAACAGTTTCTACCAGGTACTCATCTAAACTTAGATAAAAACTGCATACAATACAGTAGCAGTTCTAATTATATTCCCCGAAGCCAAGAGAAAAAATTATGCAATAAATTGTGAATTATGTTGGCAATTAACTGGCAATTTCCATATCACTTTGCCTGTTGTTCTCACATGCCAGTTTAATAATTTAATTTGAACTCATTATCATTAAGATTTATTTCACCTTATTCATTGGCTCACAGTTGTGATTCAACTTTAATTTTTTTCTCTGCAGAATGATGAAAATAAGTAACAAACTGCAAGCTAGGCATAGTGGCACACGCCTGTAATTCTGGCACTCAGGGGCTGAGGCAGGAGGATTGTTTTGAGCTCAAGGCCAGCCTAGGCTACAAAGTGAGCTCAAGGCCAGCCTGAACTGCATAGTGAGACCCTGTCTCAAAGAGATGAAAAGAAAAGAATAGAGAAAGAAGAGAAGAGAAGAGAAGAGAAGAGAAGAGAAGAGAAGAGAAGAGAAGAGAAGAGAAGAGAAGAGAAGAGAAGAGAAAGAAGAGAAAGAAGAGAAAGAAGAAAAGCAAAAAGAAAGAAAAGAAAAGAAAAGTAACAAGGAAAAATTGTGACATTAAGTTTGGGGATATAGGGACTTCTAAAAATGGCTTGCACAGATACTTCATTTTCTGTTTTGGTACCAGGAATCAAACTCAGGACGTTGTGCTTGCTAGGCAGGTGCTTGTACCACTGAACTACATTCCCGGCAGCTTGCACAGATAAACAGATATAACATGGTTAAAGATTATAGAAGCTGAAATGATGTTGATTCAACGGTCCACAGTCTTCCAAATCTTGAAGATAACTCTTGTTTTAGTTCAGTAAAGGCATATCTGAAAATTCTGTGTTAATTCTGAGTTATAAAAGAAAACATTGCTATGGCTTCTGTCTAGATGTCTCCCCAGAGCCTCATGCAGTCATAGGCAGGGCTTTGTCTGAAGTGGCTGGATCTAGAGTGTGTGATGCTGAGATTGATTCATGGTGCAATACTAGGCTCAAGGGCACTAGGATTAAAGCTGTCGCTCCTAACTGCTACCTGCCTTAAGTAGCTTGTACAAGATATAAGGGGTAGAATAAAGTTGTTAGGGTCTCTTGCTTGTTTGCTTTAGCTGTCTTCTGCTTGCCATGAACTGGTTCTACTCTGCAGTGCCCCTCTGCCATACCACACTGGCCTGGAGCCAGCCGATTATGGACTGAAACCTCCACATACTGTAAGCTAAATAAACCTGTCCCCCTTTAACTTTGGGTGTAGAGTTGTTGTTTTTTTTGTTTTTGTCTCAGCAATGAGAGAAAATAACTAAGACAAATAGCAAATTATAAGATTAAATAAAAGAAACTCCTGCTAAGGGTCATTGTCTTAGTCACTTAGCTCATTGCTGGGAACAAATATCCAACATCCACAACGTAAAGGAGGAGAGGTTATTTTGGCTCACATTTTAGAAGTTTCAGGCCTTGCACAGTCAGTGAGAGAAAGGTGGAAAGCTCTGGGAGGTAGACAGCTGCTCACATCAAGGCACCTGGAAAGCAGAGAGCGAAGAGAAGAGCCAGGCTGGGAAATGCGCCGTCCCAGGTGAACCCGCTGTGACCTGCATCTTCCCTCAGGCCCCACCTCCTAACAGCAAGTCAGCGGTAACACTGTCATAATCCAGCCGCCTTGCAGAGACATGAGGCCTTGGAGGTCATTTTAGAACCACAACAATAATCAGTTATTTCTTCCTTGAGATCAACAGTCCCCAGTCCTTGGGCCATGGGCAGCTACCAATCCTTGGCCCTTTCGGAACCAACCCACACAGCAGGAGGTGAACAGCAGGCAGGCAAGCAAGCAGAGTTTAATCTGCATTGACAGTCACTCTCCATGCTTCTGCCCAAGCTCCAGTTCCTATCAGATCAGCAGGGCATTAGATTCTTGCAGTACTGTGAACTGCTCATGGGAAAGACCTAGCTTTTGTGGCTATTATGAGGCTCTAATGGGCCAATAATAGAGATAAGGGGTACAATGGAATAATAATGCAAATAAGAAGTGCACAATAAATGTAATGCACTTGACTCATCCTGAAACATCACCTCACCTCACCCCAGTCCTCATCCCCTGGGGAGGGGAAAAAGGATCTTCTACAACCATTATGCCCTGCCTTACTCTTCACCCCTGGTCCGTAGAAAAACTGTCTTGTACAAAACTAGTCCCTCATGCCAAAATTCCTGGGCCCTGCATTTTTAGACTGAGAGACCCAAAGGAGCTGCTCTCAGTATCAATTCCTCCTTCGTGCCTCTTGATGGTTTTTACTTCCTTTTCTCTAGCTTTCACACATTATTATCTCAGAATTCACAGATACTTCTTTCATTCAATTTCCTTCTTTAGTTACTGTCTACTTCTCTTCTCTTATACATGTCTGAAGGATGCCCCTCATTGAAAAGGCCTTTACATTCCTATTCTTCTCTGTAAAAGTATAATTACCAAAGCTGAACTGCCAAAGACAGTTGCACACAATACCTCAACACATATGGCATCGACCCACCTTGGTCCTCCCTGACCTCTTCGCAGCATGAAGTTGCTGATCATCTACTTGTAAAGCATTCTCTTTCTTCCCTTGGAGTCTATTAATTGACATTACCTTGGGAGTTCAGAAGTTCTTTTGTCTGCCACATTGCAAAAATCTGCAGTCTACGTTCGAAATTATCATTCTACCTAAGGATCATCTTATACCTACTTTTAAATTATTTTTTATTGGTGTTATGGCTTGTGTCAAGATGTCCCCTCAAAGCCTCCTGGGGTAATACAGGGGCTTTATCATACATGACTGGACCTAGAGTGTGTGATGCTGTGGTTAAGGATGTGTGATTACTAAATCAGTCCACTGATTCATTTGGCATAGTTCTGAGTGTGGATAATGGGAAAGCCTACCTTGGATATCCGTGCTACCCACCCTCAGAGCATGTAGCCTAGATATAAGGGAGAGAAAGAGAGCTGCTACGGTTGCTTGCTGCTTGCTATTTTGCTGCTTTGCTGCCTTCTGCTGGCCATGAACTATTTCTCCTCTTCAGTGCCCCTCTGCTATGCCACTGTGCCTGGGAGCCAGGCAATGTGGACTGCAACTCTACAAACTGAGCCAAATAAACCTTTCCTCCTTTAACTTTGGGTGCCAGATACTTTGTCTCAGCAAATGAGTAAAGTGACAAAGACGATTGGGATATGTCAGTATTTCCCAAAATGGAGTACGTTTGGATAATTATCATCACCTGTGTAAGAGTGAATGAATACTCTTTGCCAGTATAGTCATTGCTTACTTCTATCCTTTGACCCATAAATCCAATCTGTCTTTCATTTTAATTAATTGTGCAATGTATGTTTTCTGCTCTGTTTCTACCAGTGGAAGGATGCTGCATATATTTTGAAAGTAATGCTGATCATATTTACTCTGATGGAGGAAAAGGGCATAAGAAAGAGATGAGTCAAGGGTGAGTTTAAAGATTTAGGGGTGAGCAATCGAGTGCATAGCAGTGACATTTACTTTGGTGTAGAATGTGGAGAAGAGCAAGATGAGAGATTCTTGTTTTAAGCACATTAAGTTTGCAAGTTCTAGAACACATCACACGGAGATGGAAAACAGGCTATTAACACCAGTGACTCTAAAATGCAGAGGAAAGGTGGGGCTTAGAGGCATGAAATTAGGATGGCTGGTTTTTAAAGCCATGTGATAGAGCGAGAACACCAAATGGCCAGGTGGAGATAAGAAAAGAAGGGGCCCTGGACTCAGATCTGAAGTATGCCAGCATTTGAAAGTCTATTAAAGTAGCTGTGTGTTTTCAAGGAGGCAGAAACAGCAGCCGGTGAAGTGAGAGGAAATGTTAGGAGTGTAGCATCACTGAATACATTTGATAACAGATTTCAGGAAGAGGACAGTCATCTGTGAGTATGTAGAATGCTGCAGGGAGGAGGAAGAAAGGAAGAACAAAACTCATCTGTCATGCCAACTCACCCATTGCAATCAGGAATTATGGTGGTGAGGGCTTATGATGTTTGTCAGGACCCGTGACATGTTTTCATTTTCCTTTATTTTTATATCAGAAGAAAAAACCATGATGACAAAAACAGCATGCATATGATGGTGAAGGCAGCCTGGATTGTATTTATCTTTACAGTGATGCAGTCATATAATTTTAAATATTTTTATAGAAGAAAGGGCCCCGAAAAGACTTGCTTCATCCCTGCTGAGCATCCCATGGGCAATGGGGACTCTACTGTTCATGTGGATAAGGACAGCCTTTGAAGGAATTCTAGGCACAGAAGCCTGTCTGGGAAGTTGTGGGTTCAAGAGAAAGTTAGAGAAGAAATAGAATTTGGAGACAAGAGATAGCAATTTAAATAAAACTTTGAAAGAAAGAATTTTTCAAAGGATTGGAGAGAAACATAATCATAACTGTAAAAGATGTGGAAGCAAAGGAACATTTTGTTTTGTTTTGTGTGATATAAACCCAAAGGAAGTGAGAGAGAGAGGGAGAGAGAGAGAGAGAGAGAGAGAGAGAGAGAGAGAGAGAGAGAGAGTGTTTGGGGAAACTAGGAAGACATCTCTTATAAGACATGATTGGAAGATCAGAGAGCAGAAAGACCTGACAGCCGTGGTCAGGAGCATTTGATAGGAGCAAGTTCTTGCTAAAAGTGTTTGTTTCTGGAGTAAAATAGAAAGTTAAGTCATCAGCTAAGACAGAAAACTCTGTGAGTAGGTGGGAAATTTGAGAAGAGAAAATAAATTCCTATTATTTTGTCTTGACACCCTGTATCACTTTGAATATTCTTGCTTTGATTTGTCTATGTTTGTGATACCGGTATGCTGCTACTGTTCTATTTCTTTGTTTGTTTCTCAAACAAAGAAAGAGAGTTTGTTACTCTCTTTAAAATAAAAAAAATGAAAAAATAAGAAAATAAAATATGAAGAAGTCACTTTTATATTGCATGACTAGATTATCTAAAGAAATGTGAGGAGATTACTGAGAGAAAATAGAAAATAATTGAAAGTGTTAAGAGCAGTAGTTATCTCTGGACACTGGAATCAAATGTGATTATATTTTCTTTTTTATACTTTTTTCTTTCAAAGCATTTGCAGTGAAGTAGCTTTTCCACATCAAAAAACTATTAACAATTTTTTTTAAAATAAAAACCTATTTCTAATGTCTTGCTGTCATTCTTTTTTTCTACTGGAATTTTCTCTGAACCAACTCTAACCCCTTGTAAAAATTCCTATAAGACTTAATCTCCAGTGCATGATGGTATTCTGTCATGTATATATTCTCTCATGTATATTTTTTAAGCTGCTTTCCTTTTGGATGTATTGGTTTACTAATGACATTAGCAACACTTTGCTCCCAGCAACTAGGTCTCTGGTAGGTGGTTCTTGGATTCAGTGCATCAGTTTATACTGGCTTCCATAGGAAACTTTGTCAGCAGATAGGTTTTCTCTCATCTTACTTTTTGCTATGGCAGAGCCAGCACTCTCCTTGAGACCATATGTTCACCAGCCTGTCCATTATTAGACATAACTCTTCATTCTCCTTCTTCCACATGCCTGCTAGAGTTTGTTAAGGACATGGACTCCTCAGTTGGAGAGCAGAACCTGCAGAGGGCAGACAAGAAGGAGGGGGTGAGAGAGATTATCTACTCTTTTCATATTTTCCCTCACTCCTCCCCTTCCTTGCACACAGCATCTCTATGCATGTGCTAGGAATGTGCTCCCTATGAGAAAAAAAAAAAAATAGAACTTAACATTTTGTGTGAAGGGGAAAGAGGATGAAAATAAAAGAACAGAACACAACCACTGCAGGTCTTTCATCCCCAGGTGCAATCTAATCTTACAGGAAGTGCAGGGATTAACTTTAGACTGTTCATTTCTTACCTCTTTGTCCTAACACCTAAAAGATGGTACTGTGAATTGACACCTAGGTGATAGGTAATGTTCCTGAGATGTCATCAAGAGTAAGAGCAGAGAGATGCAAAAGACAGTGTTTGGAGGCTGTCGCTGGAAATAAAGCTGTATCCCCTGGGGTCAGGCCTGTTTATTGAAATAGCTAATCGTGAAGTGAAGTGTGGGATGAGATTCTCGGTGCTAATAGCAATAGTTTTCACAGTAGTGGTGGCGGTTGAAACAGTGGTGCTCACCTTCCATAGAATGCTAGTGGGGAGTAGTCATTATCTGAAGGATTTTAGGTGTATTACCTGTAACCCTTACTGTAAACTGAGAGAGTAGTTGTTCTGTCTCCAACTAGCACAGGCAGAAACTACGGTTTTAAGGAGATCAATAAATCAGAGTCATCTAGGCAGCAACAATAAATGAAGAAAAGGATCATAATTAAATGCGAAGGAAAGCAGTCAACACTGACTTTCTGCACGCTGTCCAGCTTTCTTATTGTCCTTACAGCTTCCAAGTCCTCTTAATTCCACGCTCTGGGTGACACCAGTCGTGCTACAGCTGCCTGAACTTGGGGAAGGAGGTAGCCTTCGTGTGTCACTGAAATTCTCTGTCAGTCCCTCATTGCTCAGTAGTAAAACAGTCTTGGTTACAGTATCATTGCTATTTCATTCTATGCCAGAAATGTCACATGTGCAATAAATATTTGTTCCACATACATCAATTCACACATTGGGATGGCTTGCAAATATAACAACGTTTAATGTCATTTTCATTAAAAATTGAATTCTGAGCCTCAGGTGAAATGAATTAGAAACAATAGTCAACTTCGGACGCCTCTCTGATAAACATGATCACCCTCATTACTGGCAGCAAGTAGTGAAATATGCATTAAAAATCAAACATTTATACTTATTTGGCTTCAGAATACAGGGTGCAACACAGTTCATATGTTTTCCAAGCTAATGGCAGGATAGATGAGTGGTAGGAGAAAGTTCGTATGCTGATTATTCATGAAGTGAATTATCAAGAATAAAGACACGCCTCTCTTTCTGAAAATGCCGAGCGAGTCATGGAAATGCATGGTCACTGGTGAAGTGGAACAACCTGGCCTCTTGACAGTCCATCCTTTACCTGTCCAGTTGGCTCAGGTGTCACCATGATTGGGTTCTCCTTGTTCACATTAGGAATCTCCTTACAAAGGGCCTGATGTCAAGTAAAATCATTGCGCTCAGAACTAGATCCAGTACAAATCCTTGATCTGCGCTTTAGTGATGCGGCCTGGGTATCATTTAATTTCCACACATCAACTTCCTCACTTCAAAATAAGGAGATTAAAATACCTTGCTGGCCTTTAGTGGATTAAAATGTTTATTCATTCCATAAACATTTATTAAATGCTTATTTTGCATCAGCAATTATACTAAACATCAGAGTAAACATAATTTCTATGTTTTAAGGAGACCTAAAGGTAGGTTAAGCATTAGATGACCGGATTCATTTTGAATGACTGGAAGTCCTTTCAGCTTTATTTTCTTACAAAAGACATTTGCTTAGTTGATGGTTCAACTGACATATTAGCGTATTCAGCTTACATACTTCATTGATTGAATTGGATGTCTCCTTGTGGGCAAGGCTTTGTTCATTGATTTTCTTCCATGGCAAAGGCAAGCGTAAGAATGAGACCTTATCCAATGACAAAGCATAAAGCCTGTGTCAGGAGCAAACCACACAGGTGGTCAGGGCCATAGTGGGGTACTTGAGTCTGATTCCCCATACAGTGGAATCTCCTATTGTTGCAGTGGTCTTTCAACATAACCATGGTTGACAAATTGATATCACAGTTGGTGTCACAGGTCCTCCCTCCCTGTGATCACAGTGCTCAAATTTGCACTGTGATGTCCGTCAGTGTGCTTCTTACAGACAAACTGTTCTCCTACTAGTGCAGTGCAGAGCTCGGGTTGAGTGTGTGAGGAGTTACGAGGGGTGGGTTGTGGAAAGATGGATGTGCTTTAGATGGAACCCAGGGCTTTACTAGGCAAGCACTGTTACTGGGCATCACCCTTAGCCCAGGAGTTACTCTTTGCTTTGTGTTTTTTAATGATCCAGCTACAATGACCTTTCAGTTTGCCAAAGAGACTCTATTCCTTATCATTTCACAGTATTTCATAATCTGCTTCCTTTTACCAGAACTCTCCCCTATACCCTGTTTACAAATAACTTCCAAGCATTCTTCAACTCTTAATCTTTCAGAGTACTTGCCTAACTCCCCTATACTATATCCTATACAGTATATGCTATATGCCAAATACCATATACTACTATCATTGTACATTTTAACTATGCTATACTCTTATGATGGACACTATACGTATATGTTAATATATGCTTTATGTTATATATTGCAGAATATGTACTTTGCTCTATTATTGCACACTGTATATTTTCTTCACTTTTAAAATACATATCAGTGCATTTTGTTATTTGGTTAAGTATCTTCCACAGTAACGAACTTCACACAGGTAAAAACTATGGCTGTATTGTTACTCAGTACATACCTAGTGTTCCACAATATAATTTTCAAAGATGGAACAAAGAATTATCTGAAAGTATTATTTTTGAGATTTCTCAAGGAAATGTATATTTACTGATGGAAAATCACAGGAGCAAAACAGTTTCGGTTTCCATTTAGAGGCAGAAATGAGCACCTGTGGGCAGCATCAAAACTGTTGTGTTTCTCAATTGCAATCAATTAAGACCTTGTCTTCAAAACAATAATCTTTATTGGCCTTTCCTTGCTGTCAGAGTTAAGGTCTGAAATTGCTCTGGGAGAGTCAGAGTGCAAAGGTGACTCTCAGAAGTCTCCCTAATTAGTAGGTGCCAATGTAGGGGAGTTTGTTCCATTTAGAGCATTTTGAGCATTAGAGTTTTTTCAGTTTAGTGTATTTTAGCTTGTGCTGTTTGGAGTGTATATATTTACAGAATGTAAATTATTTTAAAATATTTGTTTACCTCTTAGGGATAAGCATGTATATATTTGTTTAAAATAAAATAATTCTGTAGGGAACTATGAACAAAACAAAGCAAATTCAACAAATTAATCTAGATGATTATGCTCATGGAAATTATCTTTAATATATCTTTAAGGTTATTTTTGTGGGCTCCATAAATAGGTCAAGATACAAATTTAATGCTTTTTGATTCTCACTGTTAGACTTCTTGGATTCTTCTTTTCTGCCTATATATCACCCTTAGAATCTGAAAAAAGGTACAGTGCTTCAAATAAATATTTAACATATCCTTAAAATTTCACTGAAGGAACACTTCATCTTCCATTTGTTTTACTTATCTTCTCAAATAATTTAATTCAGAGTCTTGTATCATAATCAAGAGAAGGGCATAACTCAGAGAATAGGGAAATCTCTTTAGGACTAAAGCTGATTATTGCACAAGAAACTCTGAGCAATCTTGCTGGAAATAAACAAATTCTATCTTGTAACCAAAAACCATTGAATGAAAAATAGCCATTGACCACAGGTCAAATATTAGCAGTAATTGTTTCTAGATCCTTCTACCCTCCCCTTTTTACAGTAATAGGGTGTTCCTCAAATTCTTCTCTGCAGGACTTAGAGGTAGTCAGCAATTTAAAAAGAATAATCTGTGCTCTGGGAAGCTTAGAGATTTCCACATACCAGATGTCCCTCTTGGAAATTTACATTAGATTGAGAAATTTAAAATGTCATAGAATTTTTTCAGCGCCTGCCTGGCAAGAGCAAGGTCACGAGTTTGATTTCTGGTACCAGAAAAAAAAAATGTCATACAACTTTTTAAAAATGTTGTAATGTAAACTAAAGAAGCCTTTCAGGGAGAAATCCAAGACACAAAGAACAGACAGTAACAGTTACGTGTCCCTCCCATTCTCTCTCCACTGTCCCATGCATGGAGAGTCTACAGCTATTGTATGAAGGAGAAGAGAAAGACATTAGTTTCAGCTAAGAAAATCTGTGCATGATAGATCAGACACAATCATAAAATGGCAGAAGCCAGGCATGGTGGCACATGCCTGTAACCACAGTGCTCGGGAAGCTAAGGCAGGAGGATTGCTGTGAGTTCCACGTCATCCTGGGTGACAGGGTGTGTTTAACACCAACCTAAATTACAGAGTGAGACTGTCTCAAAAAGCAAAGAATAAATAAATAAATAAATAAATAAATAAATAAATAAATAAATAAATATGGCAGAAGAGGATTTACACCAGGGCAACAGCATTTTATTTTATTTTTTTTATTTTAAAAATAAAAGGAGGAAAACATTAACAGACAGACAACATTTTACAACATAGCAAAACAACAGTACACACAGTACGGATTTACAAACAAAGTGGTAGGGAATTAGCAATGCTTGTTGTATTATATATTGGTATCTTCAAAGTGGTTTCTCATGAAAACAGATAGAGACATGCAATGCTGATCAACCAAGGACTCATTGACAGTTTCTTTCAGCAAAGAAATACAAGACAGTAGAACAGCCATGTTAACTATCCTGCATATACA
>NW_004955429.1:8265196-8296253 GCF_000276665.1 Chinchilla lanigera | reverse complement strand
AATGACTAATGATGTTGAACATTTTCTCATATATTTATTTGCCATTTGTGTCTCCTTGTCTGAGAAGTGTGTATTCATCTCAGCTGCCCATTTTTGGATTGGGTCTTTGAATTTGGAGGGGCTGCAATGGCATTTTAAAAGCAACAGGTCCTAAGTCATTATCAATATTAAATTTGAGAGAAACTTCATCATCTTCTTTTTAAGTAGAGGCATACTATTTGATGTCTTTCTAAATTACTATTCATCTTCAGTCTTATAATATTTTGCTCTTAAGACCTTTCAAGTATATGCTTTATCCTCATTTTTAAAGAAATACTTATTGGCGATCCAGCTGTGGTGGATACAAAGTTCAGATTACGGGTGACTAAAAGTTAACATTTTTCAAATTTTGTAATTCAATTACAGGAAAGTTGTATAGACTGAAGCTGGAAAAATGAGATCAAAACTTTAATCAACAAATACCTTGATCATTTTTTCTAAGGAAGAAAAAGTAAAACGTTGCATCTTGTCTAACATGGAGACAATAAATTGCTTAGGAAAAATGTGAAATGAATTCCCATTCATTATTTTCTGAAAATATGGTGGCCATACTGAGATTATGATATCTCAATCTCTGTCTTTGTAAAATAGAACATTATGTCTTCCTAAATTTCTGTTTACACCCATTAATCTTTATTAAGAATAGTCTTTGACTATTAGACACTGTCTCAATAATATCTTTTTTAAAGAATGTATTCTTTTTATAAGATACCACGTTGCTTCCTCCAAGGGGAATTACTGTCATGTGGTGGTCTTAGACATTTCCATATACATTGGTAAATCGGGCCCGTTAGATGCTGTTGTTTCTTGTGGAGTGAAAAAACAAATTCTCTTTGAGGGTGATATATTAAATTACACTTTCGGTGATACACTGGAAACATTAAAAACTCATTATACCAGAGTCTTTCTTCTTCTAGGACATTCCGCCCTCGTGTTTGTAAGCTTAGCCCCAAAGAATTAGATCAGTTTGATTACTTTGAGAAAATACCATCCTGTCTATAACTTTCTCTTCTGGATGATCGTAACAAAGAATTTTCTGTTTGAAGGTTGTCTTTCTGATCTCTTCTTTCAGACAGAAAGCAATTATAATGCCATCTCAATGGGGAGCACTTAAATGTGTTTTTCTAAAAGTAGCTTATAATTAGAAACTGATTCCTGCAGTAATAAATCCTCAGAGTTGGAAAGACCTTCAACGAGCTGATCCATTCCTAAACAGGAAAAGCAACCTTCCAGAGGGCAGGGCCCTCTCTATCTTTTCTGGCTGCTGGATCCAGCTCCCAGACCAGCACCTGCCAGAGAGTCAGTCCTCAGATTGCTAAATGGAGGGATAGATGGGTAAAGCACAATGGGTAAAGCACAATGATATCAGAGGTAAGTGAAATAAAAGTGGAGCTGGTCCCGATTCTCTCAAAAGGAATTTGTCTAGCAAAAGAAAGTAAAGCACAAGCACACCGTGAAACAGATGAGCAACAATAATATTCCAAGTGCTAAGAAGAAGTTGACAAGTGACATGAAAGTTCAAAGGAATGCAAGACATCTGCCTGGCAGGGACACAGATTGCTCAGGAAGAAGAAGGTGGAGCTGGAAATCCACTGTGATTTTTGACAGGTGCAGTTATGTGGGAGAAGAGCTCTGCAGGAGGAGGAAGTGGAGTGGAGAATCTGCAGAAAGGAACTGGAAAAGCGTGAAGGATTGGAGACCTGACTTTGCCTACTCTGGAGATGAGATCCAACAGATTAATTAGTGCTGTTCAAGGAAGGCAGTGAGTGACAGGCAATGCCACTTAGAGCCTTTTAACATGTATCATTTCTCTTTCCTGTGATCTTTCTCACAAGCAGTAACAGGAAATGGTTTGATCAGATATTTTCTTGGTACTCATTTATTTCACTAGTAAAATTTAACCTGGGGCCTTTCTTTGAAAGTTGTCTGCTTTAATGCTTGTGATATCATCTTTTTTGGACGACTCTTCTTCCTGTGACTCTTCCTTGCTTCCTGAGCTCCCTCTCAGGTCACCAAGCTGGCCTCTGCTCTCTGCCGCTGGCCTGAGTCTACCTTGACCACCGTGCTATCCAGCCACCTGGTGCACCTCTCCACTGATCCTCCGGGACACTGGTCCTGGGGGATTTCAGGATCAGAGAATCATCATCCTCTGGTTTCCTGTTTTATTCATTTTTCCATTTTTTTTCTCAATTTTAGAGGATCCACATTTTAAAAATTTAAAAGTTTGCCCTTTTTTTTTTGGTTTCTGTTTGTTTGTTTGTTTGGATTGGGGCTCATCCCTTCCTCTTTATTCTACCAACAATTAGCTTTCATGTTCATACCGGGAATATTCCAATCACCTCTCAGTCCCAGCTGGGCTCTTCCATTTGTGGCCACTTCTCACCAAGGGGCTCAAAGAATTCAACCAAATTAAACTAAAATAGTCCCTTTACTCTCTCCCCTGCTTACTTATACAATAGAAATCAGCAAAACACTCACTATACAGAGCACTAGGCAGATGGACTCGCAAATGCAAATACATTCCTTGCTCTGGAGGAGCTTTTAGTTTACTGTGGATGATGGTTTTATAAACCTAAGCTGCTCACACTTGGATGACTTCTGGTGCTTTGCATGACTTTCCAGTACTCTCAAAGCAGTTTATGTACCTTAACCTTAAACTTGATGGTAAATTCTTCGGAACATTTTAAAATAAACTCATTTATTTATTTATTTTAAAAAGTAAATTGTCTTACCTACACTGGCAACAAATGTTCTGATATTTTATAATTTCAAAGGTAATGTACCTTTTTATTCAGTTTTAGATTTCTATATACAGCTCTTTGGAGAGTCACAAAAATTACATTTCCCTTAGACCATTGGTGTTCTCTAAGTAAAATATGCACATTTATGAACTAGCATTTGGTTTAGTTGGGTTCAAAAACTCAAACAAAAATGTCAAAATGAAATGTTTGCTTTGTCAATAAACACTGTAAAAATTGAAAGGAACCATTAGTGCTTATATTGTTTGATCAGTTTTGCATGCCTGTACCTGGTAATCTGAACAACTATTTTCAGGATAACAATATGCAATATAATAACCATTGCTAATTTCTTACCATCTTGTTTTGAAATTCTGTATCATTTTTATTGGTTTTTTTGTCTCTTTAAAATAAAAAAAAGAATTACTCTCTAATCTTTGCTGGTAGAAACATATCTATGTTAAAGCCAGTTAAAGATGATCAAATATTCTTTATAAACTTTGTATGAGACTCTGGGGCATCATGCTTATGGTTACCCTTTCTCATCAGAATGTAAGTTCTCCCAGAGGATAAGTTTTCTGAGCAGCATTAGAGACCCAGAAAGGGCAGAGATCCTAACAAACATTTTCAAGTATGGTATTCCTTTGCAATAATTGTTCTGGACTGACTGCGTTCTAAAATTAATAGGCTGAAGCCCTAACCTCCAGAATAGCTGGAGATGGGTTTGGGCAGGGAGGGTTACAGGGATTCGATGAGGCTAGAAGAGGGTAACTCACAGTGGAATTAGTGGTTTTAGAAATAGAGGCACCAGAGCATCTGTCTACCCACTCACACATACGAAGAAAAAGCAATATGAGGGCCAGTGAGAAGGCGGCTATCTCTAAGATGGGAGCACAGTCCTTGGGAGAACCCAATCTAGTGGCTCCCAGATCTCAGACTTCAGGCCTCCAAGACTGAAAGAAAGTACCCATCTGATGTCTTCAGCTACCCGGTATTTACGTGTAACAGCCTGTGCAGACAGAGACAATACTTGAATTGTACTTGATGGTCACTCATGGTGGAAGTCAGTTACTGAACATTATGGAAATAGTGACTTAAGTTGTTCACCCATAAAAAGGAAAAGGCTTTACTTTCTTCTTACTATTCCCTCACTTTGGATTTCAGATATCTCCTTCTATGCAGTGTATAGTCTTGATTGCTCTTTTCCTGGGGAAGAACTCCTCCTCTGAGCTGTGATTTGGTCCTCCTTCCTTGCCACAGTGCCCTGCTTCCTTGGAAAATTATCACCTGAGATGTGACTTTTTGACCCTGTTAGGCTCTCATATTCACTAACCTGATCAGATTGGAGCCCTGAGAACAAAAATTCTATATTTACAATGTTTATGAAGTCCTGCTTTATAGATTTTTTTAAGGGCAGTAGTTTTATTACTTTGTATCTATTTAACATTATCAATACTTACACTGTCTTACTTTATTCTTTTTTTTTTTTTTTTTTTTTTTTTGGTTTTTCTCTGGTACCGGGAACCGAACTCACGACCTTGCACTTGCCAGGCAGGCGCTTTTGCCGCTGAGCTAAATCCCCAGCCCCTGTCTTACTTTATTCTAAAAAAGGAATTAGATGAACGTTGAAAGAAAATCTTTATGATGGGATATATTTGCTATGTCTCTTTATATTAGTACTTACACTAGTATCGCAGATGAATTCACTGTCAGCAGGAAAAAAGTGCATTCATCAAATACACAAGGCACATTGCTTAAGGTTATTTTTTAGACCATAGAAAATATGTTGAAATGAAACAAGTGACATGAGGTGATTTTTTAATCACTTAAAGAGTAGTTTACCAGTGCATGCCCATGCATCGAAATTTACTGGGTGCAGAGAAACAAATCCAGTTTCATGGTTGCTTTAGCAGATGATCCCTCCTGTCTGTAGACCTTGAAGTGTTGACTGTTCGTCAAGAATATCTGATTACGCCAGATCGCTATTTCTCACTGAGCAAATGACGACTGACTCAGCAGGCAGAGTGCTAGTAATAGAAGACCACAGTATAACCCTTTTTATTATATTACCTGAGATCACGCATGCATTACAGATGTTGGGTCAGCCAGACTCACACACTCTGACTCTGAAGCTAACCTCAAGCCGAGATTAAGCTTTCTCTCCACCACTGCCCTGCATAGTAAATGGCACATCATCTTCATTTTTAGTCCTTCCTCAGCTCTCTCACTCTGTGTCTCTTTTTTTGGTCTTTTTGAGACAGGGTCTCGCTATGCAGTTCAGACTAGCCTTGAGCTCACTTTGTAGCCCAGGCTGGTCTTGAACTCACAACGATCCCCCTGCCTCAGGCTCCCCAGTGCTAGGATTACGGACACGCACCACCATACCCGCCTTCACCCTGTATTTTATAAACCATCAGGACATAGATTCTGCTTCTGAAAAACCAGCCCACTCCTACTTTAAGTTCATTCCATCTTCCCAGGATTTCCTGAGTTTCACAATGAGCTCTTCTCCATTTCAGCTACTATGTCTCCTTACAGGCTACATTCAGACTGAATGAATGTCTTATCTTTTAAAGTTTGAACTACTTCTGTGACTAAAAAATTATAGATATATAGCAAATATATGTGTACCTATCACAGCATAGAGGGAAAACAACATAACAACAACAACAACAAAACACCATTAAGTATTGCTATGTAGCTGTCTCAGTTTTGGGTGTAAACATTTCTCCTAGACATGGTAATTTTCAGAATGTTCTTCTAGTAAAGAAAATCTGATCATGTTACATTTCTGTTTAAACCAATGTTTCCCAGATGCACTGGAGAAAAAAAATCTCCAAACGTTTGGGGTAGCTAGTAGACCCTCCTACCTTCTGATCCATGATTGGCTCTCCGGCCTCATCACACACCATTCTCAGTCAAGTCCAGAGAAGAGCTTCCTCCTATTCCAACCCTAATGGCTGTTACATTAGTGAGTATTCAGTAATTACATGCACATTGAATGCATGCATAAGTGATTATCAGTCACTGTATTGAGACATAAACATAAAAATGCTATGGTTCCTGTCCTCCATGTTTTAAAGCATTGATAAGAGAGGGAAACTGAGCAGAGAATGGTTGTAAAAATAAACGGTCTGAGCCAGGTGTTAATAGAAGCCTTGCTGAGTGGAGGGATAGAACATTAACAAGTATAATCAGATCATCGGATCATGAAAAGGATCAAAGAAGGATTTCACAGAGGAGAAGGCATTTAAGTCAAACGTTGTAGGATGAATAGGATTTCTCAAGGTACACAAGCAGGAAAATGTATTTTGGGCAGGAAGAGCATCCTATGAAAATGCAAAAGGCCCATGACACAGGCAGAGACCTGTGAGTAGCCAGAGCATAGGGTAATGTGGGAAAAGATGAGACTTACATTGACAAGCCAAGGGAGGACTATGGATATCAAACAGTCATGTTAGAAATTCAGTGATTCTCATTTGCAAAACTCAGTAATTGTGTGTGTCGTGGGGGGAAAGGTACTCAAGGGTGGAACCCAGCAGTTCATGCATGCAAGATGTGCAGTCTACTCCTAAGCTATACCCCCAGCAGCAACAGTATTTTAGCACTTTATCCTCAGATGTGGGTGTTTCCTGAATGCCTAGATTTTGCTGAACCTGGGGCTATGCAAACTTTTTATAATGTCACTAGTCAGGAGTCATGTTTCCATAAACTAGAGAGATGACATGTTACTCCACACTTGTAGCCTTCAGCTGTGTTTGGAATATGTTAGAGTTGAGTTTTGAAAAACAGCCAGCACTGCAAAGTTCACAAAAAATGTGAATGGCCACCTGAGAAGCCCTAATGACCTTTGCCCACCTTGCTTCATCCTCTACCTTTTTCAGAATGGGATGGGCTTCACGGGGAACATGAACTGACCCTTTATCCCAGACTAGCTGTGGGTGATTTCAGCCTTCATCGGTAACAATAGAAAACCATTTCTTTAGCTTAGGAGTACTATCTTCAGTGACATCTAAATACTCCAAAGAGGAGCTAACTTGGTAAATAGCAGGCACCATTCACATCTTAGTATATGACAACATCAACAGATTTTTCTCCAGGGAATGTTCAAATAGGGGCAGGAAGTGAATTATTGTATACCCATGTAGGGATACTGACAAAGGTCATATAAGAAGGAGGAGCTGTAAATTGTTATAGTCCAGGCAATAAATTAAGTATTACATTTTGTCTCCCATAATCCAAATTTGTGGTAAAGCTAAACTATTTATTTTTATTAAGAAAAGTTGAAAGATTATTTAATCATGTGTCCCATTTAATATAGCTTGCCCTGGTTTTTCTAAGCTTTGGGCACTTGTACAAGATGCACTATCATGGCTATATTGAATTTTCCAGGACAAATCCCTTCCTATAGCTGCCCCGACTCCTCCACTCTGCCAAAGGACATCCATGGAAAGAATCCCTCCAACATGAGAAGCTTTTGCATTTTCTGTTTTAGCAGACTGAAAGTTAAATCTAAAATCAGGTCATCCCTTCAGTTCTGATTCATCTCAGCCACTTACAGGGAAGTGATTGTGGGATGCAGCCCATACTGTACTTCAGAAAAGCCACATTAGGAAACAGGGTTATCAGTGACAAAGAAGCTTCCCTGCCTTCCTGCAGTCCCCTTTGAAAAGTGTCTGCTTTCAACCAAAGGAGGTGGTGCCTCTGCCCCCTGAGCCTTTATGGAAGATGTCAATGGAAAGTTGTTGAAAAAATACATATGTAAGACATCATTCATTTGTCCCTGGGAGGCATCAAAGGTCATAGCCTCATTGAGAACATTTCATTTTGCTAGATGCACTGGCTAATGTACAAGGGGGTATCATTTGGGTACCCATCCACCCTCTCAGGTTGTGGTTCTTTTGCCTCCCTTTATTTGCCTCGTACCCATTTCTGCCTGTTCTCAGTAAATGTTGCACTGGTCAAAAGCACAGTAAATTGAAAATTAAATGAACCACTTCATGAAAAACATTTCCCAGGGCTTTGCTTTGGTTGGATAATCAGATGTTAAGGCTTAACTGAAGTTTATATATATATTATATATATATATATATGTAAAAACTATATTTATATTGTATATTTTTAGTTATTGTGCCCACTTTGGCAGCACATATACCAAAAAATTTGAGTTATCAATTCGATATCTAGTTTAAGGGAATTTATTGTTTCCACATTTAAATAATTCATATTAAACAACTAACAAAAAGAAATAAAAGGTATGATAATTGAAAAGAATTCTAATCCCATTTCTAGTTGATATAACTGTTAGCACAGTAAAACTCCTAAAATTAGAGAAATTATTAGAATCAGTTTAACAGTCGAGCAAGACTGCTGATTATAAAAACAACATATAATATCAATTATGTTTTCATTACCACTACAAAGAGTTGGAAAATATAATTGAGCATAATATTTCCAATGACAATAACTTTTGGCTTTTTCTATTTTAAAGACAATGGAAAAACCGTAAAAACAATACAGAATTTCAAAATACGATGGTAGGAAACTGGCAGTGGCTATTATATTGCATATTGTTATCTTCAAAGTAGTTGTTCAGATTACCAGATATAGACATGTAAGACTGATCAAACAATACAAACACTAACTGTTCCTTTCAATGAACTAATAGAAATTAATAGTACAATTTTCTTAGCTATCATATGTATGTATATATACATATATTCCTTCCTTTCTCATTTTCTCCATTGCTCTTTCCTTTTGAGCTGTTTCTTTCCCTTTCTCAATGTCTATTGTACATTTTGGAACTTACTCTTTCAATGTATTACACTAGGGAAACAATATGATGTTTACACATGCTGGTCAGATTTATTTCATTTGTGAGCATGGTCTCTAGTTGCATCCATTTACCCATAAAAGCTACGAGTTTGTCTTTCTTTATAGCTGAGTAATACTCCATTGTGTAAAAATACCACATCTTTTTTACCCATTCCTCGGTTGATGGGCATTTGGATTGTTTCCAAGATTTAGCTAGGGCAAATTTGTGCTCCTATAAACATGAGTGAACATATGTGGTATGATGTTTTCAATTCTTCTGGGAAAATACCCTGAAGGGGAGTGTCTGGGTCAAATCAGACCTCTATCCTAGTTTTTTGAGGAATCTCCACACTGATTTCCACGGTGGTTGAATCAGTCTACACTCCCCACCAAGAGTGGAGAAGGATCCCTTTTTCCCCTACAGCCCCACCAGAATTTGTTACTGATTGATTTTTTAGTGATAGCCATTCTTTCTGGGGCCAAGATGGACTCTCAACTTTGTTGTTTTAATTTGCATTTCTCTAATAACCAGTGATGTTGAACATTTTTTTATACATTTGTTTGCATTTGTATTTCTTCATCTGAGAAGTGTGTATTTCATCTCTGACGCCTATTTTTGGAACGGGCCTCTTTAAATTTGGGATGTTTGATTCTTTTTAATCCTTTATATGCTCTAGTTGTAAGTCCTTTATCTGAAGGACAACTTGCTGAAATTTTTCCCCATTCTGTGGGTTTTCTTTTCACTCTGTTGGTGATTTCTTTTGCTGTGCAAAGCTTCATAATAAGATGCAATCTCAGTTGTTGATTCTTTGCATGATTTCCCATGTGATCACGGTTTAAGAATACCTAAATAAATAAAGATGAACTCACATTCATGATTTAGGAAATTCAAAATCAAAATGGTTGAATTTCTTCCACACTGACATAATTTAAGCAACTTCTCTCAAAACAATATTATTATTTTAGTAGGCAGCAGAGGACATCCTGAAAAATTAATCCCAAAATTTCTGAGGACCAGCAAAGGACTCATGGTTGTCAGACATACTTAGAGGAAGTAGATGGACTTTCACTCACTAAATGTGAAGAAATAGTAGCAAAACGTTACGCTGCCAACACAGGGATAAACAAACTGACCAGTGCATCAGAATTGAGGTGTCTGAGAGCATCCCATATATTTATGATAATTAGACTTAGGTAGTATTGCCAGTCAGTGAGAATAGGATGCAAGTTCAAAATAAAATGAGTCCATGCTAGTTACTATGCCTATAGGGAAAAAAAGACAGAATGAGCCATATCTAATAAAGTACAAAAATAATTTCAGGCATAAAAAATCTTAAATGCAGTAGGCAAATTTATAAACATTTTAAGAGGACAATTTAGAAAACACGTTTTTAACACCAAAAGTAAAGATCCTTATAACTTCATGGTAGAGAAGTATTTTAAGAATGCACAAAAGAACACAAACCAAGAAGTGACAGGGGAATCATATCCAGTGTTTACGTATAAAGACTAGTTAATAAGCAAAACCCACAAATTAAAAAGACAAAGTGTTAAGACTTTTTCAATCATTCCATGGAAATGGAGACTATGACAAATAATTTCTGCAAAGAATTAATTTAATGTTACTCAACTTTATAGAAATATAAAAAATGCCTTATGAGATGTGGTTTCATAACCACAAGACTGGCAACAATTAAATATCTGACAAGATCAAATTTTGATAGAGATATGAACAAATAGAAATATGTACTCAATAATGATAGATGTATTAATTGCTACCAGCATTTAGGAAAACAACTTAGCATTATCCAGGTGGGTTTGGCAGGTGTATCTTTTGAGACCTAAACATGCAGAATTTAGGTGTATAAGTTAGAAAAGTCTTACAAAAAAGGAATGTGTGAAGAAACTTTGGGTGGCACTATTTATAGTAGCTTAACAAAAACAAAGAATGACAAACTTGAGCAATATAAATCCCATCAAAATCTCATTGATAAATGATGGTTTATACAATGGAATATCATAAATGGAACAGCACACATGGAACACATAAAACTAGGAGGATTCAAGAATGTAGCCATGACAAAAAACTTTTGTTAAACTTTTAGAAGAATGCTTGTAGGTTGAGTCACTTATTTTAAAGTCTAAAAGTAGGTAAAGCAAATCTTCCTTAGAGATACAAAATATGAGATAAAACTATAAAGTAAAGAAAGAAACTATAAACAACAGTGCATGGGAGTTTTTACTCTCAGGAGGAGGTAAGTAGTTAATATAACCTTAAAGGTTATATTATTGTACTTTATTATATATGTGAATATTTTAGTGTGACTGGTATATGAAACTACACAGACATTGATTATCTACTTGGTCATATATTCATAAGCACAAATTCCACACATATATTATGACTTTGACTTTTATCTTTTTAAGATTTATTTTTAGATTATTAAAACACACAGTCGCATACGTCGAAAACTAGATATGGAACAACACAAAATATTTTGAAGTATATAGATTTGTAGTTAAGAGTTTTATAATGTAAACAGTCCTAGCAATGCTTCCCAAAGTCAAGGGAAAAATGAAAGTAAATATATTTAGGCTTTCTCTTCCCACAATCAGCATTTGAAATAGGATGTAATTTGTGAGATAAATGGTTACACTAACCAAATTCCACTTTTTGGCTTCAGTGACCTTATTCCAAATGAATAAGAGTAATCCTATACATTAACCATGCTAGAAGATTGTATATTCTAATATATCTTCCTCTGAGTCAATACTAGGAAGAGAACACTCTGAAAAAACTTGACTTGTGTTTATCTTTTCACTTAGCGTGGGGAGGGAGTAGGAAAGAAATATAAAGTGTAGATGTGAAAAAAAGGGTTCAGGGATCCTTTCAGTTTTTCAGTAATTACAATACTTCCTAAAATAGAGTGCACCAATTTTACAAAGAATTCATTATATCTGAAAAGAAATGCAGTTTTGAAATCTCAGTCTATTTGTTATGAACGAAGATATTGATGGGTCTGTGCATCTGGGTCAGCAAAATGAAAAAAAAATCCTTGGCTTCGATGCTTTTAGAGGAAGTAAGTGGCCTGGAATTGATTGTGTTTTAGACTTGAAGATGTTCAATATACATTTTGCACTGAATTATAAAATCTGAGTATTTTAAGATGGTCTATCTTTGTCATTCCCAATATGTTGTGCATATGTATACATGTGTATGTATAATAGGATCTGGAAAGTACCAAAGCCCAGGTTGTAATACGAATGCATAATAAAATCAGTACTCTTGCTACCATTATTCTGTCCCTCCAACTCAACACTGAATCTCATGTCTTATATGAAAGGAGGAAGCTTATATGGCAGGGGTGAGGAGAAGACAGAATGGGAACTAGTGAAATCCCCAATTATCTTCTCAAGGAGCAGACCTAATTCTAAATGTTGTGCTACAACCAGAACCAAGGGACCAATAGGACATCTCTGGAATCTAGAAATCAACTGCACTGGGCAAAAATGATTTTTTTTCTCTATCCAGAGTATGTACAGGTTATCTTCAGTGCAAAAGAAACCTCAAGAAACTTCTAGATGAATTGAGTCATGGTCATCTCATGTTGAGTCATTTTGAGAAATTTACCACACCTTTAAATAAAAGTGGAAGGTGAAGGGGAAAAGAAACCATGACACTGGTTTGGAAACTGTCCGTTTCAAGGATGAAATAATACTAGATTTCTTTCATTATTCATCTCTGTTATGGTTTGTGTCTGGATGTCCCCCCAGAGCCTCAT
This sequence comes from Chinchilla lanigera, assembly GCF_000276665.1. Classification (NCBI taxonomy): domain Eukaryota; kingdom Metazoa; phylum Chordata; class Mammalia; order Rodentia; family Chinchillidae; genus Chinchilla; species Chinchilla lanigera. Next base: position 8,283,880 of record NW_004955429.1, on the reverse strand, counting down.
GCAGTCAGTCATAGGACGGCTTCTAGAGTTTTAGATCCTGGTCTAGTGCTGAGATTATGGATGAGTGCTACACAGAGAGCCCTGAGGCAGGTAGCTTGCATACAACGTAAGGGAGGAAAGAGGCTTGCTCTTCCCTTTGCCACTCCTCCCTTTTGCTCTTGTTGCTTTTGCTGTTTTCTGCCACCATGAACGGTTGCCCTGTACCATGTGCCACTCTGCCTTTGAGCCAGCCAAGTATGGACTGAAACCTCCACAAACTGTGAGCTAAATAAACCTTTCCTTCCTTAATTCTGAGCATCAGGTATTTTGTCTCAGCAATGAGAAAAGTAAACAAGACAGAATTCTCACAACAGTCTTGTTCAAATGCTTTTTGGTGTTATTTACATTTTGAAGCCAGCACCAAATATCAGAGCATTTAAATAATATATTTATAACCATGCAATTATTAAATAGCAGAGCCAGGGTTTACATCCAATTTTTTTTTATACCTTCCCTATATATATTTTCCAGTTGGAATTTCTTGAGAATTAACTATTGCTTAAAGATAATGAATTTCCTTGGAGAGTTAATTTAGGAGTATGTGTCAATAATAATAAAGATACTTACGAGAAATCCATGAAGCTGAGAGTAGAAATATCCAACAGCATTGGGAAGCAGTGTGACAACCCAGTCATGAATATATGACACTTTGTTGAGTTGAGAGAAAGGTTGATGCACTTCTGATGTAGTCATTGGGTTTGGCTCAGAGAGACAGGGTGATGTAATGGGGGGTCACTACTTGCATGGGCAACAACTCAGCTTCTTAACTGTTGGGAATTACTGTAGTGGGCATTTGGAAGGGCAGTACTTCGTTGTGCAGAAGTACATTAAATTTAACAGTTGACTCCTTCAGCTGGTCCCCGTGGTGACCCCAGACATTGTGGCAACCGACCCATCCTATACACACATTTCCTAACATCCACTGGCAGCAAAGAAGAGTGGTTAGCAGAGTGGTATTGCTATCTTCTAGTGGGAATCTCAAGGAATATTATCGAAATCTTGGTTTAATTTTTTTAACAGCTCTGTTTTGCAAAAGTCAAAGAAAGCAATTAGGGAAGATGGAAAATAATTCTGAGCCTGGTTCTAGCTAAGCAGATGCAACAACAGGCTGATTGGGGTCCAAATGGAAGATGGCTGGAGATGAAGCCTACTGCTTTGTGATGGTGGATGAAGGACTGAGTGGAGAGATTGTGTACCATCACCTACCTTTGGGATTAGGCTACTAAAGAGGTCAGAAGATGCAGTCAGGTTCACAACTTTGAGACTGCAAAAGGGCACATGACTCAAGAGGTCTGGAAATATCGTAGAAGTTTGAGCCTGGCCAACTACTGCAAAGATGAAGAGCAGATAAAAAGAGGAGTCCCTGCAGCTGCAGGGAGGACCACTGTGGAGCCCTGGTTTTGAAAGGATGTTGCAGAGCACTGCACATGCCGCACATATTTGAGTTGAATGGTGGAATTACAGCTGAATCTGCATTATCTTTTCTACATAACAGTAATGTTTAAAAGGGTGTAATTTGGGTCTAATTTTACAGAAAAAATTACAACTTAATGAGAGTACAATATGAGACATGAGTTTTCATTCAGCTTGTAAGAGACAGAAAAAGAACTCAAATTTGTGTGTAAGACAGAACAAGCTCAAATCTGAGGATTCTCCTTTACACTTCGCCTCCTCATGGAGAGAAATGTACTTCTACTCATGAACTTCACTCATCCCATGATTCTGGGGAAGATGCCGCAGTGTGTTCATGCATGAAAGATGGCCATAGTCATGTTCACCTCCAGATGCAGAGTTCACAAATGGAAGCAAAATTTTGCCAAACTTCTGTTTGCAAACTGAACTGTTCATGAACAGAAGCATTTGTGAACCAAGGTATTACTGTATACAACATATAAAATATGACCTGTACAATAGCTATATGTACATTGTACATAAATTTAAACTATTGTACATACATCATATAAACACATACATACATACATACATTTTACAGTATATATTAAATATGATAATAGTTTGAACTATATGACAAGTGCTAAAGCAATTGAAATTCAAATCATCTAAGAAACACTTGGGCTGGTTGAGTTATTTTGGAAGAAAAAAGGAAGAAACAGGTCCTGAACTTGAGTGGTACAATGCAGATAACTGCCTTGGAGAAAGCAAAGGACTTCTCCCTTTTAGCCTCTTCCTGTCTAGCTGAATGGTCTTTCTTGTGCATTGAAAAGAGAACAATAAAGAGATTGTAAGTGCCCTCAGGGTGAGTCATGGCCTGAGTTCCATGAATTTTGGTTCAGTTTAGGGATGAGATCTACAATTTTGGGATGAGATCACTGTCTCTCTTAGGAACAGGTAAACAATCAAGGAAAATGAACGCTTCTGATTAATAAAGTTGAGAATAAAATGATAGGAATTAACAGTGGCTGTTATATTACATAGTGTTATCTTCAGCGAAGTTCCTCACATTACCTTTTGCTTTGTTTTTGTCTATCTTGTTGGTATTTTGCTATTGTTCTTTTTTATTATTCTCTTTAAAATGTAAAAAATTAATAAAGTTGAGAAAATCATTACTATTGTGAAGATGTAGAATAAAATTTGATTTGTAAACCAGAGACTGTGTAGCCTACCATTTTGAACAAGAATCTGAAAGTTATAATCTGCTTTCTCATGTATTTCACTTAATTATACCATATTTTTAAAGTAAGACATGAAATATGACAGAAGGTTCAATAAATCAATATGATTTGATGATAAAACACATGAAAAATAGCCCCTCTTTATATTTAGCCATCTTATTTGCAGGGCACTTTGTGTGAGCATATGTGTATGTGTGTATGTAAGAATGTATTTTGGAGAGAATGCTTCACTCTGTTCTCCAGGCTGATCCAACTCCAAGGCTTAAGAGATCCTCCTACTTCAGCTTCCCAAGTAGCTAGGACTGTGGACATGCACCACCACCCCTAGTCTGGGCATTATTTAGATAGATTTCTAATGATAGTTTTCAGGTGTTTATAAAAGGATAAAAGACATTTACCTTTGCTTCTCATCATATACCAGGGAGCACTGGGGTAAGGGTAAGACAGAGCAGTGCATAATCTTGTCCTCAAGCAAACAGAGCCTAGATCCACACACAGCTGGATCACCTAGTGCTCTTCTAAGTAGTGACCCAAAAAAGGGCACGTAGAGCCCAAGCAACATCAGCAGAAATTCTGCTCTAAGATCATAATCATAAGACAGGAATATAAGACATAGGCTTCCAGAAAGGTCACTTACAGAGAGCAGAGTCCAGAATGATAGATGGAGTCAGGACGTAGGCCTTGTAAACACACATCGGCATACCCAAAGCAAGCAGTCTTTGGTTGGGTACTGGACAGTAAGTCCCACTGTGGACAGGGTGAATCCAGTCTGTGATAACAGAAATTGTATTCTCTATGTGAAGGTAGAAATAAGTCATATCAACTCCCATGTAAGTGTAAGGCTTTTTCCCTCTGGGGTGATGACATTTTCCTCCAGCTTTCTTGAGGTATAACTGCCAAGTAAAACCATGTATATATGTTATATAATGTAATGCTTTAAGTTACATATACACATATACAATGTGAACCAATTACCATGATCAACCTTATTAATCTATTCATCACCTCAAACAGTTGCCTTTATTTTTTTTTTCCTTTTGGGAGAACACTTAAGAACTAGTCTTTTAGAATATTTCTAGTATGTGATACAGTGTCACGAGCACTGTTTCTTCATGCAGTACATCACATCTGTAGAACTTCTTTATCCTACATAACTAAAATTTTCTACACTTTGATCAACATCTTCCCATTTTCCCACTCCCCCGCCTGAGACATCCATTGTTCCACTCTGCTTGTGAGAGTTCAATTTTTTTGGATTTCACATACAGATTGCACTATTTGTCTTTCCGTGCCTAACTTATTTTGCTGAGCATCGTTTCTCCCAGGTTCATCTACGTGGTCACTAATGATGGGATTTACTACCTAAGAAGTAAATCAGCATTGTGTTGTGTATATATACACAGCATTTTCTTTACCCATTTACCTACAGAGGGAGCTCATTGGCTATTGTGGTTAAGGCTGCAGTGAATACAGATAGTAGTGAAAATACCCTTTCAACATTTAAATTTTTTAGACAGACAACCATAAGAAGGATTGCTAGGTCATGTAGTTTACATTTCAGGGGAATCTGCATATCTCTCTTATATAGGGTACACTAATTCACTTTCCCGCCAACAATCTTTGAGTTCCATTTTGCATGTTTGCCAATGCCCGTTAATCTTCATATTTCTTTTAATAATAGCTATTCAAATAATTATAATGTGTTGTTCTGGTTTTAATTTATATTTTTCTAATAATGAGCGATGTTAAGCATTTTTTCATATATCTGTGAGCTATTTATGTTTTCTTTTTAAAATGTCTGTTCAGGTTCCTTATTCAGTTTTAAAACTTGAGTTATTTATTTTCTTGCCATGCGGTTGAGTTTATTGTATATTTTAGATAATGATCCCTGAATAAATATGTGGCTTGCAAACATTCTGTAGATTTTCTCTTCACTCAGCAGATTGTTTTCTTTTGCTGTGCAGAAGAAACTTTTTAGTTTGATGAAATTCCACATGCCTGTTTTTGCTTTTATCCCCCAATCAGTGTCCAGATCAAACATTCTTCAATGTTTTATTCTTGTAGTTTTACAGTATCTGTTCTTAGACTTAGGTCTTTATTTTACATTGATTTTTGTATTGGGCATGAGATAGGATCAATTCTATTCTTCTATGTGTCAATATTTTTTTTAAGCACAATTTGTTTCTCCCACTGTGCACTATTGCCAACTTTGCTGAAGATCAAATGAATATAAGACTGTTTAATTCAGGGGTTTTTGTTTTATTTCACTGGATTAAATATTTCAGTGCCAATACAGTGCTCCTTTGAGTACTGCAGCTTAGTATGATATCTTGGAATAGGTAGTGTGATACCTCCAACTTTGCCCATCTTGCTGAAGAATTACTTTGGCTATTCTGGCTCCTTTTGAGTTCTATATGAATTTTAGAATTTTTCCCTATTTCCGTGAAGAAAACAAATTTTGATAGTAATTGAATTAAAACTATAGATTGCTTTATGTAATATGGACATTTTAACAATTTTAATTCTTTTGATCTATGAACATAGAATGTCATTCTATTTGTTTTCAATTGAGTTAATCTAAGCTTTATAATTTTCAGTGTAGAAGTTGTTCCTCTCCCTTAGGTAAATTAATTCTTAAATATTTTTAATACTACAGAATATGGGTTGTTTTCTTAACTTCTGTCTTGGATGGTTTATTGTCAGTGTGTAGAAACCCATGTGATTTTTGCATGTTGATTTTGTATCTTGTAAATTTATGGAATTTGTTATTAGTTTTTGCAGTTTTTCATGAAGCCTTTAGTATATTGTGTTTATTATCACATCAACTGCAAACAGATGATTGTCATTCTGTTTCATTCTGTTGCTCTTTATTTCTTTTTCTGACAAATGCTGTAGCTAGGAATTTTAATTGCTTGGTAGAATTCTGGTAGATAACTGAAGCTATCCATCCTAACCACCTCAGTGTGTCCTCTTACTTCTACGTTTCATCCCAGTACTGTAATCTCAGACCTGGACTCCTTAACCATTTTGAAGGTACTACTCTATCCAGGAATAGTTGTTCAGTTTAATGTTTCTCAGAGTAGATAAAGACTAAAAACATATTCTGCTATATTCTTGATATTTGTGTCCCAATATGATTAAGGTTTTTGAAATATTACCTAGATCTACCTGAAGAGAAGAGATAAGTATGATTTTTAAAGCAAAAAAGATCAGTTCTACGACGAAACCCCATTTAGTTTATGCATTATGTAATTCTCAGAATCTCCATTCCCGGCCTGCAGTGTGGATGTGAATTTAGAAGTCCTAAGTCAGAGGCACTTGAGAGGACAGAGAAGGGAGCTCTTGGGAGTGGAATTAACATGAGTTAACTAAGAACAAGTTACGCTAACTTTTTTATGTTTTTAGGCGCACAATAGAAAGAAGAAACTAAAAGCAGCAACTTTGTGATTAGCTCAAAGTAAAAATGGGCAAGGAAAGTATTAAATGCTTTTTTGTCTGTCTTCTTCCCCTTATCTATACACTCCAATGTTTCTTCTAGCATTAGGGAGAGGCATTGAATATATTGGTAATTTCCTAAACATAATTTGCAGTAGATAACCAAGTTGGCACATTTGACTCCTTTTCCCAGGAAAATGGATTTCTTTTTGGTTTGTAATCCTCAGTCATGCCTTAAGCCCACATAATGAAGAAGTCTATGATATGAGAAATATTTAACATTTTATACACATACCTGTAGTACATAAAATATATTTAATATTTTTACTTGGATAGCAGGTTAAAAATAAAAAGGGAAAATGATTGGTGATTACTAATATTAGAAGTTACTTGTTAGGAACCCAGGTATATATCTTAATATATATTCTTGTTGTATTTTAACTTAATAGCTGCTTGGAATTGCAAAGGGAAATACTTAGTGATTGGCAATATTTATGGTTTTTCCCCCTGGGAACCAGTGGTTAGTATGCTCATATAAATTTTGGGAGGTTTTTTAGTATTAACTATCTAGGTTACACGTACAAACCATCATCTTCCCAGTGTCCAGAGGAAGCCTGTTACATAAAACCCGTCATTGTATAGTTGTAGCTACCAAACAATCACTTTTCCTAATAATCTACCATAACTTTTAATTTTCAAATTAGCAATTGCTGCTACATATGGTTTTGTTTTCAAAAGATGGCTAAATTATAAAGGAACATTTGTCTTAAGTGTGATAGTTTATAGCATATGAAAATATATTATGGCTTATAAAATAAAATTTGTACAAAATGTAAGTGAATTATGCTCAGACTTCATTGGTTTGCTTTACGTAAGTTTCCCACCACCAACACTGAACAGTTGACAAAACAATTACCACAAACCACACTCAGTTAAATCATTTTCATGAATGGAAGTAGAGCACATCATATATGATGTTAATGAGAATGCGGAATGAAGAATCTGTTCTTCTAATCCTTACCCATTAGCTTCGGGTCTGTTGAATTAGTAATGTGTAGAGATCACAGTACGCATCAATACAAAGATGACAAAGGTGATATATACTGTTGTAGTTTGCATGCTAAAAGTAGCATTTAACTAGAAATGCTCAGTGCCCTACAGGCATTTAGATTGACTCCAATCTTGCCTCTGGGGTCAAAAATATCAACAGAAAGATGATGAAATAGAATATTTTATGTAGCCCCTTACACATTAAAGTTTTATAGAATGTTTCACAGGCAATTATAACTTCTTCATGCTTCCTTTATTACTGTGACACTTCCAATTAAATGAAACAATCATATGCAACCAATAGGGGGTTAACGGCTTTACAAAGTGCTTTTTCTATCAGAGTGTAAGGAAAGATAAATCAAACTAATAATCGTGGACATTAAGGAATTTTATTATCCATTGCCTTGTAGTTACCGTAGATTCAATGGTCCACCCTATCCCCTGGAGAAATAATTCAGAAAAGTATAATACTACATTTCAGTCTGAAGGGTAATTTTAAAGTCATAAACATCCTATTATAAGTGTAGACTTAACTGGTATATATAAGACAGTAAATACCTCTAAGAGTAAAAATCGTTACCAATTTACATCAAAAGCACTAAAGAAGAGCACTGAAAATAGAAATTTGCAGAAAACTAACTGATCACTTCAATTTCCTCTAATTTTTACTTACAGAAGGAAATAAAAAAGGACTAATATATGCAATGCGTATGTTGGTATATGTGCCAGCTCCTTACAATGAATGCATTTTTTATATATTTTGGGAACACGTACTACCAAAAAAATTTAGGGAACTGAGGCCCAGACAGGTTAAGTACTTTAATCACTCCCCTAGGAAATAATTTGTTTCTACCATGAAATAACTGCTCTAATTACACTTTATTCTCCCATCACTTTCAGTATTGTTAGGTTGGTTGCAACAAAAGAATTTAATTTAAACATATTTATACAATCTTCTCATTAAAAGACCTGAAGCTTTGGCAATACAGAAAAACAGAAGTATCATGATTTGAAGTCACTGCCATTCTGCTTCAAGGAAAAGATAGTACCAGAGTGTTCAAGCAGGAAAGAAGTCTTTTTATTCTTAAAGTCCTTGGATACGAATAAAGTTCAGTGAGGGAGGATATATAGTTCTGAGAAATCTTATTGGGGCATTTTTAATTTGCTTATGCGAGCTGTCAGCATTCGTAACATGATAGCCTAGGAAATGACTTCCAGAGAAGGTATACCACCTCACTTACTGTCCTCAATAGTCCCTTACATAAGGTTGTACTCAAAAGGAATTCTAAAATATACCATACTGAATCCCAAAAATTAGAATTTAAAGACCTAGGCTAGCTCTATGGCTTTGGGCAAATTACCGAGCCTAATTAAATATTTCATTTAACAAGTGGAAGTAATACATGATCATCATTCTTTTCAAAGTTATGGTATGATAAACTGATGTGAATATATGAAAATAGTATATTTGAAAAACCTATGTAGATTGATATCACTATTAGCACAGTATTTTTCTGATGAAAAATCAGACTGAGAAATTTGCTTTCCAAGTTCTTATCCATAAATTTCAGCTATTTGATCTATTAATGATTGATACACTTGATCTAATTAATAATATATGAAGATCATAATAGATATGTGTCATAATTACTAAAACCTTAATAATTACAGACCTTTAATAATTAATAAATAGATAGTGAGTGGGATTTATTCATAACAGAGTTTACAGTAATAGAGTCCTCAAGTGACTTAAATGAGATGCATATGTTTAAAATCAGATTATTCAAGTAACTCCAGATCACCTACCAGGAGATCTGTCAAGCAACTAGAACAAAGCTGTTGATTACAGATGAGCTCAGAACTTGACTCTAGGTTTATTAGTAACAGGGAAAGGAAAGGGAATGTGCTATTATTTAAGATTCAAAGAGTAAAATATGTTTGCCTTTAAATAAGAGCATTCTTCTGAGTTCCAAATTTCCTAGGTAATAATAACTTTTCTACTTTACTAGACAGATGATTGCTGTTTATATTAAAAGCACATAATAAGTAAAGCTACTTTATGTTTAGCCATCCAAATGGGTACAGAGAAGTTTGAAATAAATAATTAAAAAGTATTGTTTAAATTAGCTTAGAAAGTGAAGGGCCAGAGAAATGAACTGTTTTTCTCTACAACTAGGTATGACCAGGGCAGCCAGAGAAAAGAGGTACATGTCTCATTAGTGTGTTAGTCACTAAGAATGCCTTTAAAGCTTTGAAAAAATTTTGTTGCATTAATTTGCATAACTGGTTCCTATTCAACACTTAATTGCATTTCTCCTTTCATTAACCTTGTTTCTCTCCATTCTGTTCTACCCACTGCTGAAATGATATTTCTCAATTTTAAAAATATTTTAAAATTTTTACTTTTTATCATTTTTATTATTTTAAATTTTTTTTTAATTTTTAAATTCTCAGAATTTAAGAGCTAAGGAGAGCCAGCCACTGTTGTAATCAAGTGTTAAGAACCAATCAGAATTCCTCTCAAAGATATTGACAGAAATCAGTATTTATTATGGCCAAGAGGAACAAATAAGTATTTCCTAGATTAGCAAAACATAATATAGTTTCAGAGCAGTGCGGGTTTATCATCCTTGGGTTACTTTTCACATCTTTTGGCAAGGATGGTATTAATAATTGTGATAATAACAATAGTGGTAGGCACGTTGTAATGGCAATCTCTGTTTCTCATTCACTGTAGTTACAGTAGCTATAATGCTCATAGTAATAGAAGTTATGATTTATAGTAAATTTCAATAACAGAAAGATGAAGAACTGTGACTATAACTCTTACTATTAATACAGTCTCCCCTATTTTAACTTAGTTCTTTGGGAAAAATCTGAAGCTTCACTTTGAAAATATCGGTAACTGTAGTCTGGGATAACTTTTCCTGAACAAAAGAAACAGCACTTAATTGTTTCTATGGTCTGATAATTGGGTCACAGAAAGCAAAATAATGGCTTGTTGAATCTGTGTTGAAACAGGGATTCGTGCGTGTATAAACATTAACTGTAATAATTATATATGTAGGATCTCAAGAGGTTCATCTAGAGAAATTCAGGATAGAACAGTGATTACTAGGATTGAGAAGAGTAGGCTGAAGAGGAGGTGACAAAACGCTAATCAACATAACATTACAGTCATATAAAAGGAAGCAATTCTGGTGTTCTGTGGCATAGAAGGTGAATATAACTAACAATGCATTGTCTATCTCAGAGTAGTTAGATGAAGATTTTTAACATATTCAGTATAAACATATGACAAATGCTTAAGGTGATGGACATGCTAGTTATTCTGAGTTAATCATTGCCCAATACAGTGTATGCATGTGTTGAAACATTACATGATATTCATAAATATATGCAAATATTATTTGTCAATTAAAAATTATTTAATGAAAAAACAAAAAGAATTAAGTATCTGAAATCATCAGTGCCCCCAAATTTTGTAACCCTCTATTTCTAGGAATTAGTGCTGCTTTTCTTAGTTATTTTGGAGAATGGTTTTTGCACTGATTTAAAATTATCTTCCTGCCTTGAATTACTGCCCTCTGTATTCTAAATTAAGCGATTTCTCCTATTAGCGCACAGAAATATAGAGAATATTTGTAGCCATTCTCTCTGAAAGAAATCTGGCAGAGTGAAATTCAAAAATTTTACTTAAAGGTTGTGACTACAGAATTTTTTATCTGTTTTAATGATGAAATTTTAAATATTTTTAAATATTTAATCTGAATATTTAAATTACTTATACTAGTTTTTTATCTGTTTTAGTGATGAAATTTAATGCTGGTGAGGATAATATATAAATCATAAATCTCCCAAAATAGTTACTTTTTTATCTTTATAATTTTAAAGTTGTGGTATTGGACTTTGAACATTAAGGGTATGATTGAAAATCTAGACAGAAATATAACAGAAACAATAACTATGTTGACACGACATCTTTTATTAAAGGACATTTAAGATCTTTTTAATAAGTAAAATATTTACTAAATCTGTAACTACAGATTTCATTCAACAATGGTTTACTTGAAAACCACAATTTAGAATTTAAAGAAATAAACATGACAATGCATCAATAAAATCTTTATTTAAATCATAAATGAGGTAACATTACTTTGAGATTTAGATACCACACACTTTTGTATGAAATTTTAAAAAATCTTGTATGTTTTATTGCTTCTTGTGAAATAAAAGAAATGATCAATACCCTCAAATACTTAGTTAACTCATTGTTACAAAGAAGTTTCACTGCCTTTTATATTATAATATTGTGTGTGCCCATGTTGCATATTTATTCTTAATTGTGTATTTCATAGATTAATATTTAAATCATTTAGCATTCCCTGAGCTGGCTCTTCTTTCAGGCAGCTAAAGACCTTGGAGGCAAAGAGCCAGTATAGAATTAGCAATTTGTCATGGATAGTCCACAAAGTAAATAAACCTAGTGTGAATAATTGAAAATGGGTTAGAGTCCTAACATAGGAGCTATTGAAAGTTAATTCAAAGCCAAAGTCCTCTGTAGTAAATTCCCTCTCATTTTCCAACTGCTAGAATAGACTGCATTGGTAACTTTCTAGATAGAAAGCATTTGTGTAGTGTCAACACTTTACCATCTTATCTGGAAACATATAGACCTTATCTTCTTGATAGGGTTCTACTATTATAAGGCGTGAGCAATCTGAGAAATTTGAAAGCTTCTCCATGGGTATTTAGCTCTCTCTCAATAAAAAACAAACAAAAGGAATGGAAATCATACTCTGCATTTTAGCATATGACATTTCTAAAATGTCCTATACTGTTCATAGTTTAATAAAATCCAAATAAACATCTTGAAAATAAAATCACTTGTAAAATGGATTTTTGTGCTAGCTAATGTTTAAATAATAAAGGACTAATAATAGAAAATCTGAATATTTAAGTTACTTATGCTATGTTAGCATTTTTCAGCCTAATTATTTTTTCTAGATAATAGTCACTGAAAAGTGGGAAACAAAAATTAGAGTTGTACATATCATAGATTTCTGATTTCCCAGTCTGAAAAGTACTTTCAAATTATATGAGAATTGTTACCTTATCCATTCCATGTTATTAATCAGACATTAAGATACTATTTCCCTTTTTAATAATGTAACTGCTATGGTATTTTATTTTCAAAATATGACTGCAGTTGACTTGGAAATAGCTTAATGACAATTTTGTCTGGGCTTCTTTTTCTTTTTTCTTTTCTTCTATTTTCTTTTCTTTTCATTGTTTTTTGAGACAGGGTTTCACTATGTAGTTCAGGCTGGCCTTGAGCTCACTAGGTAGCCCAGACTGACCTCCAACTCTAGACAACCCTCCTGCCTCAGCCTCCAGAGTGCTGGGATTACAGATGTGCACCACTGCGCCCAGCAGAGCATCTTTTTCATAATGTGTGTCTTATTTTCCTAATTTTAGGTTTCATATACACTGGAGAAGTTGTGCATCGAATGTTAACAGCCACACAGTACATTGCACCTCTAATGGCAAATTTTGATCCCAGCGTATCCAGAAATTCAACAGTCAGATACTTTGATAATGGTATGTATTAATTATTCTATTTATGATGAATGTACATTTTTGTGCTAACATTTCTGTAAGATATTGGGGTTTTCTTGCAGGTTGGAGGCCAGGCTAAATTTGTAAACTGCGAATCTCCTGAAACTACAGTGAATACTCTTAACTGTTACTATGTCATATAATGTACATGGTCAGATGGCACTCATTTATTCATTTAATAAATGTATGAAAAAGAGTTGTAGATAGCCTGTAAGCAACGCAGATACATTTATTGAATCCTATTTTGAAAAAGCTCTTCCTGTTTTAAAAATCCACAAGACTATAATTGTGCTAGTTCTGATCTTTAAGTGGCAGCAAGTAGCATATTATACTGATATTAAGAGCTTATGAACTCGTTATCCATTACCTTTTTAAAAATATAAGGTAGTAAGTATTTCAAATATACATAAGAAAATGAAACATTTCTGACTTCAAAATATTAAATAGATCCTGTTAGGATCTGTCGTGTGTACTGACAACAATCTACCCCTATAGTGAGGGAGGCATATAAAAGAGATAAAACCTCAAGTATAATATTAAATGCCATTAACATCCAAAAGAAAATCTCAGCACTCTGGGAGGATGAGACAGGAAGATAACAAATTCGAATCCACCCTGGGCAACTTAGAAACTCAGCAGGACCCTGTGTCAAAATTTTAAAAAGGGCTGGATGTTTAGCTCAGCATGAAAACCCTGCATTCAGTCCTCAATACTGTCAATAATAAATAATATTAATGATAATAATTGTTATTATTATTGTTATATAAAATCCAAATGATAAATTCCAGGTCTTGGAGGCATATATTCTTACTGTCTCTACATCTTATTGAAAGCTGTATCTTTGGTAGAGAAAAGAAACCATGGATAAAATAATATATGTTAAACAATTTGAATCACACCAAATATATAAATGTAAATATTAGTCACAATAATTGTAAATATTAGTCATAAAATATGCTTAATAACTCTCTCCTCATATATTCTCTCAGATAGTCCCTTCCTAGAGAACTCAATGTTTGAGTTTACTCTTAGGTCAATGAATTTTTAAATCATTTTTAAATGAATGTATGCATATCTTTTCATCTGGATCTAAATTCTTTGAAAACAAAAGCTATGACTCTGGGGCTAGGAATTTAGCTCAGCGGCAAAAGCGCCTGCCTGGCAAGCACAAGGTCTTGAGTTCGGTTCCTGGTACCGGAGAAAAACAAAAAAAACAAAACAAACAAACAAACAAAAAAAAAGCTATGACTCTGATGGCAAAGGTATTGAATAAGCAGTAGGTCCACAATAAATAATCAATGAATGAATAAATAACAAAATAAAATAAATATATGAATTTTAACTATAAGAATTATAACATATTAATACTAAAGCATTATAATTTTTACCTTATTAAATGCTTTCTGTGTAATGACTAATGGGAATATTGAGTTCCTGTAATATAATGAATGATGAGTAATTGCTGTATGTATTTAATAAATGAGGCACTTTTCAATCCTGTAAGACTCTTCACAAAGTCCCATTACAACAATTCACTGAAATGTTCTCAACATTGATTGGTTATGATCACTGACAGACTGCTTAAGAATGGGAAGCAGCATTTTAGAAAAGCAAAACATCTCTAGGGGAGACAGCAGCAGGATAGAATATTTCTTTTATGGTAATATTTCTATAGGAATTATAGCACTAGATTCTTAAATGAGTTGATGCTTTGAAAAGTTGTAACTTGCTTGAGTAGTAATGTGGCCTAAGTTAGTCACAACATATTAATGTACAAAAAAGTGGCAAAGCTATACAAATAACCACTTTTACTAGAAAACTAATTTGATAGCTCACAAAGAATAAACAATGCAATATAATTCTTGCCAGTGATCAGAAAACCTGATCGATCATAGAATCAGAAAACCTGATCAAGCATAGAATCAGAAAATTTGGAGTTGCTAAAGCCTTAAGTAGCACTAGTTCATTCTAGCTGTGTTTTTGTTTTGAAGATAAAGAATTGGCATCCGTTATTGATCAGGCAGCAGTAAGATGGTTTAGCCAACTCTTGTGGTCTGATCCATGTGCTCAAGTAACTGTAGAGAAGTAGCCTAGAGGTGGACCGCCCAGCTCTTTGGAAAGGGAGATTTAGTTCTTCAACCCATAGTGTTCTTTTAGTCATATATTTTCCAACATCAGAGTTTTCCAAGGAAAGTGCCTTTCTGGTCCACTTACTATTTGTTTCCCATACTATGCATTGCATGGAAATCAATATTTTGAGTAAGAACCTGATTACAAAAACACTAAAGAACACATCAAAACAAATATTCATCTCTAAAGGCCACTTCCAGTCACCTGCATAATATGAAGCTTTAGATTCTAGCAATAGTTAATAAAAGATGAAACTTGAAATGTTTCTTTTTTGTTTTTGTTTTTGTTTTTGTTTTTCTCCGGTACCGGGAACCGAACTCACGACCTTGCACTTGCCAGGCAGGCGCTTTTGCCGCTGAGCTAAATCCCCAGCCCCAGAAATGTTGTTTCTTTGATAACACAGAATAGAAATATTTAGCTTACTTTAAAAATTAATGGAAACGTTTATACTCAATATTCTATTGGTATTGTATAAGAACATTGAAATCAATGGATGTTGGAGGAGCTATCCAATAACAGAATATAAAACAGCATTTACAGTGTTTTCTTTAAACTTGCTACTAACACTAAAGTATTAGGAATAGCTTCATCAGAATTGAATTAAAATAGTTGGCTAGTTTATGTAGAACTCTTATTTTCAGTTCATTTTCTTATATTCAATGCAGAACTTCATTGAAGACAGGAGTTACCACTTCCCGTATTAGAGGGGAGGAGGGAGTAGGTTCATACAAGTTAGCTGTGGCTGTTGTCACACAGAAAAGTCACAAAGGTAGGACTTCTGTCTAGGTCTTCTGAAGTCTAGCTCTTACTTCCACTGTACCACAAAGCTGTGATAGAAATTAAAGAATCAGGAAATGACTGAGGTGTGAGGGTTGGAAACATGTGGACAAGCAAAAGAAGTTTCATCATTCCATGCACAGAAAACCCTGCAGTGACAAAATCTTAGGCAGTTTCCTGGTATTCTCTTCTAGCCTTTCTACCTTGAAAGAAATGGTAGTATAGACATGAAGGGGACCATGGAAAGAAGAGAGTTGGATTTTCTCCTTGGCCGAATACGTGATGTTTCTTCTGGCTAAAAGCACTCAGATGAAGTTCAATTACATTTATTTAACTTTTAAATTTTTCCTCCAAAGAAATACTGTACATCTCTATATTTTAACAACCCTTAAGGATTCACAATTGGATGTTCAAAATATTTAACTATATTTAAAATTGCCAACTAACTCAAGAATTTTTATACATTTCTAACAATACAAAATGCGTGCTGAAAATATTTTGCTACATGATAGTGATATTTTTATGTAAACTTTCCACAGAAAAGAAGTTTTGCTCTTTTAGTTCTGTGTTTCATTTTTAACACAACTTTTTGACAAGATTTTTTAACCAAAGAGAAAAATTGAGCATTTAAAACTAAGCAAAAGCCTTAGCTGATATGTTTTCTTTAAAAAAAAAAAAAATATATATATATATATATATATATATACAATGTCCTTTACATAGAAAGTATGAATATTCATTGGTGATTTGACTACTAAACTATTTTTCAACTTATATTTCATGCTAATAGTTTCACAACAAACACTGGCAGATTCACCCCAGTGCACTTCAAGGAGGCTTCAGAAATCTTAGCCCAGGGCTCTTTAAGGTACCTTGCAGGCTTCTGGAAACCATACAACAAAGACCAAAATGCAGGCATTGTGAATCAAAGAAGAAAATTCCCATTAGTGTTAAAGGAACTTCTTCAATGTGGAAGAATATAACTCTAAGTATGGAAAAGACATTTTCAGGTCTTTTATAAGTAGGTATAGGTTTTTTGAATGTGTTCCTTTCTAAGAATTTGTCAAAAGTATTTGAAGTTCATTCAATCCACTTGGGCTGCGTTTTGAAAGTGGCTCATAGAAATGTAAGCAGATAGTATGCATTAACATTAATGAAATTCCTAAGGCCAAATTCCCCCACACTGGGTTGGCTCCATATTAGCCTCAGTATGAGGTTAGATTTTTACCAAATATTTAGAGAAAATGCTCAATCCTTTAAAAATGATCCTAAATGCTATTTCAATGCCAGAATTCCAAGTGGCCACATAAAATTGAAATAGCACAATTACTGGCTTTGAAGGCCAGACTAATGTTCCTATGACTTGACCAGTATTTTTTCTCGTTGCATTTCTTCTTTTTGCCGCTAGGGACAGCCCTGGTTGTCCAGTGGGACCATGTACATCTCCAGGATAATTACAACTTGGGAAGCTTTACATTCCAGGCAACTCTCCTTATAGACGGACGCATCATCTTCGGATACAAAGAAGTAAGTCATGTAGGGGTGATTTCCCTCCCCCCTGACCTTGACCATGATCCTTTACTTCAGGTGTCAAGTACAGGATATCTCAGGAATGAGCCTCACATTCTGTTCTTACCAACTTATTTCATTCACTTAAAAAATCTTTTTATGTTCTGGGTAGCGCTGATTTTGTTGTTGTTGTTGCTGTTTTTTGTTTTTCAGGTCAAGTTTATTTCTGTTTTTTTCTTTTTTTATTTTAAAGAGAGTAGTAAATGAGAAACAAACAAACAAAAAAATAGAACAGTAGCAGCATACCAGTATCACAAACATAAACAAATCAAAGCAAGAACATTCAAAGTGATACAGAGTGTCAAGACAAAATAATATGAATCAGCAGTGGTTGTTACATTGCATATCGCTATCCTCAACTACATTGCTCAGATTACTAGATGTAAGAATGAAAGATTGCTCAAACCATTAAAGAGAATAAGAAAATAATTCTTTGATAAAACATTAGAAATAATACAGAGTTTTACTAGACAAGATGGTAGAGGTTCACCATTGTAATTCCATTGCATAGTGTTACCTGCAAATCAGTTGCTCAGACCACCAGACACAAGCATGCACAATCGATCAGAACATAAAATGTTGTAAGCACTAACTGTTCATTTCAATACACCATTAGACATCAGCAATGCAGTTATCGCAGCTATTGATACATATATTTGTATTTTGCCTTCCTTCTTTCTTTTTTCTTCTTTCCCTCATCCCAGTTGTTCCTTCCTTTGAACAATTTCTTTCCCTTTCCTGTCATCTATTGTACATTTTCAATTTTACCTAGTCTTTCAGGTTCCTACACCAAGGAGAGAATATGCTGTTTACACATCTGGGTCCGATTTATTTCACTTATGAGTATGGTCTCTAGTTGCATCCATTTACCTATGAAAACCTGGAGTTTATCTTTTTTAATAGCTGAGTAATACTCCATTGCATAAAAATACTACAACTTTTTTATCTATTCCTCAGCTGATGGGCATCTGGGTTGTTTCCAAGATTTAGCTATGACAAATTGTGCTGCTATAAGCATGGGTGCACATATATCACTGTGGTATGATGTCTTTAATTCTTCTGGGAAAATATCCAGGAGGGGAATAGCTGGGTTAAATGGGACTTCCAAGCCTAGTTTTGTGATGAATCTCCAAATTGCTTTCCACAGTGGTTTCACCAATCTACACTCCCATCAGCAGTGGCAGCAATGCACTAAAGTTGGAACAATATAGAGAAAATTAGCATGGGCCCTGCGCTGATGTTTAATTTTGGGAAATTCCATTTTATTTTGTTTTCTGATATCACTGGCATTATGATCTAATAATTTTATAAGGTTATGGAATAGTGATAGTAAGAGAACACTAAGAAAAAAACTGATTTGGAAGAATTTGTCATCTGTGTCTAAATCTTCTCCTCCTTCTCCTTCTCCTTCTCCTTCTCCTCCTCCTCCTCC
>NW_004955429.1:8085308-8265078 GCF_000276665.1 Chinchilla lanigera | reverse complement strand
CTTCCCCTTCCCCTTCTCCTTCTCCTTCTCCTTCTCCTTCTCCTTCTCCATCTCCTTCTTTTTTTGGCCTTGTTGATTTCTGTGACATTTTTCTGGTTCTGACTCCAAAAGTACTAGTAAACACAAAAACGTGGATAGCTCAGAGACTCAATACTGAGAGTTCTGGGACAGTTGTGTCTATAATCCCTTTGGCCAATGTTTATTGAAATCTGATAGGAAAGATTAATGAGAGCTCTCAGTTACAAAGAACAAGGGAATTTAAACTTATGATTTGTTTCATTTGAACAATTTGATAAAGAATGAAAATTTCCTGAATTGGAGCCTTAAATTTACAGAATACTTAAATTAGAAAAACAGTGTGTTATGTTTGATTTCAAACTCTGTTGACAGTGTCATTAAGGTCTATTTCACAGAGGATATAGGAATATAGTTTCAAGACCTACAGATGTACTGTTTTAGGTAGTCAGTAGTTATGAGAGAAATCCTGACAATATAAATTAATAATGGGTGCTATTAACCCATGGATTAATGGATATTTATAATAATACAGACTACATATCTTCTTTTCAGTTGAGGGATTATCTTCCTTTTTGGAAGATGAATACCTGATTATAAAGAAAACATTGGTTATAAAAAAAGGTTTCACTTTGGTCAAATCTTCAAAATCTAAGTTCAGTGGTGGCAAACTTACAGAATGTGTGCTGCAGCCGGCTGTTTGTTATCATTGAACGCTCTAAAGGATCTACCATCACTAGATACTAGTATTTAAAGTGAGAGTTAAATTCTGGCTAAATAAACTAATCTCTACAAATCCAATAACTATTTCAGATATTTCTATTGTTTTAACTTTCTACAAGGAGAGATTTTTCTACAAGGAGTTTTTCTCTTTTTTTTCACTTAGTTGTGGCAGTAAAATAAATGGACTCTATAGGAGAGTGACCTGTTCTATATTTCTTTTTGTAGAGCATATTCTTATACCGTATTCCCTGGAAGCTGAAACAGTAGTTCCCAAAAGGATTCTGTTATGGGTTGTGTCTGGATGTCCCCCGCAAAGACACATGCAGAAGAGGTTTTAGAGTTTGTGATTGATTTATGGGTATGAGTGCTACAGGGCCCTGGGACAGATAGTTTGCATATGTAAGGGAGAAAAAGAGGCTGCTTGCCACCACTCCTCCCTCGTGCTCTTGCTGCTTTTGCTATCTTCCCTGCCATGAACAGTTGCCCTCTGCCGTGTGCCACTCTGCCTTCGAGCCAGCCTGGTGTGGACTAAAACCTCCACAATCTGTGAGCTAAATAAAAGTTTCATTCCTTAATTTTGGGTGTCAGGCATTTGGTCTCAGCAATGAGAGAAAAGTAACCAAGAGAGATTCCTTCATTTTTAGTTTTCATTGTAAACTAGTGTATTGTGGGAGTCCCATAGTGACATTTAAGAATGTTTCTTTTCAACAATTGTATCAAACAGTGGTAAAAACCTTACTTTGTGACTCCAAGGCATCTCTACCTTTTTTCTTTTCTGAAAAGATTATACATAGCAATTCACAAGTCTTCCTTCCAATAAGTATTTTTGAGTGTTTTCTGCTTAATAATCATTTTTATTGTATTCCAGCGTATTTTACAAATACAAATATATTCAGGACAGAATTTGCTAGTTAATTTGTAAACTAACCAAAATAAGAGAACATATAGCACAAAGGCTAACATTTTATATTCCTAACTAAACTAAATTTATACCACTGAAATTGTAGATACAATGGTATATATAATTCCCTATATAATAAATTCTTCTTAACCAGCTAACACCAGCTCTGTTTTATTTAATTTCATTCCATTATATGTGATTGAGAAGGAAAATTCTTTCTTACACAAAACCCACAATGCAAGAATTGGTAAAATGGCAGAATTTACATTACAGATTAAAACTAGTGGTGTGTTGCATACATGTATTGAAACAAAATTCATATTCATTGCCTTCATATGGTATTTCCAGTATTTAATTATGTTTCTCTTGGTAACTCCTCGGGTTGCAGTTGCCTGTACTAACACTGAAGTGATCTCCAAACCCGTCGTGTTACTAAACAGTCATTTTTCCAACAGCACTCATGTCCATGATCAATAAATTGGAAAACTCATTTTCACTTCTGATAACATTCTTATTTGTGATGGCACTGAGTTAGGGAAGTACCAGTGCTACAGCATGGTGGGTAAAATACACCCATAGTTTTCTAATGAAAGTATGTACTTTAGCATAATGTTAGCGGGCTGCGTGTCTCTATAGATGCCCTGGGGAAATACAGGTAGCAATGATTGTGTTCACCCACTTCATACAACAAAGAGCAAAGTGTGTACACGTGTCAAAGTGTAAACGGGTGAGTTTTACCCACATTGTGTGCTGTGTTACATTTTTGCGCATTTATAATTTTTTACATTATTTATTTTGATTTTTCTTGTAGCATTAGCCCAATTCAGTACAAGCTCACATGACAATCTGTTTGTACAGCTTTGGGAGGAGATTGGAAGTGAGACATCAGGTGATTCAGCTACTGATAATGGCTTGAATCATATAGCAAGCTATGACACAGAGAAATACAGAATGAAGACCTTAAGTCAGATGAGAAAGAAAACAGTAATGTAAATAAACATTTGACTAGTCAAAATGCTATAGAATGGTTATACCTGAGCAATCTGTTAGAACTAGTTCAGAAAACATTATTCAGTTCTTGCCAGGGGTAAAACTTATTGGTCAGAATGCCAACAGTGCAATTAACTGTTGGAAATTATTTGTAATGCACAATGTGCTACAAGATGTTTTAAAATACACTAATAATGAAATGTAAGTAAAACATTCTGTATGCAACAATATTAACACTCAAAAATATATTTATCATGACATCTCACTATCTGAACTAAAAGCCTTCATTGCAGGACTTTATTATTCTAATTGTCAGAATCTAAACCATTTATGCAGAAGTGACAGATGCGGCAGTGAGATTTTTAGAACAATAATGATACTCAAGAGATTTGGTTTCTGTAAAAATCACTTATATTTTGATGACAAAAAAAAAACAAGAAAGCAAAAAGAAAATATCTGACAACTTGGCTGCTATTTGCTCTTCTTTTAAAAGCTTTGTTTTGAAGCGTCAAGCAATTAAGTGACAAACAGTTTGCATCATTTCGAGGTGGTTGAAGGTTTCGGCAATATATGCTAAATAAACCTTCCAAATGTGATATAAAAATATATACTCCAGTAGATGTGAAGACATTTTACACCTTAAATTTAGAAATGTATCCTGGAACTCAGCCAGCAGGTCTTTATTCTTACAGTAATAAACTGTATGACACTGTGAGCAGACTTAAACCTATTTCAAAAAGCAACCCAAATGTCATGTTCAAAATTGGTTCATGAATTGCCCATTGATGTTACAGTTGTTTAAAAAAAAAAAAAAACACCAGTTGACCAGCATAGGAACTGCTCACAGTAACAAAGTGGAGATTCCTGAAAATATGTTGCAAGTTCACAATACAGAAATAGTACATCTTTGGACTTCAGAAAGACATCACATTGGCTTCCTACATGTTGAAGAAAAAAAAGTAGTATTTATACTGCCATTATATCATGATGACAAGATTGATAGTGAAGCCAGGCGTGGTGGTGCACACCTGTAATCCCTGTGCTGGGGAACAGGCTGAGGCAGGAGGATCCCGTGAATTCAAGGTCAGCCAGTGCTACGTAGTGAGCTTAAGGCTAGCCTGAACTACATAGCAAGACTCTGTCTCAGAAATAAGCAAGTGAACAAACAAACAAAAGTTTGATAGTGACTCCTAAACACTAATGAATCCACAGTCACATTTCTGAAAAACCAAAAGATGGAGTAGATTTTGTTGATGAGATATGCAACAACTATGATCTCATTCAAAACACAAAGAGTTGGCCTATGCTTGTGTTTTACTAGACCCTAAACATGTCAAGCATGAATGGTTTCATAGTTCATAAAGAAAATAACAAGCACAAAATGTCATGGATTCTTAGAGGACTGGGACTAGAATTAATAAGTGCTCAGTTACAACAGAGGAGGAACAACATGTATCTGCCCAAAGAACTTCGCAAAAGAATTCTGAAGCAAACTGGTGCTCAGACAGGTGAAACATCACAAGGACCTCCTAAGAAAGCAGGTAGACCAGCAAGATGTCAAGTATGTCCTACCAAAGAAGACAGGAAAACGAAACACGTGTGCTGTCAGTGTAAGCAAGACTTGCATATGAAACATGCTGTTCTCATGTGTGAAAACCACCTTAGGAGATTGAAATAAAAATTACTTTTGTGGTAGTTTTATTTATATTCTCATTGTACTTCACATAGGAATTTATTTCTGTCATTATTTTTAGATTTAGTACCCAAATAAACATTAAACACTCAGTATACATTTGACTGATATTTCATTTTCCTGCTAAGTGCAGGTTGTATAGTATAATAGGAAGCTCCAGACAAAAGAGATGACAAGCATGGCTTACCAATCAGGAAAAGAAAAGTAACTACACGTGTGGTGAGTGTAAGCGAGATTTGTGTATGGACCATGCTGTTGTCATGTGGGAAGACTGCCTTAAGTGTGATAATTAAAGCAAAGGTTATTTCTGTGGTAGTTTTATTTTATTTTCAGTGTAATTCACATAGGAATTTATTTCTGCTGTCATTATTTAGCTCTTGTAAATAGGTAAACACTTGATTCTGCCAGGCATGGCGGCATACACCTGTAATCCCAGCACTCAGGAGGCTGAGGCAAGAGGATTGCAGCAAATACAAGGCCAGCTTTTGCTACATGGTGAGATCCTGCCTCAAAAAACAAAACAAACAGACAAACAAAACAAACAAAAAATAGTTGATGTTGAAAATATTGATGTTTATTCTACACACTCATTACATATTAAAAATTTAATGTTTTATTCTATTGATAGTTTATTTCCCTGTTGTTTAATATAATAAAAATCATAAAATTAAAATTAGAAACTCATCAATAGAAATAATTCTAAAAAATAAAAGTAGCATTATATACCCTACAACACTCCTTTAAACAAAATTTCGTGTGATGCTCCCAGGGATAGAGTAGATTTTCTCACAGCATTGACAGTTTCCTCACTATTGTCTAAGTGTTTTCTGTAATTAGACTGGTAAGAAGTATGAGGAAGGCACATATTCTTTTAAATAGTTATTTCTTCTAGATTATAGCTCTATATTATTCAAGCAAATATTTGAAATTCTGTTTTAACTTTTAGGCTCTATTTTTTTACATAGCTGTTCAGTTAACTTCAATGATGTAGCTGATTTAGGAAGAAGCCCAAATAAACAAAGAAAAATAATTTTAAATTTTCCTTGTTTGCTGTAGTGTATTTTTCAATTTCGGGGTTTTTTTTTTGTTTTTTTTTTCCGGTACCAGGAATCAAACTCACGACCTTGCGCTTGCCAGGCAGGCACTGTGCCCCTGAGCTAAATCCCCTGCCCCTATTTTTCAGTTTCATACTATTCATTCCTTTCTTCTACAGATTAAATTATAGATTTGACTACCTACCTGATGAAATCCACAATCCTCTCATCTATTTCCTTGAACTTATTAATGAGAGTTCTTTTAAAGTTTGTGGCCAGTGACTCCAGTATTCTGGATTTTTTCAATGCATTTGTTGATATAATCTTTTTTTGTCTCCTAGATTTTCAGTTAGTTGTCATGTCTCCTTCCAATCCAGGTAATTTTTGATCAAATGCTGGACATTGTTTACAAGACAATAAAGAGACACTTTAGAGGTTGTAGAGAATGTTTTTCTCCTCCAGAGAGGATTTTATTTGTTTTGTTTTGGTGAGGTTTTGGTTTTGATTTTGATTTGATTTTGATTTTGATTTTGATTTGATAGAATACTACAAGTTACTTAAATTTGTAAGGCACTAAACTTAGTCAAAGTTGAGCACTGGCATATTACTGCATAGCCCTTACTCTTAAGAGTATAGTCTTTCAGGAATCTCTACCAAAGGCCAGGATATTTATGGACTTTTACTATACTGGTTCAGAAAGTTTGTATTTTTCTTCAGCTTCATGAGACAGTCTAAAATACCATCCAATTTCTCAGTCTCTGAACCTTGCTTATGAATTTGCAAATGCTTGATGAGACAGTAGTGCTCATTTTGTTACCGAGTCGTTCCTTTCAGAAATGGCTTGCCAGTTAATTGTCTTCTAGGTCTTTCTCACCTCGAAGAAAGAATTGAATGAGACAAGCCAAAAAAGATGCCAAAACTTTATTTGAAAAGTGAAGCTGAGGGAGAAACTGGCTCTGCAGAGCAAACTTGGGCCAAACAAGACAGGAAAAGGGAAAATCAAAATAAAAGCACACCCTGGTCTGGAAGACACGGGGTGGAACACCATACACAGTCAGGATAATAGGGTCCTCATAGTGCCTGTATCCTTATATGTCATCCACTTCTCCTGGGAACCCACAGGAAGTTCTACATATGGGGGTTCTGAGAGGCAGTGCTATGTAGATCCTGGGTTCCTGCCAGCCTCTCTTCCCACCCAGCCTAAGCCATGCTCATCTCCTACCTCAGTTTTACTTCTGTGATTTCCCTTCTCTGCAATCTTGCATTTTCCTGTCTTTACCTTTTGATACTAACCTAATGAATTCATCAGATGCTTTTCCTCCTTACTCTAAACGGTAAAAATGGTACTGTGCAAGTTTATCTGGGATAAGCAAAAATGAAAGTCTATATGGTGGTCACCAAGTTAAATAACATCCTTCAACCCTGAAAAATGTTGCATTATTTTTTACCTCCTTGTGTATGCCAGACACTGACCTATATGCTTAGAATTGATCTCATAACCCTCCCAAAGACTAGTAGGTAGCTACTTGTTATTCACAAAAAAGGAAACTACAGTAGCCAGAAAGGATAAGTAATTTTCCCAAAATCATGGGGAAAAAATTCAACTGAAGGAATGAACCCGTAGGTCCAACACTATATTAGCCCAGCTTGTGGGAAATTCCCTTTTCAATATAGCAGAGCTGCTTCGTTCAGTTTGTTATCCCCAACTGCCATTCCTGTTTAATTACCATCATTGCTGTACCATCAATTTCGGAGCACAGTTAACAGTGGTTTTATTTTCTGTAGCATTTATCTTATTACTTTAAAAAAAAAAATAAACGGAAGCTATAGATCCTTCCTAAGAGAAGTGAAATTAGAAAGCCAAATTCCCATTTCCTATTCTATTAATAGCCACGGATTACTCCACAATCTTTACATTATTTTGAATTCTTGCTGAATAACTTGATTACAATTGATATGGACTGAAATTTTTTGTCTGTTGATAACTGAACTCCTGAGTCTCAATAATTTCATTCCAATGGTGTTAGAGAGTTGAGGCCAGCACATGCCTACCAGTCCCTGATGCTATCTCAGCACCCTATCCTGTTATAGAAATCTCATTCCTCTCACTTAGATCCTCTTTCTTCACTTGATATATTTTTAAAATCACCATACTCTAGGACTTGGTACAAACTGAGAGAGGGAGTGATTCTCTGTGTGCATTGAAAATCTGATTACTTTTCTTTCACCACCTCATGTGAGAGACACATAGTCAAGGACCTATGGTGGTCATTAGGTTAAAATACTGCAATTTAAAAGAAATCATGGGGTTGGGGATGTAGCTCAGCAGCATAAGTGCCTGCCTGGCAAGTGCAAGGTCCTGAGTTCAATTCCTGACACACACACACACACAAATCATGTGACTCTCTTCTATGGTAACAGGAAGAAATCATACAACATGGATGCCAGCCCAGGAACCAACCTCTTCCGTCAGTTTTCCTGGTTATATACCTTACTGGGTCCTTCACGAGCAAATTTTAGAAGAGATCAATATAGAAGAATTCTACTGTTATTTAAGTAAAAATCAGTTTTTAATTTATTCCACCATTTAAGTACCAAATCTTAATGTTTCTCAATGTAACCTTTACTGCTTCTGTAGGAGAGTCCATAGTTAGGTAATCATCACTGCCAATTAGTTGTAGGTTTCAATGGGATCATAAAGCATTTTATGAATTTCTTTGAAGACTATTTCTCTTATTTAAACTGCAATGAGCTTTCATTTCTGGTTATCAACCTGCAAATATTACAAG
The DNA here is from genome assembly GCF_000276665.1 of Chinchilla lanigera. NCBI lineage: Eukaryota > Metazoa > Chordata > Mammalia > Rodentia > Chinchillidae > Chinchilla > Chinchilla lanigera. Next base: position 8,256,933 of record NW_004955429.1, on the reverse strand, counting down.
ACGAATGCTTGCTAAAGCAAATTAGGTACGTAGATAGATAGATGATAGATAATGGATAGATAGATGGCATAAAATCTTTTCTTCTTCTTTGATGTGTTTTTTATTTTATTTTTTATTTTAACGAGAATTAAAAACTCTTAAGGGATAATTCCAAGGAAATGTAGCGTTGGACTATTTTATGTCATATTTCTTCCCTGTATTTTAAATACATGAAACATTACATGTCTTGGCCCATATAAAATCCCCACGTTGCACTTGACTCTGTTGAATCAAGTAGTACAGGCTTTCACAGCGGGGCACCTGCGTCAGTGCTTTCTTTCTATGAAATTCAATTTCTAGTTCATGCATTTTTTCACAGGTGAGACCTTTGCGATCTTTAGTTCAGAGGTCACAGTGATTGTGTGTGTTGTTTTGTTGTGTGTTGTTTGTAAAACGAATATGTTGTCAACCTTTAAATATGAGATGATTTCCAATTAAAATTTTTTTTTTTTTTTTCTTAAAACATCAGAAGGCCTGAAAGCACTTGGCTGTATTTAGGGTCTGTTTCACTGATGCGTTTGAATGTGCTTTACTTTTTAGTTAGTTACAATATCCTCTGATATCTTAACTTTTCATTTACTTCCCATAGTGTAAGAAAATGACACATCCAGTGGATTTCCCTTTAGTTTGTCCTAGTAACAAAAACTGCGAGTGAAACAAGCACATAAATAAAGTAGCCAGGGAGCAAAATCACTCCCCTGGAGGCAATAACGTTAGAAATCGAAGCTTATTTCCGTTCTGTTGTCCTGGAGCAGTTGGTGTGATCTTGCTGGATGCTTTTCTTCACTTTTTCTTTCCGGGGCTCACCTCCCTTCGTACCTTGAAGACACTGAGAAGTTTATTTCAGAAGGATGGCACTGTTATCCGTTATCAGGCCTTCTCCAGACTGCCTGCCCTGATGTTCTGAAAGCAAAGAGATCTTTGTTCCCGCACTTAAAGAAAGCCCTGAAGCAGCCTGTGTGTCTCCCCTCAGCCCCAGGGCAGGGTGCTTTCTCACTGTCCTTTCTTTTCCCAAGCCAACTTCCGGCAAGTTTCTGGTGGAGATCTTGTCCCAGATAAAATCCTCAGCTTTCACGTGACTCTCAAATCAAGTAGTACAGGCTTTCTCAGCTAGGCACCTGCTTCAGTGCTTTCTTTCTGTGAAACTCAATTTCTAGTTCGTGCGTTTTTTCGCAGGTGAGACCTTTGCGATCTTTAGTTCAGAGGTCAGAATAATTGTGTGCGCTGTTTCGTTGTGCGTTGTGTTTGTAAAACGTGTATGTTGTCAACATTTAAATATTAGATGACTTCCAGAGGTCAGAATGATTGTGTGCGCTGTTTTGTTGTGCGTTGTGCTTGTAAAACGAATATGTTGTCAACATTTAAATATTAGATGATTTCCAATTAAAATATTGACTTCCGTTTTTTGTTTTTTTTGTTTTTTTTTTTTTTTTTTTTTCTTAAAACATCAGAAGGCCTGAAAGCACTTGGTGTTGATTTCCACACAGCAGTAATTGGCACAAAAAATGTACTCAGAATGTGCCCATCCAATTTCTCCCTCACCACTTTCTTGTTTTGTACTCCAAGTATGCAATTATTCATGAAGAGACACAGTTTGGAGTCCTTCTTTGAATAAAGGGGCTGACTTTATCAACTTCATACTGTTCATCTCCTTTCAGATATTCCCGCAGCATGTGATTCTGGGGTCAGAAGTAGGAGGGACAAAGTGATTGACCTTTGGATTAGGGCTCATTTTTGCTTTCACATGCTCAAATGTATTGTTCAGTATCTGGCACATGAAAAGGTTCAATAACTGTAAACTAAAAAAAAAAAAAATCATTAAAATATTTGAGTGGATCATTAACAATATTCAGAAAATCAAATAAAATTTTGCTATTATATTTAACTAAAACCTATTCAAATGTAGTTTTCAGGCAACTTGGCACCAGCATTTTTTACCTTGTGTTGCTGTTTTATTCATACTGAAGGAGCTTGATTTTTTAAATATTTGATTATTATTAGATATATTAGAATGGTAGATTCCATACTGAGTACCACAAAAGTCACATCAGACATACAAGGAGGATGAGGTAGGAAGTCAAATATAGTTTGGAGACAAGAGTGGGGAAAATAAGATAAGAGTGGAGTTTTGTGGGGTTTTTGTTGTTTTTAATACTAAGTGACTAGACACCATATTGTTGATTAGCAAGTGAACAAAAATGAGTTTAGAGTAATTCTTTTCCAGTTAAGTCCTGATATGCGTGTGATTTACCCTTTGGACCACATACCATACAATCAGACTCTTGCTGAGATGCACTGCTGCCTATTAGGCAGATAGCAAGACCCATAATGGAAACAAATGAATGTTTTGGCGAGATTTGCAGGGCAGAGCAAAACAGAGAATAAAATTCCATTACCTCTGATTCAAGTAGCATGCTGTTATCTCCCTGTTTTGGAGACAGACATAAAAGCTTAGGGGCTGTGCTTGGCCCCCGTGTCCTAGAGAATGATCCCACAGTAGGGACTGTACAGCATTTTTTGTCTTTGAATTTTTATTCAGAAGCCAAAGTATTCTGCCCTACCCTTGCTGACTACAACTTACCTTTTCCTGCCTTAATTTTGTCTAGCTGTTGCAAGCCCTTCCTACTTCTATGTTTAATTGACCTCAATATAGCATTTGTACAAAAGTTTATACCAAATAATAAACTTAAAAATAAACTTCTAAAGCCAAGCATGGTGGCCCACGCCTGTAATCCCAGCACTTGGGAGGCTGAGGCAGGAGAACCGCTTGAGTTCAAGACCAACCTCAGCTACGTAGTGAATTCAAGGCCATCCTGAACTGCAGCAGGAGACCCTGTCTAAAATTAAAAAGAAAAAAAAGAAAAACAACCCCCAAAAAGCCTTGTAAAATGGAGCAAAAATTAAAATATGTTTTATTGAAAGAATTTATGAAATCTTATGGAAGCATATCTTGATTGGGTGAATGCTCCTTTTCCACCTATCCTGTTGAATGAATGTAATTATAAAACCAATTCTTCAAAAAATGTATTGTCCAAGTCATACAAAGGCCCAGTTAAAATTTAACTTTGCTTTCTTGTTTTTTGTTTTTTTTTTTTTTGGTTTTTCTCCGGTACCAGGAACCGAACTCATGACCTTGCGCTTGCCAGGCAGGCGCTTTGCTGCTGAGCTAAATCCCCAGCCCCTTAACTTTGCTTTCAACACAATAGTCAACTGTTATAGGTACTTGAATATAATGAAGATACAATTAAAAACAAACTTCTATAGTTCAGGATTTTCATTATTTCAGGTAGGCTTCCTGACGTTGCCAATTTGGATGACACAGGAAAAATTTCGAGGATGTATAAGAATGTATGTGTTGAGGGCTAAAATGAAATGGCTTTCCACAATCAAAATTTTTAGAGTTTTAGTACCTTAATATGCTCTTTGGCCATGGTTGCATTTACTTGTGTACTTCATATCCTCACACTCAGAGTTTTCTTTAGAATAGATGATCACAATATGACAGACTCACTCTTGTCTCTTGTGCTAATTTTGCTCAGTACTGGCTATGATTCTAAACTGTTTATATACAGATACACACACACACACACACACACACACGCACACACACACACTGTGTTAATCAGCTTTTCATTGCTGTGACCGAATACCTGAGAATATCAACTTACAGGAGGACAGGTTTATTTGGGCTTACAGTTTCAGTAGTTCAGTCCATGGTGAGCTGATTCCATTGCTCTTAGGCCTGCAGGAAGGCAGAAATGCCATGGTGGAAGAAAGCTGTTTACTTTACAGCAGCCAGAAAACGGAGACCAAGTAGAGAGCCAGAGAAAGGGCAGCCGGAGACCAGACCTCATCCTCAAGGTCATGACCTCATGACCCACTTCCTGCAACTATTAGCTCCTATCTCTTATTTCAATCACCTCCCAGTAAGGCCATCCAATTATATTCTCATCAATGGATTGAGCCACTGACGAAGTTAGAGCCCTCCTGATCTAATCATGCTCTGAAAGCCCCACTTCTGAACATAGGAGATTTTTGAGGAATATTTTAGATTTAATCTGTAACACATACATAATTGCTTTATATTAGTCAAAAACTAGTTCATTTTAACTGTGGCTTTTAGCAGTCCTCTTAATTCAACCTAATAGTCTCTAATTTCATACCGACATGGAAATCTGCAGGCTGGCCTGCTTTGCTCACATCAAACTCAGCCAGATAAATTACTCGGCTGTCTTTGAAATTGTGAAGCAAAAGATCACAGTCCAAGAAGGCCGGGGAAGAGTGATACAACCATATCAGTTGGGGAAAGGCAGATACATTTCCGTAGGAAATCTCAAACCCGGACTGGCTCCCTTTTTTTCTTCATTACTTTTTAATGATATTAGGTATTTAACTGAATTGGCAAAAGCGGTTTTTTGTTTTTTTTTTTCTTTTTCTGTAACTTTGGGACACAATCATTTCATTGAAGTCTGGATGGTTGCTAGGGAAATGCAGGGAAGAGAAATTTCTTCAACGTCCTCATTTTATTGCTTAATTAGGACAAAACACCATTGTTTTAGATGCCTCATGTGCTTGGGCATGAGCTCTATAAAACTTTGGAGAAAAAAATCTGAAGCTAATGATAGTACCATAAAGTGATTGTCTCCCTCAGCCTTCCTCTCCTGGTCTTCTCCATTTCTGTATTACTTTGGTCTTGCTCTTCGCAGCTGACAAGTTGCTCTCTACATGAACAGAAGATGCCCTTCATACAGCCTGTGAGGTGAACGAACCCACAAAGCTGCCCAACAAAGGATTCCAGGTGGAATGCCCAGCTCCGTTTTTCCTACTGCTGAGGCTGAAAGTCTTAGTGGCACCTGTTACGCTCTTCTCTCGCTGCCCTTACTAAGTTCATAGATGCCTTCCTAGTGATACCTACTCAGTCCATCTCAGATTCGTTCTTTGGTTCATTCTGCTGCATCTAACACACGAGTGTGGACAAAGCTGCCCATCTCTGCCGTGCCAAACTAATATCCTCCTAACCCCTTTCTCTGCGTCCTTTTGTCCCCTACAGTCTTCGGCACCTGGCAGCTAGTATGATTTTATTCAAACGTACAGGAATCTCTTTCCTTTGCCTAAAACTCTCCAAATCTTCTTGGATTTCTTGGAATAAAATCCAGTGTTATTATTGCCTGTTATGATTGACGCTACCACTCCCCACATCCTTTAACACTCTTGTTTACAACTTCTTCTCTAACCATGAAGATAATTTTTCAACTCATAGCGCATAACAAAGGCAACTGAGCTCAGCCCCTTGCCTGTGCTGACCATCTAGTACCCACATAGCAAGCTCTGTGACTTCCTTCTAATTTCTGCAGTAATGGGATCTTAACAGAGACCTTCTAGGGCTCTTCTCTGAGGGTTCCCTTCCCTATCTCTTTACCTTGTTTCAATTTTCTTCTTAGTATGACCACCTTCTCACATAATGCATTTTTATATCCTTTTGCTCTGATATCTGTCTTTATTCTCTAGATTATAAGCGCCATGAAAGCAGAGTTCTTTTTTTTTCTTTGCTATAATTTCAATACCCATGATAATACAGAGAATATGTTCAGTTAATATCTGATGATTGAATGAATGAATTTTTCTGTCTCCTCAAATGTATATGCCCCTTGAGGAAAACAATTATATGTGGTACACATTTTTCTTACAAGTGTATTTCTACTTTATATTCAAATATCATAATAAGAATCATAGTAGAGATATTTACATAGCAAATAAGAGTGGCTTGTCAAACACAGTATTCAGAAGTCATTAACTCATCAACATGTACATTTTAAAACTGTCAGTCAAATGCATCCTATAGCTGCAAAAGATGGCCTTAACCTATTTTTAATCTTTTTTGCAAACAGGTAGAATATTTCACTCTTATAATTTTTATTTGGGTCAGTTTATGGGTTGAAACCGTTATAAGGCAAAATTCGTCCGTACCAGGGAATAAAAATTTGAGGTTTGAAAGTGTCCTTAAAAATCATCAACAGTGATCTTCCCAAAGGGTTAGTCAATCTGTGATATAATAATTTTCAGTGATAGAAATTTCAATATACCTTGAGGCTGCCGGTTTTTGTTTTGAACGGACTTTCTTCAGGTTAAAAGAATTTACATCTAGGTTTCTGGCATACATTGGTCTTAGGCTTTGGAATCCACAGACAAATGTAATAGAGAGTAAAGAGATACAAATAATCCTCATTTAATGACCAAGCTCTGCTCCTGAAACTAGGTCATTGGCTGAATTGGTTGCTAGATGAGGAATTGTATACAGTATGCACATTACAGTATTCAGCACAAAGAAATTGGAACAAAGGAACAAAGAACAAAGAAAACTCCAATTTGATGACTTTGCTTTTATTTGCATGATTCTTACATGGAGTACTGTGATTATATAACAGTATAAAACTAGTAATGTGCTTCACTGTAAAATCAGGTAACACTACAGGATTATATGCACAAGGTATACTGTACAAAGACAAGATATTGAGGCTCTAAAAAATAAGATACACAGAACTGTACAAAAAGGAGACAGGTCATAAGTCTAAGCAGAGGGTTATTCATCTGAACAGCATACCTCGGTCATAAGTCTGAGCATTTGTTAAACAGGTAGCCATTAAGTGAGAAATATCTGCATAGAAAAAAATTTAAAGGTACAAAAATGAAACTTTTCAACTGGAACATCTTGATATTTCAAGTTTAATTGTGTGTAGAATTGTAGAAATGTTTATCTGATTCCCAGAAAACTAGGAAAAGGAAAACTGTTCCATCTTATGTGGAAACACCCATAGAAAGTTGTGCTGGCCATTTTATCTATAGAGAATGTATTGGTTAGAAGAGCTGTATAACAAAGCTCCCCCAAATGTGCATGCTTAAAACAATTTCATTTCTTATTACTCAAGATACCTATGGATTAACTTGGTGGTTCTCCTGCTTTGGGTTGGACTCTGCTGCTGCCTGGATATTTTTTGCTTGAAAGAAATCTTTTCTTCATGTGTCTCAGCAGTCTCTTCAGTAGACCAGCAGGGTACCTTTTCCTATGAGACTCAAAAGTCCAAGAAAGGAAAGAGAAACCTAAAAGTATTTTCAAAAATTCTTTTTGCTACATTCTTGCTGTTACCCTCTTTTGCCTGGACTCAGTGAGAGAACATTGTAAAATTAGAAGGTAAAGTACCCAGACACAGGGAGGGCAGGGATTGAGGCCAGAAGTGTAATTAATACACACAGGGGGAACAAAAGCTGTAGAGAAAAAGGTTGTATCTAGAAATAAAATGCAAAAAAGGGAATGAAAGGAAGAGAAAAGATGGAGGAAAAAAAAATCAAAGGAAAGATGGCTGACAAAAAAAAAAAAAAAACAGCAACAAAAAACCAGGAGAGACAGAAAAGGTAGAACACAAAAGCTAAAGAGTAGGAGATTGCTGGGAGGGTTGAAAGGCCCAAGATACATGACCTTGAAAACAAAATCTGGTAAAACTACACAGTATAGTATTTATAACAATAAAATGTATAGTGACGCAGGTCATAGCAACATGTAGTATTCATAACTGGATTTCTCGATTGACAGTAATATAAACTCAAGTTCTACTGGGACTTTGGGAAAAGAAGAAATACAATAAATTACCACTGAATTAGTTAGTAATGTATTTTGCAACTTGAGAGGAAAACTGTAGTCACAATGTAGGAGAATGAAAGAAAGGACAAATGCCATTGTAGTTCTACTGGGGTCCAGTCCTTTAACATGGGTATTTGAGGGGCATTCAACATCTAATGTATTAACGTCCATTGAGAAAAGGGATCGCATCTATTAATATTGAGTGCTTCAGTATGTCACTAAATAAAATATATTTGACTTTCAGTTAGCAAATGAGCTTTTAGTGACAAAAATCATAGTTTGATTTTGATTTAAGTGTTTCTATCATCCAAATAGAATACTTCTGAAAGTTGGTTAAGGATCAACATTCAAGAGAGACCTGAAATAGTACCAATGGAGAAGTGTAATTTTTCAATTATTTATTTTAAGGTTTTTATGCAGATTTTAGAAACAGTAAAATTTCTTCTTGGTTTGTCAAATTCAACAAAAATTATATATTTATTTATTACTTATTTATTATTATTATTATGTCATGAGAAAAAATAAGTAGTTCATCTTCCAGCTCAGCTCTTTTCTCTCATATTACAATGTTATTTATTATGTCATACACAGTGTCCTCTGATCAAATACATTATTTAGTATAATACCCACAGGCGCCCACAATTTGCTTATTCTATCTAAAGAATTTTTGATGTGTTTATTCTGCACTGTTTCTCTCTTGTTCTGTCATTTATTAAAGACAGTTTTATTCTCATTCTTATTTCCATAAAACCGGTAATAGAAATCCTATTTCCAGGGGAGTTTTTTCCAAATCTAGGAAAAATATTTCCAAATAATTATCTCATTTGTAACTCTTGAATTCATAACTCTCCATAACCATTTTTGCTATATTCTCAATGTGTGCTGGTTATTTTAAGGTGCAGATATTTTATGTATCTGTTGCATTCAGATGTTTTGTTTCCTTACTATTCAAATGTAAGAGATATGGCTTTGAGATGTCCCCTTATACCTCATAAGTTTTCCCTACGTGTTTCACCTAGAATGTTGAAGTTCAACATGCATTCAAAACTTAACTACATGTGAAATTACCCTATTTGATAAATATTGTATGTTAATCAATAGTAATATAGTTAAATATATACTTAGTGCATGATTTGGATTTTTTCCTAAGTTTTAAATTGATTATGCTCTTGTAAACAAGAATTTTTTTAAACTTCACAGAAATAAATGTAAGATAAACTATGTAGGAAAACAAATAATAAGAGAAGAAGCTCTATGCCAGAAACAGCCAGCAGAAGTGCTTTCATGGGATACCTGTGTAAACTGGCAGCACCAGCAACACTGAGATCCTCTGTGAATTCATTGTCTTCATACCAACTAGCCATCCTCTAGGACCAGGCGGTCTCTTGTGTCTTTAATTCAGCAAATAGCATGCAACTAATGTTATTTTGAGATCACTGTGTCTTTTTTCTATGATATTCCTTCCTCCTTGTCTCATCCTTCATTTCTGTCACCCGATTTTGTTCATTAAACAGGCTTATCACACTCCCCATCACTGAGTGAGATTCAAATCTTACATCTAGCAATCTGTTTTTGTTTTTGTTTTTTTCCAGATTCCTGTCTTGGTCACAGAGATAAGTTCAACCAATCATCCAGTGAAAGTGGGGCTGTCTGATGCATTTGTCGTTGTCCACAGGATCCAACAAATTCCCAGTATGTAGAAGAAGGGTAATTACAAAGTATAAGCTTTCTGTGGGGGTACCTTTTAAGGACATTGACCTCAGGTGTAATTTAAAAATAGAATCACTTAGCTAATTGCTCCTTGTTAGTTTTACTGTTTGGCTGATAACTCCTATTGGGATAGATTGGCTATTTCCATTACTCTTGATCCAGTAAAGTTAGGTAAAGAGAAATTAAAGAACCTATCCCAAAATATGTAATTTGAGATTCTTTAGAATAAATGCCTAGGTTGAGCAGAGATCATTATGACATTAATATGAAGAATTTAACACAGTGACTGATCATTTGGTTGATAGGAGCATGACTTTACATATTTGTTCACTTATTTTTAATAAGTCAATCAGAAAGACAGATTATGCTATTTTATATAAAACATTTTTGTGTAAAAAATTATTTAAGAGTCTAAAAGAAGATGAAAACCAGTATAAATTCATATAAATAAAAATGTAACTGAAGCTATGCCTATTGGAGAAGACATATATTTCTCTTTTTTTGTTTAAATCATTTTTTAACCTATCTTATCTAGTTTATATTTTGCAGAAAAAAGGTAGGATTTTGGACAATTGATCATCATAGCAGAAAATAAAAACATTACTGTGTGTAAAGCTCACTGGCAAAGCATGTGCTTAGCATGCAAGAGCCATTTCATTCATTGCCCACATACACACACACACACACACACACACACACAACACACACACACAAAGAAAACCAAAATATTTGCTGCATTTTGTAGTAGTTCCAACCATGTAAACAGCCATCTTTTGAAAGCTTTTGGTTTTTAAACCACCTTTTTACTTCCAGAACATTCTTAAAGGAGGCATTAAAGATTTGGTACTGGAGGTACTTGTTTGCCTGTGTCTTTAGTGTGCTTATTTAAAGCAAGGAATAATAATAAAGTGCACCCAAAGATCACAACTTTTCTTTCCTTTTTGTTCAAAGTTCTTTTTCTTTTCTTTCACTAGAGTGATAGACTTAATTTATCACGTATATGCTATTTGCTCTTGACTTGAGCTGATTCTGTCTAATTATGACATCTCTCAAATACAGAAAGTAAATGGAGTGGAAACTAGACTTTTCAAAGCAATGGATTGGCTGAAAATGTTAGAAGGGCTCTTCTCCCTTAGAATGGCATTCATAGAAGGCAGTTCTGCTTGATGAAGATCATGCATCCTGGAATGGGTGTCTCCTTATTAGCTGAGAATTTGTGGGAGGTAATATTCAAAGCAATTGTTAAATCAAGGCAGATTTTCCAGAAACTAAATTGCACTGAGAATAAAGCAAGGATATATTAGCATGTGTAGGCAACATAAAGGCACCCTGACAGAACTCTGAAATAAGAGGCTAAACCCCGGGAGAGCCTATGTTGGCTTCTGCTTGAGGAGGAGTGTTCTCACATTCTCCCTTTCAGAGGTGTTAAATCAAGCATGGCCTGAGTCAATTATTTGCACAAGTGAAAGGAAACAGTAGTTTTCATTTATTTGTTGGTTCTTTTCATCCCTGGAAGAATTTTATTTGCAGCTTGCTCGAAAGGCGTTTGGGTGCACATTTCTGCTCTGCTGCATCATTGTTTAGAGAAAAAGACACACCGAAATGCAAAGAGTGATTTTACACATGTATTTTAATATGTGAATTTTGTGTCAGTATGTTCTCCATGATCAATTGTGCTGAGATTTCAGGGTCCCAGAATGTAATTTTAGATCCCTTGTGATGCTGTAAAAGGGTAGCTGCTAGTGTTTGGGTGGGGGGGAATACCCTTCAAAAGATCAATTTCATTTAAAAAATTGATGAAGTTTATATGAATTTAGAGACCATATTTTATCTAAAGTTTGGAACTCAGCATCCACTTTAAAAACAATTATTCAAACAGAGTTTAGAGGAAAATTTTGCTCAGGCAAGCTGAGAACTTACGGTGCATTCACATTTCCTGTTGACCTTACTATTCAATCCAGAGAAAATTAGCCAAGAAGGAATGGAAATTGTGAGTCTCTAATGCCTCTCTCTCTCTCCTGCCATTGGATGAGGCCATATTGGAAGAATAAAATTGGAATTGATGTGTTCTACTTAAAATTCACTTTGGGAACGGAGAATTTTTATCTCCTTAAAAATCTGTTCCCATGTAATAAAGCGCACCACTGTTTGTTACATGAGCTTCTGTGTAAGAAGAGAAATAAGATTGCATTAAATACTAAACTAACAAATGCATACTTATTGAAGACACAGATTAAGATAGCCCAAGATTAGGATAATACACGTTATAAAAGTATTTTTTTCCTGAGAAATAGGATTAGTTCTATAGGTCTGCATGTTATCTATCTGAGTATTCAGAGCTTAGGTAAATATTTAAATCCTTTTCAAAATTCTGTTCACATGTTAAACAAATTCTCAGTATTAGGAGTAGTCCTGTAGGGAATTAAATCCTTTATTTCTGTTACCCTATCTTTGTTTTCCTGAGTGAATTTAGGAACCAACTGATCATTATCCTAAGTAATGGGCAATTTCATTTCTTCTGCATTTCAAGATGACTTACATAGGACCCTGTTCACAAGATCGATTTTCTGTTTGTCTAATCATTTGGTTATGTGTGTGATTAAATCCAGAATTTCAGTGTAATCTAGCCATGGCAAAGTGAGAATGTGAACCAAGGCTTGGGAATACCTTTTCCCTACAGAACCAGCATTGCTGTCCCCTTCTTATCAGATTTGTTGAAAATTTGATAAAGCATTCAATAATCTGTAAAGTAATTTTAATAAACTTGTTAAAAAGATTTCTCCCCACGCACACCTCACAGCATCAACAACTAAAGCCCTCATTTGTTCAGCTTTAAAAGGCTTTCAAAGAGTAAGTGATTTTAGTGCTAACTTGGAAACATAGCTATTGAGGCAGCCTTTTTCTTTCAAAAAAGATTGGATAGTCCTACACATAGTTTAAATAGCAAAGAGAATTCAGCCATTGTTTAGTAAACTGATAAACAATTCTGGGATTAGAAGAGAAATTACTCCTTCCAAAGTCTATGGTGAAATGAACTCTTACATTAAAAAAATAAAATCTGAGAATTAGTTACAAATCTGCATAGCGTAAGGGCTACTGTAGTGTGAATATTAGTCATGATACCTTGGACATATTATTTAATTTCTGCTACTTCTTTATATACAAAATGAACATCTTAGGGCCTAAAATGCAATTTTTATGTAACATGTAGTTGCATAGAAGGGTTCTAGTATTCATAGCCATTGTTTTTTCTGCCACCACGATCACCATCATCATCATCACTTTTAGAGAGTGATAATGACTCAGTTGTCACCATGAAAGACAGGTGTCATCCAAATAGGCTCACAAGGGATGTGCATTAAGATACACTTAGACAGGGTATCTCTGAAATGCTCATTTTTTTCTGTGAATTTATGTGTTTTTTACAATGTGTCCTCATGAGATTTGTGTGTGTTGTTTTACGACTCTAAATCACTTTCTGTTTTTTATAAACTTTTTTTTTTTGGTATCAGGAATCAAGCTCAGGACCTTGCTCTTACCAGGCAGGTGCTGTGCTGCTGAGCTATCACCCCAGCCCTATAAACTTTCTCTGTAAGACTCCAGGAACAGAAAGAACCACAAAAACCAGCTGTTCCAGTGTCCCTAGATGTGATAAAGGAATAATCTGCGCATGATGACTTTCATTATTCATCTCAGATATATGAGCGTAAAATGACCTTACTAAAAATATAAGCATAATGTACTTTATTTCAGAGTAACAGAAAATTTACAGAAATTTTTAAATTACCTCTAAATCTGTTACAAAGCAGTAGCAGTCAATCTTTTTGTTATCTCATGTAGTCTTTCATTTACAATGTGTACACACAAAAATGCACACACGCTGAAATTGGCACCATGTAAAAATATTTTTGAGCCTGTTTTCCTCTCAAAATATACAACATTTCTTTTCTAAACCGTTTAATACTTGTCTAAATGAGGCCATTAAATGATTAAAGCACATTTCTTTATTTCATAACTTATGCAAACTTTTTCTTCATCTGTGTTGCTTCTTATGTTAACAGTAAAACAATGCTGAACATCCTTATTTTTAAATTTTACACATATCTGATTGTCACAAAATGAATTGGAGATGTTGGACATTAGCAGTGTGTTACATATGTTGAAATATTGCTTTCCATAAATGTTGTATCAGTTAATTTACCTGTCAATACTAGATATCCCATTTCTCCACATACTTTTAGATATTATTACCATTTTTTAAACTGCAAATTTGATAAGCAGAGAGCATGATATTTTACTACTGCCCCAATTGTCTTTTATAAGAAAGCATTAACATTGTCATAGATTCATAGATCATTTATAAATTCAATATTTTTTTTGTTAATTGGCTCTGCTAAGAAATTCTTTCTTAGCCTCAGCTTACATCCCTTCAGATCCTTTTGCACAGTATGCAGAGGTCTTCCTGAGTACATGCATACACTAGTACTGCTTTCACTTATTTTTCTCTCCTCTCATTTAATATTTTGAATTCCCACTTTAACCTCTGGATTGCTGAGCTGCCACCACTGAGTTTAAAGAGCATAGGTCAGAAATCCAGGAAGTCAACACATGCCGTATGGTTCTTCTGTTTTGAAAACAGAAGGCTGGGTCATTTGATCAGTGAGATGGTTACTTTCACACACACACACACACACACACACACACACACACACACGCCACACACACTCTGGATTCTAGAGGTAGAAACCAATCTGAATACCAGCTGACCTAAGTTGAAATGGCCTTACCACAAGTTATGACACTGATTATTGCTGATCCCTTAGAACACTCCATATATTCTTTACCTGGTACTTTTAAAACGGCAAGCCTTTTCTTATCAGCATCTGCTGTTTTACCGGTAGCGATGTTGTTCAGGCTACCTTTGTAGCATGCGTTCATGTGGTGCTTTGTTGGTTGTTATTACTCACAGCTCAATAAAAAAAAAAAAAAAATAGCATTTTCAGAAACAGCACTCATAGTTAATTTGTGGAGAAAATATATTCTAAAACTTTTCTTTAATGGGTCACTGAACTCTTGGGGAAATATTTGTACATATTTGGAGATATGTGGATTATTTTTTAAATATATTTATTGACTAGGTGGCAATTTTTCAAAGAAGTTAACAAAAATTATTTAGATTATCAATATCATAACCTCAATAAACACAGAGTTTTGGTTATTAATATAGAAAATGTCTTAACTTTTAATTCTCAAAGAAATGATAGCACAGACATGTGTGTTGCCCAGAGGAACTTTATACACTGTTGGAAATGTTCAGAATCTGAACCCCTAGCAGACCATACTGACTACGTACAGTTCTACGCACTTGCACCGTGGTTGGTGAGCCTAAGAAACTGAATTTTTAATTGGATTTAATTAACTCATTGTAGGTTAAAGTGCCACATATGACTAGTGGCTGCCATATTGGACAGGGAAACAATGTCATATGCATAATTAAATAAAATGCTGAATGTCAACTGTTATATTTACAGACATTGTTTTTATTTCTTTGCCTTTTACATGGCATTAAGATATTAGATGTGTTTAAATAATATGGTTTTCAGTGTATTTTTGAAATATGAATTTTCAGTTATAATCATTATAACTGATGTTCCCCATAGGAAAAAATCCTGTGGTAAGATACATCAATTATACTAACTTATCAATTGTAATAAAAAGTGAAGTTAAAATGTGATAAAGACTATGGTAAATATAAACAGTCAATATTTTCTCTTCACTATTGTTTTTGATTACTGGGGATTTAACTCAGAACCTTCACACTGAGCTATAGCCCCAGCCAAACGCACTTTTTTGTGGTACTAGGAATTAGACCCAGGTCGAATTCAGAACTACATCCTCAACTTTTTCTTAAATTTTTAAAAGTATTTTTTCAGGGGACTGGGGATTTAACTCAGCGGCATAGTGCCTGCCTGGCAAGCGCAAGGTCATGAGTTCAATTCCCGGTAGTGGAAAAGAAAAACAAAACCAAAAAAAATTTTTTTTTTCACACAGGGTTCTGCTAAATTATCATCTTCCTGTTTCAACCTCCCAGACTGCTGGAGTTATAGGTGTGCACCACTACACCTGTAATCTATTGAATCTATTTTATGCCATTTACAGAGGAACTGAGCCTCATTCTTTATTTTCAGGGTTATCAGCCTTTTCATTCATTGAAGGTTAGCTCAGTCTGTAGATCCTCAGTAAACGGTGTCATCTTACCTCAGCTTTCCTGAATGGAAAGCCCTTCAAAGTTATTCATTTTATACAAGACAGCACGGCTTCCCTTACAGCTCACTTTCATTAATTGCTTAGATTCTCAGGTATACACTAGCTTATAAGTGGCTTAGCAAAAGAAGAAATAAGTAGAAATCATGGCTTCATTTATAAAATAACATTATTAAAACGTACTGTGTAAATGATATTTTCTTGTTTTAATTCATACATTTCTGTCATATGCTATTTGGTTGGCCCTGGTTTGATTTTTAAAACAAAGTAAAAACCTCACATTTTCCAGTTACTAAAAATCACTGATTATCAATTTTGACATATTTGAGAATTTCTATTTGCTTAGAGTTTCTATGAACAGGAAAGCGTTCCTTCAGGAATTTGTGGTTAAGCTGTTTCCTTTAACTAAATCGAATTCATTCATTTCTTCAGTCATTCACTGACATTTCATCTGATGTCACATTCTCTGATAAACAAGTCTTTACCAACCCAGGGCTGTCTTTCAACCCATTTAATAAAGCTTGAATTTCTACTTCTAGTGCAAAACCTTACAGTCATAGAAAGGGCTTTATTGTTAAAAATTCAAAACATTTATACATTCATTCATTCAGCACATATTTATTGGCTACCTAGTAGTGTAGGATGAATTGGCTTAAGGAAAGAACAGCCAGTGGATGAAAAGCTCATCCTTATAAATGTCTGCTGTGTGGTTTCCGTCCTACAAAAGGCTCAGGGAACTAGTCAGGACAATTCTCAACAATAATCTAAGCTACATTTGTCTGTCCAGTTTTATCTGCCTTTACTTTAAAATATGACGTCCGATGTTAAATTTTCCATTTTCCTTTCATATTTGCCTTCAGACTTCAAATTTATACTTACCCTTACCTTAGTAATTCCTTACTTTTTACCCATTACATAATGTATATTTCTATTTTGACTTAAACTTTCCGACTCAACAGAGAATATTTCTATTTTTAATGCTACTGCTTGCATACATTTATAAACCTGCCTGCAGGCTAATATTTTCAGATGAATTTTCTCACAAGGAGTTTTGCTTTTTTGTAAATAGAGTATAGTCATTTAGCACTAATTTTTGTGTATGTATGAACATTTGATTTTCGAATGAGGAAACTCTTAATGCATTTCACCAAATGTCAGTTAATGAAGTCACAATTTCCTTTTCTCTCCGGAAAAAATATATTCAGTTACAAGAGATTTAATGACATGGCATAAAATTTAATGACATCACAAATGCACATTTCACAACTTTTGCATGTGTCTCAAAAGCAGAGACTTTTGTCCCCCTGGCGCCAATGGAGCCATGATGTTACTTTCATATCTGCAGTCTGTGTGCCATCCGGCCCACTGTGACCCTACAATGGCCTGTCTGTTCAGTACTGGTTTGCTTCTCTTCTGGGATAGGGTGATTACCAATGGAAGTCAGGAAGTGGATCTTGTTTAAACCACTAATAAAATGTTGAAGAAAGAGAGATATGAGGCTTGTTTCAGCCATGTTCCTGATTCCCTCATATATGGTCAACACGTGAACATTTAGATTTTAAAGATCTGCTAAGATTTATAAGCAGTCAAGGAATGATGAGAGGAAAGCCTAAGAGGTTTAGGTTAGCACTTCACAGGCAGCTAAGGTGTATGTTGCTTAATCTGAGGCTTAATTACATTATTCCTTAATAGAATTAGAACTACAGAGGGAATTGGAAAAACTGAGGGTAATACATTTTTTTTTTTTTTTAGATACTTCACTCAACAACTCCCAGTATCTAATTCTGTTATTGCGCTGCATTTTTGTGTGGGAAGTTTGAAACTGCTGCATTAGTGTCCTTTTACTTCAAGAGTCTTTTTCCTGCGCCTTCATGTGGCAAGCGAACGTTAAAGTTGGGCAAATTATGCAAATTACGTTAAGGAATACTCAGTTCATGGTCTCACGTATTGGGTTCAATTTGAACTAGAAAAGAAAGAAGATATAAATATTTGGGGCTATTCATTTACCACTGGCAACACAAACAAGAAATATTAACAGATCATTTATTTCACAATCTGGACAAAATATTGAAATATTTAGATAAAGATGAGAATAGGCCAATTTAGGAAATCATATTTTCTCTGTGTAAATGTTAGCTTTCAAAACAGGCAAATAAACCAGATCATGCCACATGGCAGTGGTGTGTGTTCCTTTCAATTAGGGTAGATGTGAGTTGGAGAGGATTTATGGTGCTTTTATGAGATCACTCTGTCCCTTCTACAGATAGTTGTCAGACATCCTTAAATGTGCAATACAGTTTGTGCAATTTACATGCTGAATCAGATCACCTTAAGACTTTGATAATTGAACTATATTTTCTCTATGCAGTAATCTGCTCAGATTTATTTTTTATTTGTCAGAGTCCTTCAAGAATAAACATTGCAGAGTAAATCTTGATTTTGTGAAGTTGGAATAGACTAGTTCAATTTGGATTGCCAGCACCAAGACTCAACATTTGGTTTGACATTATTTTGGCTTAATTCTTTAAAGAAGACACTTAAACTAAATACATTTCTGGAATCAAATGAAAGCTTTTAGCATTGGCAGGACCAATGAGTGAAAAACTTGCTAATGACTTGTTTTTGACAGCAGTGTCTCTGAAATACTACAGAAATGACCATTTGGAAGCTGCCATTGATTGGCAGGTTATCAAACAAAAAGCACTCTCATTAATTTGGTTCTGTTAAATCATCTCCTCCCAATAGTTGGAGGTTTTGAGCAGGTAATTGAGCTGGCATAGAAAAAATCATCCCTCTATCCTTTCATTCCATATGCACAGTCAATAATGAGCTCCCTGAGGCTTCCCAGCCACTGTCATTAGTTGAGATTTTTCAAAATGTGACATGAAATGAAAATAATACTAATATATTAAACACCAGATGGACTCTGTACAAACTTTAGCAGGAACACCCCCTAATTCCAACCCTTGTGATCTTATGGTAAAACCATATAAAGTATTACTTCTGAAAACTGAATAGTTCAGCAAAATATTTGGGAGAGTAATATATGAGGAACTCATCCTATTTAGACAAAGAGTCCTTTGACCAATACAAATTAAATTTCCTCTAAAATAAGATTGGACACTGTGATATTTTTAAATAATGTACAGCCTCTCAAACATTTCCTGGTAGACATATTATTTAGGAAATGCATCACTATCCTTGCAAGAATTCCAAAAGTGAAATAAGATACTGATAACACTACTTTTCCATTATGCCCACCAGACCTATACAAGCTCCTTAGTAAGGTTTAAAATGGGGATTTTAAATATATTTGTTTTGTTTTAATTTAAAATACATTTGCTTTTATTTGTGTGATTTGTAGTTATTAAAGTTCTTACCAAGTCTCCATCTAAGCTTCTTCTCAGGGACTTTGATGGATTTGCTGATCAACTATTATAAATTATTTTATGTAATACAAATGACAATTATTAACTTTATTTAGATATACTATATATTTTTACATAGCAATACTGATTTTAAAGTGATTTAAAGTTCTATCATTTCTCAAGCTTTACTGAGATACAACCATCAAGTGAAAATTATGTATTTGTAAGATATATGACACAGTGATTGGATGTGTATGTACACTGTGAAATAATTATCAAAATCCTGTTAATCACCTAAATATCACTTGTGTGTATGTATTTGTGCCAAGACCACTTAAAATCTGTTCTCTTCCAATTTTGAGAATTATTCAGTGTTGTTAATTATAGTTAATATGATGCATAAAAATAAAATATCCTGTTTTATGCATTATTAAAAATTTATTCTAAACCTTTAAATCAATGATATTATTATTGTTGTTATCATTTTGACTAATGTTAGACTGTGAAATTTTTTTTTCTTTTTGAGACAGGGTTTCACTATGCAGTTCAGGGTGACCTTGAACTCACTTTCTAGTTAACGCTGGCCTGGAATTCACAGTGATTCTCCTGCCTCAGCCTACCAAGTGCTGGGATTACAAATGTGAACTACCACACCTGGCTAGACTGAAAAATCTTAATTACCATGCATTCCTTAAAACTTGAGCTTTAGTTTGAGAAAATGGTATCAAAATGCTACTGTTTTGTAAATGGGAAATTGTTGGAAGTTAATTTCTTTCTGCTTTTATTACTATAGATGTTCGAAGAAGAACAATTTATGAATACCACCGAGTAGAGCTACAGATGTCAAAAATTACCAACATTTCTGCTGTGGAGATGACCCCATTACCTAGTAAGTTAATATATGCACATAGTTAAATAGAAAATGTGATTTGAAAGTTTGGTGATCTGATTTGTTCAATAATTATGTTGATAATTATTCTGTTAATTATGTAATTATAATTGTGTTTGACATGCATAAATATTTTGATCCATTGTGTGTATAAAGATGGATGGTGATTTTTATTTTGGTTGAGTGGTCTTTTCTCCCCCACGCTATTAATTAGTGTTGATGAGTATGTTCTATCCTATTTCCTAGCTTGTCTCCAGTTCAACAGTTGTGGCCCTTGTGTGTCCTCTCAGATTGGCTTCAACTGCAGCTGGTGTAGTAAACTTCAAAGGTAAAATAATAATAAAACAAGTTCACAATTTGCAAAAATATGTTGTCTTTAAATTTAAATGTGTGTCAAGCATGTTGGTTATCTGTATATTAACACCATATCTGACCCAAATGGTAAAAGATGTTCAGAAATTGAAATTTTAGTATACTCTTTTGTCTGAGAACTGAAAATGACCAAGGATCCTCACATTCAATAAGGTCATTATCTGAGAGCTCAAAATGACTAAGAATCCTCATAGTATATAAGACCTTCATCTGTTGTACATTTACAAGTCTCAGTAAAGCTTTCCATGCTATAGTTGCTAAATCTAAATTGATTATTTTTATCCATATTGTAGAGAAAACTTGGAATGTGGTATCTTTTCAGTAGCAAGATGGATTTTAATAATCTCATCTACATGCTTAGTAAATTCCTGCATAATAGCTAAGGTTATTAGTCAAGATCATCGTAGTTATCAAAGGTTGACACTATCTGACCTTCACGTAAACACACAGTTTGATGTTAGTGTGATGTTAGTCTCACATTCTAGTTGACTTTGGCACTTAAACTGCATAATTTGCAGTGTCACAAAGGTTTGCTGATTTTCATAAGTAGTACAGGCAGTTGTTGGTCCCAAGTAATATAGGAGATGTAGGAGAGTAGATTGCTGGTACTCACAGTGAAGAAGGGGCACAGTTCCATCAAACACTCATAGAAATTAATGCAAAGTGAGCTATGGCAGAGGAGGAACCAGCTAACCCACTACCTGCTTGGCTCCTGAAAAGGGAAGCCTAGCCTTAGTGGATTCAGGAAACACCTACATAGGCTCTAAAACTGCTCTGGTCTCATTTGAAATTCAAAATGAAGACTTGTAAATGCATTTTGTTATTTGTTCAATCATTTTGTACATCAGTTATGTCCCAGGTGTTCAGAATATAACAGTAAACAATGTTGACGTTGTCCTTGCCCCCTATCAAAGCGCAGGTTGTCTGGGAATAAGTCCCCTTCTCATCTTCCAAGTCTGTGAAGAGTCAGCTTCCTTTGCTAGGTAGAAAACTGAATCTGAGTGCTTAGTCATGCATGTGTTTCCCTGGACAATAAACAGTCATGCTGCTATTCTCTACTGGCTGTGGCATCTGCTGCATGCTAAAGTCATGTTCAGGAATACATCAGAAGTTACTGAAGGCTAAAAAATAAAATGCCAATTATTTGATAACAAGCTTTAGGATGAAAAATTTCCCATTGTTTTAATGATTGTACCCTGGACCTCATGCATGCTAAGTAATCTCTCTTCCAACTGAGCTACATTCACAGCCCTGGGAAACATTTTTAACTTGCTAACTTTAGGGCAACCACTACAATATTGTGGCTAGAACAAAATTATTCATGCTAACCTCAGTTTTGCTTTCAATTTAACATGTTCCAGTAGTTTCCTTTGGGAGATGATTTTCAAATAATGAAAAAGCAACCAGGCAGTTAGCATTTTCCAAAGTAGATCTTAACATAGTTTTATATCCAGAGTGAGAGGAACTGTTATGAAATCAGAAGTTGCTGGTTGTTTAGATTTATATTTTGCTAAGATTTCCTAAGGATTACATAAGTATGAGAAGTTTTCCAAAATCTGATTTGATATAACCAGCAGGAATCTGAAGAGATGGCATTTTAATATATAAATGTAAGGAATATTGAGCTCTGAAATGAAAATTGTCCAAAACAATTAAGTGGAAGGCCCTTGCTCAAACTACTTCCAGGTCAAATTCAGTGCTCACCATCCCAGGAAAACTTTCATCTCCAGTAGGGCTTGCAGAAACCTCTTTATTTATCTCTCCCAGAGGCTCTAGGTTGGTTCAAGACAAGGACCATGAATGATTTGTGTTTATATCTCCACAAGCTAAAATGTACCTAGTACTGAGGAAAAATGGGGAAATAATGAAATCACAAGGTTCCAAGCAGAAGGAACTGGGATTACATTTTTCTGAGACTGAAGACTTCCCAGGATAAGTGACTTTCCCAGCTAAAGGCAGGAAATTCCAGGAAAAAAAAGAAAAAAGAAGAAAAAATCACCACCAGTTGAACATCCTGGCCAGAGTACCACTAGTGTGACTTATGTGTAGATGTCTCCCCAGAGGCTTATGGGAACATAGGTAGGGCTTTTTAGGGGTGGCTGGATCTCCCTATGTGATACTGGGATTAAGGGTGTGAGACATCTAAATTGGTTTAGTATAATTCTGGGTGTGGATAAAGGGAAGGGCCACCCTGGGTGTGGGTGGAACCACACAAAAGGCTTGTAAAACCCTGGACAGAATAAAAGGGAAAGGGAGGCTCGCTTCACTGCTGCTGTTTCCTGCCTGATCTGCCATGAACTGTCTCTCTTGCACCATGTCACCCTGCCATGAGTTCCTGCTGCTGAACTGCCTCTCTTGCACCATGCTGGCCTGTCTCTGAGTCAACTCATAGTGGGCTGAACCCTCTACAAACTGTGAGCTAAAAGAAACCTTTTGTCATTTAACTTTGGGTGTCAGGTATTTTGTCTTAGCAATGAGAAAAGTAACTGAGACACCCATTAGGATAATTCTTGATGAAAACAATGTTCTAGTAAATGAAGGTTTTATAGATTCATCTAGAAACTTTTCAACTACTAACCACTTCTTCTAATATTTATTTTTGGTGGAAATACCTGCTGGAACTTTCAAATAAACAATTTTGGAAATCAAAACATATTCACAAGTTCGATATGTTACCACATTCATTCAGTTAAGGGATTTCTCAGCCAGACATTGTGTGGAGGAATTTTAGAATGTTACATTTAACAGCAATTTTGCAATGAGAAAACGAAGGTTGATTAGAGCTAAATGATTTGTACAAGATTTCAAGCCTCTGAAGTAATAAGCTTAGAACTGAATGTAGATGAGGGTGATTGCTAGCTTTTGGTCTTGATGGCCAGCTCACCTTTTGTACTTCAAAATTGCTAGGTTGCTGGTGCATTAAGTAATTGAATCTTCATTGCTTTTTGGAAGGTGGCAAGCATACTACAAAAAAAATCTTTTCATAATTGGTGTTGCAAGCAAGTTACATAGTTTGAAAATTAGCATAAGAAGAATGTAGAAAAGAGTCACAGTATTCCTAAGACTTCTGCATAGTTTTGAGAGTTCAGATTCTTTACAATTAGCAGACAAAAGAAAGGTGATGATTCGTAAGAAAAATGGGAGGAATCATCCTAGAAACTGCTTTAGAAAGTACAAGTGTTCTGCAGATTATTGTTGAGTATTTTGTTGAATACCAAGCACTGATTTAAAATCTCAGATTTATTTTTAATTCTTCAGCAACCCAGTTATATACATATCAATATCTGTTTAATTAATTGGTTTAACTATGGCTCATTGCACTTTTGTTCTACTTAATTTCCCCACTGCATTTTATTAATTTCTCCTTAGACTTATAAGCATCTCAACTTTGCTTTATTTCCCTAGACTTTAGGGATTTTATGAAAAAAAAAAATAGACAAAGCAAGAGAAGTCTTATTCTAAGCAGCACAAAATTGCCCCTCTGATTTTTTTTCTCCCACCATTCTTACTTTTCCTATGTGCTTATTTATCCCTGAATGATAATCAGTTGCTGGTAATTACTGAACTCTCAAGTTGAGCTTGCTCTGAAAAGATAAGATAATTTTAATTGGTTTGTTTATTTCCTTTAATTTTCATATTTTAGGGATCAAAATCTAAGGCAAAATGCCAGACATGGTGGTGCATGCCTATAGTCTCAGCACTAGGGAGGCTGAGGCAAGAGGACTGTGGTGAGTTCGAGGCCAGCCTGAACTACATAGAGTCTGCCTAAACTTCTACCCAAAAAATCAAAGCAAACAAAATGAAAGCAAAATGTTTGCAATGACTTGCCCAAAAAATCAGAGGATTGAAGTTATGAGAACATATAAAGAAATCTATAATCAAATGATCAAAAGCACTTACTTAAAACATTTTGCCCAATTTTTCTAAGTAAGAATATATGTTTACCTCCTCATTATAAATTGAGAGGACTTGAGTCACCTTCAATTATATCTTGTCTTCACTCTTTCAACAACTACTCATGAATGTCTCTATTCAAGTTTCTATTCAAGGTTGTGCAGTCAGAGGGAAACAGACAAAATCACTCATCTTAAAGGACTTCCATATTTCTTATGGGCAGAGAGATTTTAAGTGAAGCAATACATAGTGAAATTAGTAGATATGAAAGCTATGGTAAAGAAAATAAACAGGGCAATGTTAGCTAAAACAAAGAGCAAAATTGCTAAAAGTAACAAGAGTTTTCCTTGATGGTATAATTTTTTTTATTTTGAAGTGGAAAAAAACTAACAAAACAACTTGTCCTTTTTCAACGTCCTTGGTCTGATCAGTCAGTATTTTAGCTTTTCCTGGACGCAATACCTGACAACCACAGTGTAAAGGAAGAGAGGCTTAATTTGCCTTATACTTTAAGGGAATTCAGGCCATTGTGAGATGGCTTCAGTCCACAACCATCATGGTGGAAGGTGTGGTGGGCGTGTTAGCTCACGGTGACCAGGATGCAGAGCATGGGAGCAGTGCAGAGAAGAAGTGAGGGACTAGATATAAACCCCACATCACACCTCCAAGACCCACCCAGACACACGCAGAAGTGTGCTCCATCAATACCCCAGGGGCTCCCAAGTCCAGTCATAGTTACTCTCCACCTTAACCATCACAGCCATCTTCCAAAGATGAATTTTTTAATTAAAAATACACTTTGGTTGCTAAAGTATTTGTTAACAATGGATCAAATACCTGCCATGTATCAGGCACTGACAATAGCAGGCACAGCTTTCATGGAGCTTGCACTTTAGCCTAGTCAGAAAATAAGTAAATTAAGAATTAAACCACAAAGTCAGGTGGTGATGAGTGATCTGCTGAATCTGAAAGACCTCATGGTTGCTAGGGACCAGGTGACTGAGAAAGACATTTGAGAGGAAGAAATAATGAAACAGAACTAAAATAATAAGGAGCTAGCTGCACCAAAGAGACATCAAAGAACATTTCCAAGGAAACTGCAAGTGCAACAGCCCTGTGGTGGCACAGGTTGATCTGATGAGGAAAGACATCCAGAGAGTCAGACGTGATATGAACTGAGCCTAGAGACAGAATGGTATCATATGTGGTCAGAAAGATGCAAAAGTGCCTGGAACACAGATGGCTCTGTAAGCCTAGGTGGTTTTCATTCTCAGGCTATTGGAAAGCTTTAAGTTGTAGAGTGATACTACTTACAGTTAAAGAGGGTAAACAGCAAGAGCAATTTGGTTGTATTATGCTTTTAGAATAGATTTGTTTGACTGTGTGGAGGAGGCAGGTCAAAATGAAAAGTGAGAAGACGGTCGGGAATATAGTGTTATCTCTGTAGTAGCGATGCTAGTAGCTTGGACATGAATGACCATCATGGGGATCACAAGAGATGGGAGGAGACAGAGTAATGAGATAACCTATTAATAGACTAGAAGTGAAGGAAGGGAGTAAGAAAAGAATACTTCTTAGATGTTTGGTAAAGCATCTTGATGGTGATGGTCCCTGTTTTGTTTCTTTTTTTGTTTTTGTTGTTTTAGATTGGTAGGATGGTACATGAAACAGACTAGAATTAGGGAGAAAGAGTTGGGTTTGGGACAAGTTAAGTCTGAGATGCTTGTTAGACTTCAAGTGGAAATGTGGAAGGGTAGGGATGTATAAACCAGAAATTTCAGGCAGAGATTATGGTTAGAGGTTCAGATTAGAGAGTCATTATCATATAGATGGAGTTTAAATTCATGGGACTGAATGAAATCAGTATGGGGAGAGTGTAAATTGAAAATAACCTGAGTTTCCAGACACTAGCTCTGTGAAATAGCATAAGGAAGGGTGATGTTAATTTTCCTTTGCACAAAATTATTTTGAAAGCATATTCATGTACATGTATGGTTTTATAGACAAAGAATTTCTCTGAAAAGATATATAAGAGCCTAACAAAAATATCTGTCAGGGGAGAAATGGTATGTGTAGCTTTTCATTATGGACTCTTGTATGAATTGAATTTCTGCCACCTGGAGCTGATGGTAGGGAGAAACCTACCTAAAGGAAAAAAAGCAAAGAAAGAGAATAGAAGTGCCCTTAAAGAATAAAAATGCAATCTGACTCATTTCTGCATCTCTCATAGTATCCCACACAATTCCTGGCCTAAAATAAATATCCAAAACATGACATTGGACTGAATTATGCAGATAATTGAGACCAGAGATTTCTGCTTTCCTAAGGATTCTAATTGCTATTTGCTGGCCTTGTCATTGTCAACCAAATTGTGATAGGAAGAAGCTGATAAATGGTAGGAAAATGTCACCATTCACCATTAAGCCTGTCATACCCTTGCCTAATCTTCTGATGTTTGTCCTTTGGTGCCTCACTTTAAAAGTGTTGCTTAAACTGTGTATTTTCTTACAGTTAAAAAATTTTGTACTGGTAAAAACCTGAGAATAAATATGTTTAATGATTCCATCTATTGAAGTTATCAATAGAATGCACATTCCTATAAATCAGCAAAGACAAACTGTCTTTTTACAGACTAGCAATATGACACATATATTTAATAAGAAATAGAAAATAATGGAAAGTTGATGTTTTCTAACAACTCTATTTTTAAACTTTCTAATTCAATTGCATTTCTCTGAATGTGACTATTATTTTTCACTGAATAAATTATATTCATTTGCAGTAACTAAAAGAACAGAAAGTATTATGTATATTTCAAACAGTTTGAAAACTTTATAATCAGAAGTACTGACTGATAATTCATTCACAGTGTGCAGTGTGTTATCAGTCTAAATGAATTAAAGGTGAAAGAAAATCCTTTTACAAAGGCAGAGCTAATTTTTTAAAGTAGAATGTACTTATATCATTGGCTCATTTAGCTCACAGAAAATAAAGTACCTAAGCTTAAGAAAGAGAAGGCTGCAGAGAACACACTTAAATTATGGGGTGATCTAACCTTTCCCTGGTCATGGATTTTATGGTTCTCAATAAGAGTATCAGGAAGATATGAATACCCCTTGGCCTTTACTCTCCTTTCTATAAGTGGGCCCATTTGCACCCTGTAGAATGGCTCTCGTTCTTAAGGGGATAGTATTTTTCATACCTTAAGATTCTAAACATAAACCAACAACTTTGTCTAAGGTTAACCAAAAGCCCACAGTTTGTTTTGACATGATAGGAAGAACAAAACTTATTAAGAGGCAATGTGTAGGCTCCCGGGAGCTACAGTACTAAGGAAACTCTAAGCATATTAAAACTGCATGATTTTACCTTTTTTACTCACTTCAGAATCTAGCCCATAAGCATGGAGAAACTCTATTGTCATCCTTGAGGGAATGACTACGTAATTTAGCTATGAGGCTTAATTTAGTCCAAGATTTTCAGATTAAAAGGAGAGTCAAGAAGCCATGATTGTATGACGAGACAGATACTGCTGGGATAGACAACCGAGTGTAAAATTTATAAATAAATCAGTGGTTAGAGTAAATGTAGCTGTGCTCAGTCACTTGTACTTTCTGTATCTTGGACCAATGCTTTTGGTACAGTCTGAGAGCATACTTTTAGACTATATCTACAGTTAAACAATATGCATAAAGAAATTCACTGGCTTTGGTGATTAGGTGTGAAGTCTGTACGTAATACATAGATAAAATTGAGGAATCAAGGAGCCTTGGTCAAAAATTTATTCTAGGCTTAGGTTTATTTTAATGAATTGGGAAAAGCTAAGGTTCTGCTTACAAAGGCATCTAATTTCTAAAGGAAGACTTACAAATTTTATTAATCCATCTTCCAATATATTGACTTTCTGTCAAGGTGAAATCACTTCTATTCTTATCAGAATCACTGAATAGTAACACTCTGATAGCCAACAGTGCTACTATTTTCAGTGTATAAATGGAGTGGCAAGTTTTAAATACAAAATATGAATCTGTTTATCCATGACAAAAAGTATATCCTTCTGAAAAGTTGACTTTTATTGTCAGTACCTTCCTCCAGAAAGATGAGATTTAATTGACCAGCAATTTGGATATAAAATTCATACAAATTGTGTATATTTCTAGCTATTTTAAATCTATTTTATATTTTGGTATCTCTCTTCCTGGCCATGGCACATGTACCCACCTCTAAGAAGGGATATGAATACAGAATAAAACCTACTTTTTTTTTTTCCAAACTCCACAGAGATAGAAGGGATTGAGCCACATCTTCTGGTGACCAAGTTGCACCTGAAGTATTAAGGCATTCTTTTAGGCTTTTTTTTTTCTTGCAAATGAATGCTATGCTTGCTCTCTATCTCAACACCATTTGGCTAAGCAGAGATACAATCTGTAGAATTATTTAGCATTAGAAATGTTTATAACAGCTCTTAAAAGACTATTCAAGTGATTCTAAAATTCTGTTAATGTTTTAACCAACTGTGGTAGCTACATTTTATATGGCTATAATTTAGGAAGCTAGACTTCAACAAGTTTAATCTCACACACATACACAGGATGTCTAAAACTGGAATATTTTAGTGCCAGTTTATAAATTCCATTTCCTTAGTTTGTTTTTACTATTAAAATAATGAGCTACTCTGAAATAACTAAAAGTTAATTGCCCAAGAGCGAAATTGCATTTGTTCATCTTAAAAATAGTAGGTACTAAATCATTATGGAAAAAAAAAGTGTAATCCCTAAAAGATAAAGATATAAAAATTTAAAAGCAAGCAAAATTTGCAGTTGGCTTTTGTTTAAAGAAAAAAAAAGCCAGGCCTGGTGGCACACACCTGTAATCCTAGCACTCGGGAAGCTGAGGCAGGAGGATCATGGGGAGTTTGAGACCGGCCTGGGCTACAAAGTGAGCTCAAGGCCAGCCAGAACTGCATAGCGAGACCCTGTCTCAAAAAGACAAAAAAAAAAAAGACTAACATTATTATGGACTGTTGGGAGAATCTTAGATTGACAATCTGCTTTTAACAAAGCTGATATGATGGTAAGTTTAAAAATTCATTAAAAGTAATTTGTGGCTTATTTTTGCTGGGAATCTAGTATTAAGCTAGAAAAAGCATGCAAAAAATAACATGTTCATACACAAGCCAATTCTTTCAATATTTATGTAAGAAAATTATTAAAATGCCATTGGGATAATTTTTGGTCTTCACTTTCTGTAAAACTCTATCCTCCAGAAAAGTTAAAATATGATGGTTTCATTTTCTGACAGAAAGATACTAGTTTTACGACATTTTTCAATATTGAAGAGTTTATTTTCTGTCAAGTCCTGAGTCAGAAGTGCCATTTTACCAATAAAAAGGACTGCCAATAATTTGGAAGAAATGTAATTACTTCAGGGGTTCTGTCCTTCATGGAAAAGCACAAGAAAGGCAGTAATTCAGCAATGTGTACAATAATCCCATTGCTTTGTTAGTAGTACTGTTATAAAATGCAGCTCCTCATGTTAATTATAGGGCAGTCTGACCAGCCCAATTCCATTATCAGGGCAAACAAAAAACAGTTAATTCTGGATAAAAATGAAATTTGAGGGTTGAATGACCACTAGCATTCCAGTATTTTCTTTTTTCTGGGATTTTATAAAAACGGATCAGCAGAGTCCAGATTAGTGAGACTCATTTTATTTCTCCTTCCTAGAAAGCCCTTTATTCTTTCACCTCTGCTCTTAAATTTTTCCTTCAATGACAGTTCATAGACAAGGGATAACTATTCTGTGAATCATGACCTTGACTGTAACTATTTCTAATGATACGTTCTCTAAAAATACACAGACTTTTGTATTCTTAAAAGAATGTGATCTGACCAGGAGAAAAGACCTCCGTATTGACCTCTCCCTGATCAGAATTAATCTATTCCTCCTCTGCACTTTAACTAGCACATAAGTTTATTTTATCACTGCCCAAATTTTCTTCTTCTGCTGTTGCTGCTGACAATACACCCAAAGAGTTTTAAAAGAAAGAATGGGAAGATTGTTTGAAGGGCAGGGAACCCCTGGAAACACAATAATTACAAGAACTATCTTTTATTCTGTATGTACTACATGCCAGGTGTCACATGAACACCTTTGCTGTCACTAATGTTGATTAATTCTGTTATTACTTTCAATCTTTGCAATCACATGAAGAGATATTAGGATCCCTCTTTTATAAATCAAATAAATGAGAATTAGGAGGGTTTAGAAGCACACAAAACCAAGGTCACAAAATCAGTATTTGGAGGAGCTAAGACTTACAATTTTTTAAAAAAATTATATAGGCTGGATCTTTGGAGAGATGAAAAAAATCGACACTGGGGTTGAAACGTTAACACAGGTAGTGCTATTAAGTATGAGTGTAGGCTGAACAAGCAAGCCTCAGCAGTAGATATCCCTCTGAAATAGGAATGAAGACCCTCCCTGACCTTTACAAAAGAGTTGTTATTAGCTTATTGACAGGAACCTCCATTCAAAACTTACCTGGGGACGGTGCTTGTGTGCAAGAAGGTCTGGTGCTGAGGGGCTGGGGACATAGCTCAGTGGCACAGCACTTGCCTGGTAAGCACAAGGTCCTGAATTCAATTCCCAGTTCCAAAACAAACAAACAAACAAAACTTATCTGTATGATAAGTGATACATGTAAAAGTTCCTTTAACTGTAATTGTGGTCATGCTTCTGTGATATACATGATTGGCAAGATGGTTTTCATAGCAAAAAAATGAAAATCATGAACTTGGCCATGTAATAAAAATAACACAGCATTCTCTTGGGAAAAAAACTAAGATTCTGTGAATAATCAGTTAAAATGGCATTTGGCCAAACGAGTGTATGAAAAATCATTATGTGTAAAAGTACTGCATCTTCACTTTATTCTGTGTTGTTTTCTTTCCCTCTATCAGGAGCTGGAGAGTATATTTTCCTTTGCATCACCCTCTTAGACCTATGCACATGGTCTATGATAAGAAAATAATCTTTGATCTACATTTTACTGTTTAATTTTTATTTTTAATCACTACATGTTTGCAGTACATAGCAATTACATTCATGGTAAGGAGTCGGTTCATGGACATAACTCAGCCTAACTATTTTTTCATCTCTTTTTGCCTCCCTTCTCTCTCTCCTCCCTCCAAAGATCTAATCTACATTTTAGAAGAATAGGCTCAAAGTACTTCAGATGCTTGAAAAGTTACTCTGCAAACATAAATCTGGATGATCTAATGTAACGGCCTGAATGGGAAGGCAGGCACATGTAGTGGAAGAAAAATATATAAGAAAATTTGACTACAAAGATTTACTGAAGCTGAGCACAGAAAGATTGATAAAGAGACCAATGTTGTCTGTGAAGTGTGAGATTCAGGTCCCTCCCCGAAACACGCACCTGTTCAGTCTCCTGGGACAGGCCTCTCTTTGCTTGTTGAGCCAGTGTCCCATCCCTGCCAACTTTCTTTCTCTCTCAAAAGTGGGCTGTGCGCCCTGAAAATTATTCGGTCATCCTACTAAGCAACATTCTGCTACTCTGATGGTCCTCCTGTTCTGCCACTGTCTGGTTTTCACTGCACAGGACTGTTCAGAATTGAAGTAGAATTAAAATATCTAGGATAGCACAATCGTGTTCCATAATGCAACTCCTGTGACAGAAAGCATATGGCTCCCAAGCCCAGAATATTTACTGTCTAGACCTTTAGAGAAGTTTGCCAAATAAATGTAGAACATCTAACAAATGTGTTGATGAATGAAAAAAAAAGTAAAATCTTATTCACAACAAATTGCTTTGGGGAAAATTTTAACCCTGGTTGTGAGAGGTTTGGTTGAATAAAAAGGAATATTGGAAAAAATTAATGATTTTAATAGTGTTACTTAAAAAGGATACAAAAAATGCAAATGAGGGAGCACTTTGAACTGAAACAATAAGGCTTGCAGATGAATAGTAAAAGATATTTTTGAAGGTGTTAAGTTGTTGGGTGTTGAAAAGTGAAGGAAAGAGTAGCATGAAGATTCAAGTAGTTGTATGCATTCAACATAGGTGTCTACAGCCTTGGACGTAAATATCTTTTCTATGTTGATTACAGAGTTATGCTCTGAAATATTAAGCCTGTTTCATTGAAAACAAGTCTGAAGCAAAACTACATAGCCAAGAATGCTTCTGTTAACATAAGGTGACATTAACTGTATTTCACGAAGCAGAAATTTGCCTCCCGCCCAAATTCTTAAAATCCTTCCTCGTTTCACTGTCTTTAATAAGACATAAAACATTGGTACACATGAGCTGCATAAAGTTCTAATAGAATTAGCATTTATCAATTTATACTTTCGATGCCTGAGAAATGTGATGCAGAATAAAGCAAGGAAATATGGAAAAACATACTGTTTCATGACTAGCAACTTTCCTTAAAGTGGAATGGATTTACTGACGCATTGTCAATAGTCTACATATGAACCTGGGCAACTGAGCCTGGTGCAGTCTCAGGAATCTTCTCACCTTCCAAGTGATCTCATAGGTCCAAAATGAATAGAATGTGACCAAGAATCCAAATAGAGGCCAGCTTTTTCATATTCTAAAAGTCACTTTTTTGGAGGAAGGGAGCAGTTGAGACACGAATTTAGGACTTCATCCAGGTTTTAGGAAGTGCTCAGTCACTGCTCCCCATTCCTGGCCCTAGTAACATTTTATTTTGTTAAGCATTGCATTTGCAACCTAGACTTCAAGAGGTAAATTGAACCTAGTAATGCACACATATACATAAAACACATATGTCACAATTATATATGCATAGTATTCAAAATGCTTAATCATGAAGTTTTTAAATAATAAAGGAATCGTCTTAATAACATTGCAGCAAGCTCTGTAAGTTTTAGAAGTCTTTCCACCAAAAATAAATTTATTTCTACCTCAGATAATTATTCTTAGAGCTTTAGAAGATAAAACTAAACTCATTATGAATTCTCAATATTAATAAAGAAACATAATGCTTTTGTTCACAACAAATTGTTGAAAAAGAGTAACAACCAACTTTCATGTTGAACATTTAATGTAATCTAATATGGACTATTGTGTATGTATAAAATTCTATTTTAATTTAATCTGGACTTTAGAGGTGTTATCTCACAAATATAACATCTTTAGAAAGATGTAGTAGTACAGTATCAAAAAGTCTTTGAGCAAAAATGTTTTAAATTCTAGTGTTCCACTGGTGATTGTAAGATTCACTTCATTACTATTATGTCTTTATATTGCCTCACATTAGATCTTCTAAGGACAGAAAGAAATGCTGTATCTCATTGTGTCTACCAATCTTATATTCTAAAGGAACTAATAGTAATAGCATATGTCTGAAAGATTCGATGCACTATAACATAAAATGATAAAAATCCTGGATTGTAATACAGCAAAGTGCAGAGGTGATTTAGTAAAATAGTTTCTCAATTTTTACTTCTTCAGCAGGAGAAATATTTTTTAAGAGTGGAATTCCAAATATACAAAATATAAGGTAGATTGCCTTGGGTACCATCTGTGGGCAGGTGCAGTCTTACGTACAGCCATCTACTTCTATTTCTACCTGAACCACTAGAGCAGCTGCCGGGGGGCTCTGAAAAGCTATATCCTGAACTCTGGACTTAGCTCCAACATCAATTATTCATGCATATTTTAGTGATTAAAAAATACTAACCTTCCTATCCACCCAATCATTCTTCATTTCCGAAAACCCAAATCAACTACGATTAGGACCCCTTTGTCTCCTAAAAACTGCTGGAGTTGGGGGTAGACAATGACATTCATTTGCCGAGGCCATTTATTGGTTACTCTTCCTGAAAAGATGGTAGCAGTGGTAATGTATTCATGAATAGCCCTTTTTCAAATATTCATGGTTCAACATAGAAACAAGGAAAACTTCAGGTTTCATCCGAAGAAAGTAGAAATACCACCTTTTTCTATTTCTCAGTCTCAACATTCTAAGTAAAACTCTGAAACTTATTTATAGTAAAGTAAGAAACCAGAGGAGAGACCTTTCTCTGATGAGATAATCATCTCTGCAGAGGGATTTCTCATTCCTGGCCAGCGTCTATGTTGGCTATCTTGGCAGAACAGAGGTGAGCTGATTCATGCATTGTTGATGCTCTTGAGGAAGACAGCTCAGAAAGCAGAAGCCATGAAAGTGAGCACTACAGAATAAAAATTCATGAGCAGGATAGCATTTTACAGAAGCACAGCACACCTAAAGTCCCAAGATTTTACATTTCTTTTTCTGAGCTAACCACAGAGTAAAAGTTATAGCTCTCTCTGTTCACCTTCACTCATTTTGAGATGCTATTTAAATGTAAAACTTGGTATAAAGTCAGGAATTCCTGAGAAAGGAAGTTAAAAAAATGAAATCCTGAAACTTCCACTAGGTTTTTTTTTTTTTTTTTTTTTTGCCTTCTTTGGCGGTGTTTTTGTTTTTGTTTTTGTTTTTGTCTTTTTGAGACAGGGTCTCGCTATGCAGTTCAGGCAGGCCTTGAGCTCACTTTGTAGCCCAGGCTGATCTCAAACTCCCAGGGATCCTCCTGTCTCAGGAGTGCTGGGATCCTCCTGCCTCTCCGGAGTGCTGGGATTACAGACATGCGCCACCACAACGGGCCACTAGTTTATTTTGTTACTCAGTGTTTACTCTGGTTGGTGCCTCGAAGCTATGGTAGGAAGTTTTTTTTTTTCTTTTCTTCTTTCCTTGAAGACTGAACTCTCACTTCTGTCAGACAAAGATAGCAAAGCTGGATTCTGGTAAGAAACTTAGATTCTCAAAAAAGAAAACTTGAACAGTTCTACTCTCTGGTTTGTAACCTTGAGAGTTGTGATGAAGGAAGTTGAAGTCTTAGTTAGGACTTGGAGGATATGTATCGATTTTTCTTTATGAATCAAGTTATAGTATATTTTTTAAATAGGCATTTTATGACCTGTGCTAGGTGCGAGTACAAAACTATGAAATAATTTGTATTTACTGAGCACTACTATGCCAAACACCAAAACAGTGCTTCATCTATTTAGTGTGTAATTTAATCCTCACCAAACCTCCGCAAGGATAGACTGTACAATCTCCATTTACACAAACTGAATCTCTAATATTAACTTGCAGAGATCACAGTAGGTTGTAAATCCAAAGACTGGCCCCAATTTTATGTATGCTCCCCGGAAGCTCCCACTCTTTCCACTGAGTAATAAACCTCCAATTTCTGCAGTACTCAAATGGTACTAACCATGAGGAACATTGCCAAGTTGGCCTGAGAAATACATAACTGATAACTGCTGAACAAATTTCAGATCAACTTTTGTAAGTTCAAACAAGTATGAGTACCCTCCACTTTTTCCCTTTCTTGTTCTTCTGATGGTCATATTAAATGAAGCAAGTTTTTTTAAACCTGAAAATATCCTGTAGCATGTTGAAAATTATAAATCAAGTTGTTAATTATTAATGCAAAGTTAGAAACTTCATTGTCATTAGCGGCTGAACTTGGAAAGGGAGTCAAGTGTGCAAAGATAAGATCACTTTTGTTAATGAGATACGAGGTGCTCCGCTGCTAAATTTTTCATAGGCTTGCATGCTGCTCATACACACAGGACTCCAGAAGTACACCAAAATAGTGGGGTTTTTAAATACAAGACTTATTTCTGAATCTTATATGCTAGTAGGTACAAAATGATTAATTTCATTCTTATAAGTAACATACCAGTAAGTGCAACTTTTTCTAAAATGAAAATATGAAGCATTTTATTCATATGTATGTAATTTAAAGAAACATGAATACCAGCCTATTTAATTGTAAAATCTTAGTCTTCCTTCAACAGCCATATTTTAGTCTGATTATCGTTTATCTTTGATGAGCTATAATATTTCTAAAGAAAAAATTGAAATTTATTTATAAATAAGAACCCAAATTGTTAAAACATATTCTCAGACACATATTAGTTAGTTGACAAAGGCACTTATAAGATCCATCAATAAAGAAATATTCTATTCATAGTATTATAATAACAAGCTGGATTTTCAATGATAATAATGCTTAGTAAGCCAAACTTTTTGTACAAGTCTCTAAATACAAAACTTCTGTTAGATAATAAACTTTCTGTCAACAGCCTAGGGACTCTGAACCGGATGACAGATTATTAGAAGGATGAAGTGGCTATTAAGTATTTTTGCTAACCACAGAATTCAGCTTTTCCCATTAGGTATGACGTTTGCTGTAGATTATTCATGAATATCCTGTATCATTTGTAAGTGCAGAATTTTGCAACCTCAGAGGTAAAAATCAAACAGAGAGTTAAAGTAATTAAAATGTGCTCAGGTAATAAATTTACCCCATAAATACAAATATATTTTCAAGAAATCTATTAATGTGATTAATAGAAATGTGCTGAAGATCATTTGATGTTTTGATAGACAGAAATTATTTGATAAATACAAGATTGCTTCCTATGAAAAGAGATTAGTGGACAGAGATATAGGAATATGGATTATGTGCACTAATAAATATTATTTCATAACAGCATAAAGATATACTGAACATGGAAGCCCCAGAGACATGCCATTAAAATAGGGAATAAAGCATGGATATTATCACCATTATTATGTCACATAATTCTGTAATTGTAGTTATTACACAGTATAAAAATATAAAATGAAAAATATGATTATAGGAATAAAGAAACAAAAGTTATTACTTGTGAATAAAAGACCCAGTTAAAAAAGAATTATACAAATCAATACATTTCTATGTCAGAAATAAGAATGTAGAAAATGCAATAATAAAACTTCCTTAATAATAGTAAAAATAGGTAAATAGTCACTAACTCACTAATCTGTAGAAACTATATAAAAAAACTATTAAAAAATTTGGTCAGGCACTTAGACTACTATTTGAATAAACATTTCAATGTCTGGAAAGCTAGAATGTATTAAGATGTCAGTTATTTACACATTAATTCTATACAATGCACAATGGGATTATTATTTGGAACATTAGAATATGATTATGAAAATCACAGAGGAAAATAACTGAATGAGACTATTCAAGAAAACATTAAAGATAAAAATCAATGATGGATTAAACTCCTAGGCACTATTTAACAAACAACCCTGACTTAGTTATCTATTTCAAAGAAATATGTATTTTTAAATTTAGTTCTTGCTTCCAGCCATGTGGCAAGATAAATTTAAAAGCATTTAAAGAAATAAATTAAGAATGAATTAATGGACTAACAGAGAATATGGTAAATATTTAATACCAAAGTAGAGAAGGATTTTCTAAGCAAAAGAAAAAAACAACAAAAAAATACATCTTAAAAAGTTGAAAAACTTCACTATATAAAAATATATACTGCTGTAGGCCAGGAAAAATTTCACTTTTAGAATGAAGGCCCAAATTACAGACAAACAAAATATTGAACCCTCTTGGTTCATAGAAATCTTTTTTTAAAAACTATCTACTGAAATAAATAGAAAAAAATTAAATTTATATTTAAATCTAAACATAAAGGGGATGACAGTGCATTTTACAACAACTAAAATAGTACAGGTATTGTCTATATGGTCTTAATATACTTTTATAAAGCCATTTAATGAGTTATATGCTGCCATTAACAATTATTTCCTAAGAGACCTTTATGGACATAAAAATACCTATATTCTTATATTAA
Organism: Chinchilla lanigera; assembly: GCF_000276665.1. Classification (NCBI taxonomy): domain Eukaryota; kingdom Metazoa; phylum Chordata; class Mammalia; order Rodentia; family Chinchillidae; genus Chinchilla; species Chinchilla lanigera. The sequence goes on along the minus strand of NW_004955429.1, from coordinate 8,219,032 downwards.
TTATGGAAAAGAAAGTTATTATATTTGATTGATATATTGGTATAAATAAAAACACAATACAACAGGGTAGAAAATAAATCCAACAATGTCTTGACATTGGGATGTACTTATGTTTGTTTTTATACTACTCTAAATTTTTATTAAAATGGTTATTTTAAAACCAAACTCTACTATTTGAAGCATCAATGTGATTAACGCCTACACTATTTATTAGGTGATGTTTTTTAGAGTGAGAGTTGTGATTTGAGAAGACCATATTAACTCCCAGTGTGTTATAACCTGAATTTAATAAAATAGAGTACAGTAGAAAATACACCTAGGCTTCATGTGAGTGGCTCTTTAGAAGACGGAATAGCAAATAAAAAGCACAATGAAACAAATACGTATTTATCTTGGTTACTTTTCTCTCATTGCTGAGACAAAATACCTGATGCCCAAAATTAAGGAAGGAAAGGTTTATTTAGCTTACAGTTTGTGGAGGTTTCAATCCATACTTGGCTGGCTCCAAGGCAGAGTGGCACATGGCACAGGGCAACCATTCATGGTGGTGAAAGTTAGCAAGTGCAACAACTGCAAAACAACTGCAGGCAGCCTCTTTCTCTCCCTTACATATGCAAACTACCTGCCCCGGGGGTAGGTGTAGCACTCACACCCATAATCCTAGCATTAGACCATGGATGGATCATAAACTCTAGAAGCCCACCCTCATGACTGCATGAGGCTTTGGGGGGACATACAGACACACACCATAACAGTATTTAACTTCAGTGTATATACAAAGCTATACTTTAATGTCTAAGCACTTAATATTAAAAATATTTCTTACTATGGCTTACTGCAAAGGAATTTAAGAGATTCTGTATTGGAGTCATCATGTTTTATTACAATTAGTGATTTCTGAAATCATAGTCTTTGTTTGAATACTGCATTTACATTCTTTGATCAAATTTCATTATTTCTGCATGTACCAGTTAAAAAACAAACAGTATCAGAAAATGGAAAGATATGCCTTGCTCATGGATAGAAGGAACCAACATAGTGAAAATGGCCATACTCTCGAAACTGATAGAGAGATTTAATGCAATCCCAATCAGAATACCATTAGAATACCTCAAATAACTAGGGAAAACATTCCCCAAATTCATCTGGAACCAGAAGATACCTAGAATAGCAAAAGCAATTCTGGGCAACAAAGGCAAGTCAGGAGGCATCACGATGCCTGATTTGAAATTATACTACAAAGCTAGTGTGATTAAATCAACATGGTACTGGCAAAAAACAGACAGGATCAGTGGAACAGAATAGAAGATGCAGACACAACCACCAACACAATCAGCCACCTTATCCTTGACAAAGGAGCCAAATATGTTCATTGGAAGAAAGCCTCTTTAAGAAAGGGTGCTGGAAAAACTGGCTTTCCACAGGCCAAACACTAGAACTAGATCCATGTCTATCACCATGAACTAAGCTAAAGTCAAACTGGATCACAGATCTAAATGTTAAAACAGAAACACTAAATATGGGGCTGGGGATTTAGCTCTGCGGCAAAAGCGCCTGCCTGGCAAGCACAAGGTCGTGAGTTCGGTTCCCGGTACCGGAGGAAAAAAAAAAAAAAAAAAAAAAAGAAACACTAAATATGCTAGAAGAGAAAATAGGTAGAAATCTTGAAGACATAGGTGTAGGCAGAGACCTCATGAACAAAACTCAGACCACACAGGAAATACTACAAAGAATCAACAACCGGAATCTCACCTTATTAAAAACCTTCTTTACAACCAAGGGAATCACCCACAAAGTGAAGTGACAACCCATGGAGTTGAAAAAAATTATAACCAGTTGTCCCTCAGACAAAGGACTTAAATCTAGAACATACAAAGAATTGAAAAAAAGAAAAAAAAACAGGCTCCCAAAATTCAAAGACCCAGTCCAAAAATGGATAACTGAGATGAATATACACTTCGCAGATGAAGAAATACAAACAGAAAATAAATATATGAAAATCTGTTCAATATCATTGGCAATTCAAGACATGCAAATTAAAACAACACTGAGATTCCATCTCAGTTCAGAAAGAATGGCTATCATCAAGAAATCAACCAGTAACAAATGCTAGCAAGACTGTAGGGAAAAGGGACTCTCACTGTTGGTGGAAGAATAGACTGGTACAACCACTGTGGAAATCAGTGTGGAGATTCCTTAAAAACTAGAATTAGAAGTCCCATTTGACCCAGCTATTCCCCTTCTGGCTATCATCTCAGATGAATTAAAAACATCATACTACAATGATATATGTGCACCGATGTTTATAGCAGCACAATTTGTCATAGCTAAATCTTGGAAACAACCCAAATGTCCATTAACCAAGGAACAGATCAAAAGACTTTTTTTTATATATAATGGAGTGCTACTCAGATGTAAAGAAGGATAAAATGGAGATTTTTATAGATAAATGAATGCAACTTGAGACCATACCCATAAGTGAAAAAAAATTAGATCCATATGTATAAACATTGTATTGTCTCACTAGTGTGAGAAAATGAACAAGTAAATAAGATTGGAAATGTACAATAGATATTGTGAATAGAGAAGAAATGGTTCAAAACCAGATTAGCTTTAATGAGAGAAAGGGGAAAGGAAGGAAGGGAAATGAAATTATATATATATATATATATAATAGTTATACAGCTAGCTTCTCTTAGTTCATTGGAAAGAAAGTTTTGTGCTAATCCTTTTCTGGATGATATTGCATGCCTGTCTCTTGTACTCTGAACAACTACTATAAATATAACAATATGGAATGTAGTATTTATTGTTACTCTCCTACTAGCCTGTTTTGGAACTGTTTTATTGTTAGTTTTACTTTTTTCTGTTTAAAATGAAAAACAAACAAACACCAGCAAAGGTCTTAAACTTGTGAAATCATAGAAGATATAAAATACCCTGTAGTAAAGGATTGTTTAATTCTATATGTAGCTAAACTTGTATCATGTAAAACTCCCTTCAGCAACATATTTCAATAGGTACTAGCAGCGTTTAAGAGTTAAATGGGAAATAAAGACACAAATTGGAATTTGCTATGAAATAGTATTGCAAACAAGTCAGTCCTTGGGTTTTTTTTTAGACAAATAGCTTTTAATTATTTCCAAATGAAGGAATAGTTCTTTCTTTGCCCCTTCTCAGTTGTATTTTAAAACATTTTGTGTGTATAAGCATAAAACAAATGTTGAAATATCTGATAATCTGGAATTACATTGCCCTTGATTACAACAGGCTGAAGTTAACAGCTCTGGGTATTTCTTGCTACTTTAATCTGAGATTAAAGGATTGCGCAGTCATACACTGATTTGTTTTCATGCACTACCATTGGGAAGCGTATTTTCGCCTACTTTTATATGTTCTCCATTTGCTTAGAGCCTGGTAAGGACACATTTGAGGCTAATTTGCCAGCATCATCAGTGCCCTTTAATCAGAATGGTACTGATGGGTTGACCTATTTCCAAATAAGCCTAGATGTTGTTTCTTCCTTCCTGGGATTATTTCTTTCCTATCCTATACCCTCAGACACCAGGAGCACGGGCAGGGACTGGTTTTGAGGACAGGACATTCATAAGAAGAAAGAACTTCAGCATGAAAAGCAAATGGCAAAACTCCTTTTCCTTATTCAAAATTTTATTCATGAAAGATAAAAAGGAACAGATTTCTTTTCACCTGTCACTGGGAGAGAAAAATAAGATGTGATTTATTTTATTTTATTTATTTATTTTTTGGTCCTTTTGAGACAGCGTCTCGCTATGAAGTTCAGGCTGGCCTTGAGCTTACTTTGTAGCCCAGGTTGGTTTCGAACTCGAACTGACGATGATCCTCCTGCCTCAGCCTCCCGAGTGCTGGGATTACAGACATGACCACTATGCCCACCTAGATATGAATTTTTTAAACCACAGTAGAATTGGAAGAATAAAAATCCATACTGTTATATTTTATAAACACACATTAGGGTTACTGCATATTCTAGAAACTTAAGAAAATGGCACAGGCCTTACTCTATAAACTTCATTGAAGAGATGCCACATATATGATGATAACAATCTGGCTATCGAATACCATATGATTTGATTCCAGCCATCCCAAACTCATCTTTAAGGAAAAGCCCCTGTATTCTGCAAGTAGCTTTTCTTACTGACATTGGCTTATGATTCAGGGCTATGATTAGTTTCAAGACACGTTATCAGGACAAAGCATGCTTCACATTCTTATGTTATAAGGAGGTAAAATTACCTGCAATATATTGGTAATTTACCAATATATTGCAGGTAATTTACCTGCAGCATTGCCTCTAAAATAGGTTCGTGATCAATTCATCTACATTCCCAGAGCTATATAAAATGAGTCGTTTATGAATGAAAATCCTGAAAATATTTACCACCCAATCTGTTGATTTTAGAGATATTCCAGAGGAGAAATTGTTCATGTCATGCTTGCAGACAATTAGGAACCAAAGCACACCTCATGAGGCAAATGAGATATGAGTTTGCTAATATTTATTTATTTATTTATTTATTTATTTATTTGGTTTTTCTCCGGTACCGGGAACCGAACTCACGACCTTGCGCTTGCCAGGCAGGCGCTTTGCCGCTGAGCTAAATCCCCAGCCCCCGCTAATCTTTATTTAAAATAATGATGAGTATTATCAACATTTAGGATGTAAAGACCTATTTTTCATATTAAATGCTTTTAGTTTCTTAATAAAAAAGCTTTTCCCTATGTCTTACAGCACTGTATTGTGTACTACCTTATCTATGATAAAATATGTTAAAATCACGACTGTTTAACATCTCATCTAAAATATTTTGCCTTTTTAAAAGGACCATTTCATCTCTATGATGTTACAGGATCATTTTTATACTTCTAAAAACTGGTAGGAAAATTTCCTAAATGTGTAACTGATTTTTCTATTAAGGTAACTCACTCTAAAATAAATACACTTGATGAGGCATTTGTCTCAAAAGTTTCATAATTTTGCATACTAATCTAGAACAGGCTTCAACAAATTATAGGAAGAAAGTGGGTCAAATCACTTCCTAGTTGTACAAATAATGTTCTATTGAAATACAACTACATGTGTCTGCTTATACATATATGTGTCTGCTTTCATATTAATAAATGCAAGAGGTGATGAGTTGAGACAAAAATTATATAGCCTGCAAAGCCTAAAATATTTACCATCCAATCCCTTACAGAACAAGTCTGTTTATCCCTGATGTAGAAAGTAATTCGTGACACAATCCTAAGTTTATGCAATATTTCCTTCTTGAGTTCTCTTTTGACGATGTCTCATCTTACTGGCAAAATGATGCATGTTCAGTTCAGAAAGATATGTGCTTCATCTTCAATCCTTAGTTATCACTTATGCATATATTCTAATCTCTATTTCCTTCACCTGGATATATTGCTCTTGCAAAAGGAGTGGTCCTATTTCTGAAATGTTTTCTAAGACACTGAAGAAATTTGATGACATTTAATTTATACTCTTGCATCTTGATTTGACAGATGTTGCAAGCAAGGAGAATATATTCTTTCTTAGGCTGCATTTTTTGTCAGGTTCACTTAATGTGTTGTTCTTTAGGGGCTTTGAAATCAGCACCTCATTGAAATTGGGTGCAGATTAGAATTAATTTGAAGTGTAGCCCTCTGTCCCTTCATTTTGGAATTAGGTAGGAGAGAATAATTTGGAAATGAAAACACTGAGAATCTATTGTAGTTAGGCACTCAGAATTTTTCAAGTTAGTATTGGAGGAAAATATGCAATATTATGTAATTCCTGTCTAAATATAAATGTTGATTAAAGATTTGGCTCTAATGTGAGAGCAACTTAGTTTTTTTGTCATAAGCTTCTATAAACCTAGTTCTTCAATGTTATAATAAGGAACTTATATTATAAAACATATTTTACATTAACATGTTACACAGAATAAATTCCTAAATATTTTTTAAATCTTGTATTTGTTGTAAAAATCACACTCATTTTTCTATAACCATCAATCTTACTACAAGCTACTACAAAGACAACCAAGGTATTAAAAAGAGCTAACATTTACTGAACCTTTCCTGTGTACCATCCTACTTCTAATTATTAAATACTCCTCCCACTTCATTTTACAGATGAGGAAACCAGCTCAGAAAAAAAGGCTAATATAAGGGTAACATTTCCAATTAAATAGGAGGGCTAATTTTATGTTCTATTGAACAGGGTAGAGACTAATTAATAATATTGTATTGTATGTTTCAAAATTACTAAGAAAGTAAGCCAGGCATGGTGGCTCATGCTGTAATCCTGGCACTCAAGAGGCTGAGGCAGGAGGATCATTGGAGTTCAAGACCAGCCTGGGCTACAAAGTGAGCTCAAGGCCAGCCTGAGCTACACAGCGAGACCCTGTCTCAAAAAGACAAAAAAAAAAGGAAAGCAAGATTTAAATATTCTTACAACAAAAATATCTCAGCCGGTAAACATTAATTAGGTTAATTTCATCATTTAACATTGACCTTTTTTTTTTTTTTTTTTTTTTTTTTTTTTGCGGTACCAGGGATCGAACTCATGACTTTGCACTTGCCAGACAGGCGCTTATGCCACTGAGCTATATCCCCAGCCCCTCATCATTTCACATTGAGCATATGTACGTTGTAATATCACATCATACTACATAAATATATATACACCTACTATGTCGTGATAAGGTAAAATTTTAAAAGAGAAAGGAAAAATAACTTGCTCTGAATCACAATGTGTTTTGTGCTTGAGACAAAATTCTAACAAAAGCACTTTACTTCTCCTGTGTTCTTTAGAAATCCTTTGAGATAAACTTAAAAAACAACCAGTTATAGTCTAATAACTGGAATTGGTACTGGGGTGGGAGGGTCTGAAAAAGTGTTGCTAACCCTACCTGGGAGAGGAAACAGATGTTTCTGGGAAAGATTAGGCTTGAGCTGAACAGAGTTTACTAACTGGGGATTCTAGACATACGTAATAGCATACTCAAAGGCAATATCAGGAAAGAGCTTAGCATGCTCAGAAAAGGCAGGAAAACCGCTATTCTTGAAGGGAAAGAGGGTAGAAAACAGGCTGAGGATAAGGTGAGGGGTCTGATCTCACAGAAAGGCAGTGGCCTTCTGGTTTCAACGCTGTGAGAACCATTGGAGATGCTTGTTCATAATGAAAAGAGCTGGACCCCAGTCGCCAGAGAATCGTACTTAGATCCAAGATTAGCATTTCGGGGGCATCCTGGGGAATTCCAGCGGGGAGGGCTCTTTGTGAACCTCTGTTACAAACACTGGGAAATCAGGATGCTGAAGCATGATATGCTTGGTGGCCCTGGGTTGAAACAAACACACAACAGCTGAGGGAAGACAGGAAAGTGTTCCCCCAAAAAGGTGATTTTTTTCTTTACTTACAATTCAGAAATGGGCTGGGGATATAACTCAGCGACATAGCACCTGCCTGCCAAGCACAAGGTCCTGAGTTCGAGTCCCAGTCCAAAAGTAACAAAAACAATTTAGAAATAACAAGAAAGTGACTTTCAAAATAATCTGGATCTCTCTCTCACTCTCTCTCTCTCTCTCTCTCACACACACACACACACACACACACAGACACCTTTGCTTATAATTGCTTTGGATGTTATTTAGATTTCTGAATTACAGGAAATGCTGAAAAGTCAGGGGCCAGGTTTACTCATTTTTAAGGAACTTAAGTCCAAGAATGTGTAAGCTTTTCCAACCACACTTTACTGGTTTTGGCATTTGCAGTCCCTTCTGTCCTCACCATTAGTAAACTACAGATAAATTAATAGAGAATCAATTATGAGTCAATAAATGAGTGAAGGACTTAATTGACTCACACATTTTCAGTAGAACTTAATTTTACACAATACAACTGAGAGATTGTTTAATGAATCAAGGAAACTGCAGTGCTTCTGTACTTTACCCTGGGATTAATTTAACAATTTAAGCAGCTAATTTTTCTAAGATAAGCTTTCAGTAGCACACAAATTTAAGATCTGCTACTGTATCATTATAATATGAGGTAAAAGCTTATATATCCCACCGGTTTTGTGTACCTCTGGAATAGAGGAAGTGAGGGCAAACTATATTTTTAAAGTCGCCTGTTCATTTCCAGCACTTGTGGTCAGGTGACACATCCCCCAAATTTTTCTTGGCAGAAAATTGATACATTCACACTTTCCAAAAGTACATTCCTGAATGTTTAAGCAGACTTGAAAGGAAAGGAGAAAACAGTCACGTATCTGGTCTGGAGTTAAATAGACACCGCACATCAGAATATCACTAGGTAAGCAGAGATGGCCCGAGTCAACTGGGGATTCTCCAAGTTAAGATGCCAAATCACACGCTGATGTTTATTCCACACTTAAGCTTGTTCAACACAGATGGTAGGCATAAAATAGCTGAGCTTCAGTGCATCATATCTGGAGAGAATGATAGATAAGGTCTTCTTTCTTGACAGTAGGGTTGTTTTCACATTCCACTTGAACTGAATTATGCTCTTTCATGCCATAGTGTATGAAAGAATCCTAGCATGTTTGGTTAGAATTCTTAGAAGAAGCCATTATATGGACTCTTTGGAAAACAAGGAAAGGGGAAAATACATAAAAAGGTGAGCACTATAAGAAATATGACACCCAAAATTGAGTATCTTCCATTTTCAAAAGTAAATAAATGCTTATTGGATTAACATGCATTAATATGGATTCTTATATATTACATACAAGTGTATATTTATGTGTTAATGTTAAGGGACAATGTAAATCTTTCATTTAATGGACTGGCAAAAATATTTTGAATTTCTAATGTAAAAAAGATATCATGGTCAGATATACTACATGTGATCAATATAAAACATTGGCCCTAACTTTAAAATGTACTCAACCAAGTTTGGTCATTCAGAGATATTATATAAAGGTGAAAAGTTAAGTAGTGTTGATATGATCATGGCAATTATGAAGCTTTGTCAGAATGTGCTACGAGTAGTAATTTCTGGTCAGGGAAGTGAATGGGCTACACCAGCATAGGTAGTGGAGACAAATTACTCCACTCAAAGAAAAGAATATGAACAAAATCCTATTAGCCTGGTGCTCCCCAATGTGTTGTTGGGGTCCCCAAGAACACACACAGGTCCAGCTTTTCACTGAAGGACTCATAAAATTTGACAATGCCGCTATGCTCAAAGTTGCCATTCCTCACAGAAAAAGAAGATGGATTAAAATTAGCAAAGGTAAAAAACACATAGCACAGACTCTGGGCAAGCTTTCAGCTGCCCTTTCACTGCAAGAAAAAATAGACAGCACTAATTCCCCCAGCAATGGCATGTAATTGCCAACCAAGGATGTTCACCTAAGCTTTGTACCCAGGGTTTCAGTGTGGGTCATTCACACAGACATGGAAAATCCCCGTGACTGTCCTGACTCATCTGCATCTCATGCTCCTCCAGAAGTCAGACTGATACATCATGGCCCCACGCTCCAGGTGAATTATAGCAACTTTCATAATAAGTCACTGTCACTATAAATTGTCTTGCATAAGCCAACCCTGTCATCAGGCAGAAGATGTCTGAGTTTAGAGGTGATCTCTCAGGTGCATAGTAATTCATAGTAGAGAAAGAGTTTGTGGAATGGTTGTCTTTAAATAAATAAATTAATTAATTAATTAATAAACAGTCAATCTCAAGAGAATGATGCTTGTAAAAGTCTTGTCTCTACTGATTTGTTTGGATGAAAAAAAGAAAATCTGAGGAAGAAGAAAACCATCTTCATGGCATAACAATTGGGCTTAGCTTTGTGCAAAAATCTAGACATTTTCTACTGTGTAGTCATTCTATTCTCGGCCACATGTCACTACGTGTGACCCTAACAGTGGGACACCTGAGGAGGGAGTGATGACTGATGTAAGTCAGCAACTCTCCTAGTGTAACTGCTCCAGTTACCAGCTCTGCAGAAGAAAGTGCTACACTGAAATTTTCAGCAACAGCTATTTACCAATCCTTTTCTCTCAATTTCTTTCCCCCACCCTCCACCCTGCACTTTCTTTGATGAACTACAATGTGATCTTGGAAGATGTTCCAGTGGATTTGATCGCCATCGGCAGGATTGGGTGGACAGTGGATGCCCTGAAGAGGTACACATGTGCTTTATTACCATAAGATTCCTGGGACCAAGCTGTCATATGTTGCTGCTACTGCAACTTAGTAAGAATGGTGTACTATAGTTGTAAAACTAGCCAGTAGTCATTGAACTCCTAATATGTGCCAAGCACTGGGTTTATTTCTTCTATGTATTATCTCAATTTGTTCTCATATTCACTCTATGGTGTAGATGCTATTAATACTCATCATATTACCAGAAGAGGAAAGGAAGAAGGAGGGAGTGTGTGGAGAGAAAGAGAACACAGTTGCTTAGAGTTAGGCACTTGGCGATGGAAAATAGGACAGCCAGGACTTGAATCTGTGTGAGCAGAGGGTATTACTCATGAACACTTGCTGCTTTTCTACTATCTAGGAAACATTTTCCCTCCTTTTAGCTCAAATAATAAAAACAATAGTATGCAAAAAAAAAAAAACCAATTACAGCAAATCAAGTGTATGATAAGAACTGAGAATTTAGCATAAGTAACACAGAGAAGACATGGTACATCGTTAACTCCAAAGGAATCGCAATAGAAGTAATCATGCATTGAAGTAATTCAAGTAATTGTGCACATTTAAGGAAGCAATGTTAACCGTTTGAAAGTTTTCCAGTGAATTCCATGAACACCATCATTTCAGGGTCACAGAGATCCTAAAAATAGTTCATAAAGAAAAGTATTTCTTCACCCTTTATGGAGTTCTAGGGCATGAATTTTAATTAAAATTACTAACAGTTACACAAGTTTTCTCATCCAGCAGAGGGGCATAAATGCCTCATGGGAGGTATTTTATTCATTTTGGGGGGTAAGGTCTCATAAAGATCTTAGAAATACATCTTGAAGAACATTCTTGAGTTGTTAAGTATAGTAGTACAAATACACTTTTAATCAACTTTCTGACATCCATTTGGGAAATTGCAGAAAAAAATATATATATATATGAATTTAATTTGTGTGGCAGCACAGTGCAAAAGAAAATACATATACTGATAAATACATTATGTTTTGAAATCGTTTTTTCACCATATTCTACGAACTATGCTAACCACTAAAGCTACAGGGATTATAAGTAAAAGTTACCTCCTCCCAAAGAGCTCAGACTCTATCCTATTCCATAATAGTCAATGCTTCCTTTCTATTGTGCAATTAAATTATCAACATTACTAGCTGTATGGTAAGCAATTCTATCTATTCTTACAGGTAAGTAAATAAGTTCACAAACTGCTAGGGCATTTTCCATACCTATAACAAGTACTAAAGTTTCTTTCTTTTACTGTGAGTTGAATTTATTCAACAAGGATGATGAGTATAATGCATGTTAGTGGAGAAGGTTTCCTTAACTAGTTGCCAACGTACTTGAGTTCGGTGACACAGAACACCTCATCCCCACTCCTACATACCACAAGATACATGAAATGAGGTTAGCCCTCATAGATAGGCAGCAGGGAACAGCAGAATCTTAGGATTTATTGCAATCCTGGCCCGCAGGGTAATGGGATCTCATCTGCAGGCGCTCTTCTTGAATCCTTACTGAGTGACCCCAGATAGCAGCCCACCTTGGGGTCACCAACTTACAGAACTAAAGTATTGAAGACCGATCTCTGTTTAGGGGGGATCCCAAAGAGAACCAACACTGTTTGGGTCAATTTCATTTTATCTCAAGATAATTGTATTTCCAGTCCATTCTATACTTACTCTTGAGAACTGTAAGTGAGAAAGAGCAGAGAAATATTATTCCCAGGCCACCTAGAGAGCTACCTGTATGTTGGAATGTTCTAGAAACTGATCACTTATTTCATGGTATGACCACTATGTCCATCTAGGTAGATGGGCCACTAGGCCCAGCAGGTAGATAGCCAACTCTTAGAGAATAACATGGGCAAGACATACTAACTACAAGTGTGTGGTCTTGTTAAGCAGTAGGAAGCATGAGGAAAGGTTCCCATAAGGAGGTAATGTTTAAAGTGAGCCCTGAAGACAGCTGAAACAAGACACAAGGCATGAGATGAGATTGGTGAGGTGAACAGGGCCCTAAATGTGACAAGTCAAAGGAGTTTGATTTTCTCCTGAAACCAAGAAGAGAGATCTAAAGAGTTGTTTCTCAATGGCTCTCTAAGGTACTTAACTGTGGGTTGTGAGGCAGGAGGCCAAAGCATTGACTACTAGAATCCAGGCCAGAGATGGTGATTGCTGTGGCCTCAATGTGGGATGTGCCCTCAAAGCCTTATGTGCTAAGAGGTGGAACTCCTGAAAGGATTATGGGGGAACCACAGCTGATTTGCTGTTAGGAGGTGGGGCCTGGTCGGAAGAGGGGTTACTGAGGACCTGACCTGGAAGAGCAGATACCGCTCTCCGGCTCCTCACTTCTCTCCGTGCTTCCTGGCCGCCATGATGTGAGAGACTTGCCTCCACTACGCCCTTATGCATGCTGCTCCCACTCTGGAGCCAGCGACGATACACCGTATCTGGGAGCCAAAATGAACACTCCCCCCTTTACATCTCAGATTTTGGGTACTGTGTCTCAGCCTTGAAAACAGTGAACCAAGACAGTGGTCTGGACCAAATCACTGGATAGGAAGCTGGGGAGGAGGGTGATGGTGATAGTGGGGAAAGAATCAGTAAGTAGTTGCTTTCATGGAAATGAGAACTGAGTGTTCTGAAATTCTCCTTTTTTATACCATTTTCAAAAATTTTTTTACATTTTTTTAAAGGAGAAAAGGTTTATTTCAATTCACAGTTTGTGGAGGTTTCAGTTCATAGTTGGCTGGCTGCAGAGCAGGGCAGCCCGGCAGAGGGGCATGGCAGAGGAGAAACAGTCCGTGGCAGAGCAGGCAGAAAAAAGCAGCCCTTTTAAAGGCTTTTGTCATATTAAAGTCATTCTGAAGCACAGTAAGGAAATGAATACCCATGGGCGTGCTACACAATTTAAAACACGAGAGTTACTGATCACTAAAACTTGGCTGTTTTTACTCCTGTTCCATCCTAGGCTTGTCTTGCCCTGGTAACAGTAAATTAAACTATTCTGAATTTTAAATTTTTCACTCAGAAATTTTGTAGAACTTTACACTTACCCATGTTGGTTCCTGTGGTGGTTTATTCATCTCGGTAGCTCTATATTATATGTGATATGAATGGACCATTCATTCACTAAGCAAATGTTTATCATGTGCCCATTATATGCCACACACTTTTGGGGTACTGTGATGTAGTAGGAAAATGAAAACAGCCCAAAACCACTAAATCTTACCTTTCTGGAATTTACCTCCTTACAATAACATTTTCCTCACTCAGCCTTTAGTTTATGGACATTGCTTCCAGGTTTTTACTATTACAGAAATGTTTCATGCGTGTCTCCTGAATCGAATGTACAGACGTTTCCCTGATATTCCTAAAAGTAGAACTCATGTGAGTCAGAAAAATGTTCAGTTTTGAAATCCCAAATTGCCCAATCATGTCTTTTCTCATTTTTCTGTTTGGTAATTGTCTATATCTTTTTACTCTGTATACTGTATCTTTGTTGGTTAGAAGTAAATACACATAAAAAATCTTGAATATAACTGCCTTACAAAACTCTCTTACTGATTTAAAAACTATGTCTGAATATCCTTGTTAGCTCTCTATTTAGACAATCATGTCACCTATAAATAATGAGAATTTTGCATCTTATTTTCCACACCTTTAATTTTTGGTTTTATGACTCTAGCTAATATCTCAAGATACAGTGTCTTAGTCACTGTCCTCCTCACTGGAACAAATTACCCCAGCAATTTATTTTGGTTTGTTTTTGTTTTTGGTACCGGGAATGGAACTCAGGACCTTACACTTGCCAGGCAGGCACTTATGCCACTGAGCTATATCCCCGGCCCACGCTAGCAGTTTAAAGAAGAGTTTTGTTTTGGTTCAAGTTTTGGAAGGTTCAGTCCTGGTTTGATCTATGGAATGGTACAAGGGCCTGGACTGAGGAAAGCTGCTTTAATCATCGCGAAGGGAGCAGCTAGGGAAGGAGCAATGTCCTTCCAGACCACACCCCCAGTGCCCCACCTCCACCCAGGGCCTCCTAAAAGCAATCCTGCTGTAACACCCTGTAATCCAATTACCTTTCAAAGCTGCACCTCTGAGTATATGAAGTTCTTAGGGGACACTAAATCTAAACTATAACATAGATATATATCTGTATCTACATCTATTTTTATATCTTTTTCCAGATTTTGGTTTCTTTATCATTTTCTCTCATTTTAATTCATAATTATTCTCAATTTAGTGTGTTACATTTATCAGTCTTTTATTTTATGTTCAACTGTATATGTATGTGTATCTACTTTAAGAAAAATTTTTCTGTCAGAACTGGTGGCACATGGCTGGACTCCCAGCTACTTGGGAGGTTGAAGCAGGAGAATCTCAAGTTTGAGGTTATTCTGAGAAACCAGCAAGACTCAACTCCTGTCTCTATCCCCAAATATAACCTTTCCAACCAAATTTTATAAAAGTTATTTTATATATTTTCTTCTAAGTGTTTTAAAGTCTTGTCTTTCCAACTTTTGCCCGATTTTGAAATGCTTTTATACAAGATAATACTTTTAAAAATCCAATATTTAGGGCTTTCTCCAGTACAGCTAATCAAATTTCAAAGCCCATCTATCTAATAATCCGTCTTTTTGACAATACCTTAGAGAAACACCACTTTCATAAATAGTTTCTGGCTTACCTAAGACTTGGTTTGTTATTTCTTAGACAGCACAATGCATAATTTTGTTAAAAACAAACAAACAAACAAACAAGAAACACATTGTCTTTCTGACAAGTCACCTTACTTCTTTATTTTCACAAATGAGTTGACCATTTTAGGGCCTTTGTCACTTATATGAATTTTAGAGTCATCTATCAAAATTGGTAATCTATTGACCTGTACATTTTATTAACACTTTAATTGAACTTACACTGAACTGTGAATTATATATTTTCAAATTAGGAGAACTTTAAAAATTTATCTTTTTAATGATTTCTAACTTAATTGAATTTAACTGAATAATATATTGCACATGATATTAATTCTTTCAAATTGGTTGGAAATCTTAATATTACATGAATAGCTATACATATTCTTAATAAGAATGCATGTTTTCCAGTTGGTGGGTGTCAAGTTTGATCAGTGTGCAGTTCAACTACTGTCTCTCCCTCCTTCTCTCTCTCTTTTTATGCTATGAGTTTTTTGAGGATAAGATTGATCTTTTCATTTTTCCCCTGTACTTTTTAATCTCTCTTTTATATCTTCTACTTTCTTATTTCTCTCTGCTGCACTGTGAGGAATTTCTTCAGGTATATTTGTATGTTAATTCTCTTTATCTTGCTCAATCTTCTATTTATTCAATATTCTAATTATTTTACTCATTGAGGAAGTCATTTCAACAATACATTTTTCCTTTCTAAAATTTGAATTTGACACTATTAAATCAATCAAGTCATTTTCATTGTCTCATACTGGCAGTGTATTTTTAAATTTTTCCATTCACTTCTTTAAATACTGCACACCTAATTGTTATACACTCTATATTGGATGTCCCTGGTGTCTGAAGTTTTGCAAGTCCAAGTAAGCTATTTGTTGCTCATTGATTTTGCTGACTTTTTAGTCAAGCACTCTTTTTGTGTTTCAATTTTGTGTTCTTTAATAAGAAGCACATATTAGTTTAGTCTTATCCCATGGGAATACCCAGGACCCAAATAAGTGAGGCTTCCCACCAAAGAAGACTTGATATGGGGGCTCTGAGGGTCCCAGGGGGGCCACAGCTACAGGTTTTGCCTTTATGAGGGGAAGAAAGGTTTTGATTTATGGCCCCCAAGGGTGATGCAAGGATTGATCTCCTTAAAACGGTAAGACTTTGGTTTCTTTTCTCAGTGAAAACTTTAAGTGTTCCTATTCTCTTTACAGCTTACAGTTCATCTTCTGTTTGTTTGTTTTTAGAAGAACAAAGAAAACAAATGGAAATGCACAGATGTAGATTTTCTTCACTTCCTATGAATTCTAATATTGCCTTAAAATTCGTTTTTTACCCAGAATCTACTTGTTTTGCAACAGGAGGGCTCTATAAAGTCTTAATCTCCCTTTACTTCCATAAACAAGCTGAATCCAGGATTTTGCCTTAAACACTAGGGTATTTGGTAGTACCATTCTTCAAGAAAAATAATACAAGTGGAGAATAATATATGACATATTCCATTGTAGGCTTCTGGTATTTCAGATGTTAGTGATATCTCAAAGTTCAGTTCAGACTGGAGAAAGTAGGCTGATTTGTAAAGAAATATAGCTCATGTTATCACTTTTATCAAAAAAAAAATATAAGGTTAGCTGGTGGAGTAAAATTGGGATAAGTATGATGAGATTATTAGCTTAAAGTAGAGTAGGGGTGGGAGGAAATGATGCTAACCGCCGGCGTGATTAGCCAAATAGAACAGTATTGCCAAATAACAGGATGGCCCATTGAGGAGGAAGATCGGTTTGTGGAATTCCCACCCAGTGATTATCTCCAGCTGTGTCTGTCTTTAGCATACGCATTGAAAGGGCAGCTCTTGCTACATACAGTATGAAGGATTTTTTGAAAATGTGCGGTGAGAAAATCCGCCCGAAAAATGCTAAAAGCTGTTGAAAATAGGTTAGAGTGATGGAAAGAAAGGAAAGTAAAGAAAGAAAATCATTGTGCTTGGGTTCTCTGCGTAGTCAAAGGATAAGAAGAATTTGAGTGAACAGGTACACAGAGAGACTGAAGCACAATAATTGAGTTTATGATTTCATACCTAAAGCATTTTCAACAGAAGATTGTGCAGGGTGTAGGGGTGACAGCTAAGGTTGAGTCAGAGCGATGATTGGTAGCTCTGTGGAGTTGACAGGATGAGGGAACAGCCCGTAGGATGGTAAAACTTGAAGTGGGGAATAAGCCTGCATCGTATCCAATTAATGAGAAGGAAGCTGTGTCAGGAACTCTTCATTAACCAGAGAAAATATGCATAATAATTCACGAGTTAGAAGAGGGTTGAAGAAAGGTATTAATTTTGTAATTCTCAAATATGGCATGCGTACCACTTTGTGGAGATCGTGCTTTCTACGCAGGCCTGCCAGAGACAGTTTTTGGAAGCAGAGAGAGATGGGTTTTAGCACTAACCTATAAACTGTAGAAATTTCAGCATTGGAGACCACGGCCAGAGAAAATGACAGATGTATTTCTGTAGGCTATAAATAAAAGAAAAAAAATAGGAGATGCACCATTTCCTGGTGACTTCATTGTAGCCCTGCTAGGGTCAACTCAACTAAGCCTTTCAATGAGTGCTATTTCTTTGTGTGCTTTTTGGATGTTTATAAAAGAAAACAAAATTTCAAATGTCTATTCAACATGTGGCAAATTAAATTTGAGACTGTAACATAGGTTGGAGCTCTTAGCAAATGTTTAAGATTTAGAATTTCATTTGAAGCAAAGGCATTCTTTCTTCACATACTTAAGCATGCTATGAGTCTTACCTATATATGCTGTTTTTCTTTGAGTTTACAGTTTTACCTTTTGACATTCTGTCTTTGATAAATGTAGCAGCATTACATTTAAGAAAGATAAACAATAATATGAAAGGTTAGGAGAAAAATGAAATCCAAATATCTAAAGCTGGACAGAGTTTGTACTATCTGCTTTTCTGTCTCTCTCTTTCCTATTTTATAGACTTGTAAACCACCAAAATCTCTAATGTAGCCCAGCACAAAGACAATCTATTGCTTACATTAATTAGAGAGATTTTTTGCTTGATAGCCTAACTTCTTTGATAAGATTTCTTAAGCATATATTTGATTTCTCAAATTGTTTTCCCTTTTGCATCTCTTATTAGTCAAAAGAGAAGATGTGCGAGAACACAGAGTCAGTGGGAACTTCTCAAACCACCACAACCACCCACGTGACAACCACACAATTCAGGGTCCTCACCACCACGAGAAGAGCAGCGACATCCCAGCTGCCCACCAGTCTGCCCACAGAAGGTGCCCAAGACATAGTTTACTTTTTTCTTAAAAATAGAAAAAAAAACACAGAGAGGAAAAGGGAAAAAAGGGGGGAAAGACAAAAATATTATGGACTGAAAATACGTGGTGAGATTCTTTTAATATATTTTGTCTTTTATGAAGACAACTGTTACTTGTAATGTGGCTGCTTGTTCTCAATGGAAAAGTATAGATTTCTTTTTATGAGACTTAATTTAGCAGTCTCTGAACTCAACACTGCAGTCACAGGATGGGAAGGCGAAAGTGCATGAAATATCCATTGCTTTTGGATTCTGAACAATAGACTATTCTATTAATGTATAATTCTAATATTTCCTGAATACAGTCAGTATCGCAGTCCATAACCTGTATGGAGACACCACAAAGAGCACAGAAATTGTTCTTCCTCTGATAGAGAAGGCAGAATTACTGAAGCGTCAATACATAAGCTTAATTTGTGGGGAAGAAGGCATATTAGCCATCATTTGATAACTTTCCATTCTGAATGGTATTGCTAGGAACTAGGCAGAAATGTGAGACGAATGACCAAAGGTTCATTTTCATGGGAGAAGATAGTCTTACTTACTCTTGCTTTCTTTTGAATAGGAAGTGAAATTAAATTTGAAACCATTGCTTTTAATTGAAATTTAATAGGATACTGCAAGGCACTTGGTATAAAGTGATTTGGAGAGCAAGTGCCAAATGTATTTTATTGATCTTAAAAGCAACATATTTAAAATCATATTATTCTGGATCGTTATATTAAAACCCATGAAACATATTCCCGTAATATAAACTCTATCCTTTAAAACAAAATATAACCATTCCACTGAAAAGGCTTAACCTACCATATGTTCATTCAGGACAAAATCCTTTTTATAAATGCTTTTGATTACTCTTGTTATCAATGAAAAATCCATTTAACTTCTTTGGAAGTTAAATGTGTGAATGTTGATAAATCCTGACTATTCCAATTAATTTGAAATTTTCTGGATTTTGAATTTTAAATGAATAAAGTTAGAACTACAAGTCCTATTATGGGTTGTTCAAGTTAAAAATAGGTGTAATTAAGGTTATGACTGTTTACCTTTTTGAAGAACTTAAGAATTGTATCTGCTTTGCTAAAGTTTTGTACTTACAATCTCTGCAAGAAGTTTAGTACTACATCATGTGAGACCGGTTCTTGCTCTCACTGAACTAAAAATTAGCTCAATAAATTATCAAAGTCTAATCATATTAGTTAAGGCAATTACCTAGACAATTAATAGTAATAGGTTTTATGCACCTTTAAAAACCTTTTTCCATTCTAATAACTTTGAATTTCTCTTCCAGATGATACCAAGATAGCACTACATCTAAAAGATAATGGAGGTAGGAATTAACACTTTTCTGTTATAAACATTTTAGATGCTAATTGATTTCATTCATTTTAATGTGAGAAAAGACACGTGAACTTCAAAAGGGAACAAAATTATATCTGATTGTATTACTATTTAATAGTGGAAGAATACAGTTGGTTTGCTAGAAGGGTGAATTGAGATCCTAATCCTTGCATTTGTCTATAAAGCTACATTATGTGGATTATAGTTATATGATGGAGAAGTCATCCATGGATCTTCTTGTTCTTTGTTGCTGTAGTCATTTTTTAATTGTACATGTAATTATCTAAACTGTTTCAGGTCCACGTTTATTGGATTTTTTTTTTTCACTAATTTACTGGTTGATCAATCCTGTCTACATCAAATTTAAAAAAAGTAAGGCAGTAACTGGAAATGCATTGTGCTAGTCTTTTCATGCATTCTATAATGCAAATAAAAATTTATTCAGAAGAACATCTTATTAGTAACATACTTAATACTTTTCAAAAACAGTGCAAAATTACTTACACTAGTGTTTGAAAATTTGAAGGAAAAATGATTTTACCCATACCATATTGTAAAAATATTAAAAGAGTTTTTAAATATAGTCTCTTTCTGTGAAACTATTTTAGCTCATCCCTTCTCCTTTGGAGTATGCTGGATGTCAATAAAAAGATTTACATTAGCGATACCTTTTTTGGCTTAAGAAGGACATCTTCCTTTCTTCTAAGCATTTATTATGATACCTGGTGACACTGATATCAGCCTGGTTTTAGTTTTGCAACCCTATAAGAGTTCTCCCCTCATATTTATATGTATATGTATACACACCAACAGAGATAGAGGTAGAAGTAGAGATAGAGATAGGGATAGCGATAGGGATAGGGATAGGGATGGGATAGGGATGGGGATGGGATAGGGATAAGGATAGGGATGGGATAGGGAAGGGATAAGGGTGGGATAGGGATAGGGATGGAATAGGGATAGGGTTAGGGATAGGATAGGGATAGGGATAGGGATAGGGATAGGGATAAGGATAGGGATAGGGGTAGGGATAGGGATAGGGATGGGATAGGGATAGGGATAGGGATGGGATAGGGATAGGGATAGGGATGGGATAGGGATAGGGATAGGGTAGGGATGGGACAGGGATGGGATAGGGATAGAGGCAGAGGAAGAGGCAGAAACAGAGGCAGTGATAGAGATGATAGAGATAGATGGAGAGGTAGTTGAGGATGTTTTCCCCTATTTTTAATTGTAGAGAACAGTGCCTGAATTGTTTATTCTATGTAATATAACCAATAGTTCTATACTTTCTTAAATCATTGTTTTTATATACATAGGTATATCCTTAGATTTTATTCAGGTCGTTTGAAAGTAAGCTGGTTATTCTTTCTGTCAATATCATTATTACATCAATTATCCTACTTCTATATTACAGGGTCCTATTTGATTCATTTCTTATTCATTATTGTATGAATGCAGTATGGATAGATTTACAGCTTACCATTTGCAAAAGTTATACTAGCTAGAAATAAACTGAAATCCTAAATCTTAAAGGGATTTTAGCAACTCCTTAATGCAGGATTTCCCAGAACAGAATGTCAGAACCCATCGTGTGATCCAAAAACTCTTACAGTTGAGGCTACTTCAATTTAAGGGAGGAGATGGAGTATGGGATGAGTGGAACGGAGGAGGCATCCCCAAGAGGCTAGTGTAAGTGGAAGGTGAGTGGATGGTAGTTGTACTTTTCACTCTGTGTGTTTGTTTGTGTGTGTGTTTGTGTGTGTGTGTGTGTGTGTGTGTGTGTGTGTGTGTGGTTTTGCACTGTTAAAACAGAAAGCAAAGGATTCATGTAATTTAAAATGTGTGAGGTTCGTTCACTCATTCATTCATTCTGAGTAGTTGCTAACTGCAAAGCAACATTGCAAACTTGAGGCTACAGCTGTGAGCAAGGCTTAAATAAATGCCTTACTTTAAGAGAACATGTATTCCAAAGAATATTCAAGATGATCACAAAGGTTTCCTACCTGGAATATTTGGTAATAAAATCTTTTATTAGTAGCATCACATGGACTTATAAAACATTAGCAGTTGTCTTCAATAAAAACCTTACTCTTGTTTAAAGCATTACTGAATCATAACTCTGAAGATTTTCTTAAAGCAATGCATTAAAAACACTGCAAGATGCTAAGAAATCAAGTAAAATAAATCCCAAGATTAAAATGTAGAGCTTCTGGTATACTAGACAGTGAATTGTTTTATTTTCTTATGATATTGAGATAATTGCTATGCAGCTGTTTTCTGTCAGAATTCCAAAATAGCAGTCTTTTGTTTCTCGTGTCTAGAGTTGTTTTCAAAGATTTATCCTGACAACATTCAACTGTAGTTAAAAGAGAAAAACCTAACCAGTAGTAACATACTCCAAAAGAGCACTCGGCTGGGGTTGTTACTTAGTGGTAGAGTATTACTCTAGCATGCAAAAGCCCTGGGTTGAGCCCCCAACACCAGGGGAAGAACTTGCTGCTTAGGCAAAATCACACACTATTTTTTATAATATTACTATTAAAATAAAGTATGCTATCACAGTATGCTGTCATTTTTTTAATGGAATGTAAAAATACAAGATGGATCGTTAATTTAAATCCTAACTTCAATAGCTAATTATACATGCTGTAAACAGAATTCAGAGTTTTCCTTTCCCTTGGCTTAACTTGTTTTGAGAGATTGAGGTAAAAATAAATAATTGTGCCCAATTTAAATGCTTTCTAATATTTTATTGAGAGCGATTTTTTTAAAACATGCAAGCTAATAAATTTTTGTACCTTGTTAAGTATTGTTGCAAAGAAATTTAGCACATTTTATTTCTTTTTTTTTTATATAATTGGCTGTCTTTAAAAGCATTTTAATCCATTAACTTGTATTTCTCTGGAAACGAGGATGATATTTTCAAAGTAGTCAGAATGTAGCTAGAAAGCAATGACTGCCTTCCCATACACTGTCTCTGTTAAGTGTTGAACAATCTTGGCCCTGTGTCTTTCTGGGGCATTTCTTTTGTTAGAGTAGTTGAGTTTTTAAATGGAATCCACAGCCCTTATGGTTATATATTTGCTTTCCAGGAGGTTTTTCTTTGTCTTTGACATGAAAGCATAAAATACTTTGCTTAGTTATAGTATTTGCTCAAGCTAAAATGACCAAAGTCACACAATGGAATTTCTCACTCAGAGGACCCAGGCTGACTTACAGTCTACTATATCATTCTGGATCAGTCTTCAATTCTATGCTGAGTTTCCTGATACATGGCAGACTTGGTCTGGGTGGCACCTCTTGCAAGCTCAGGCTGGTTGCCTGACTGGAGAAGTTTTACTAGCCTTCAAAGGTGAATGGAAATACTAAGCTTTTTAAAGAATTTGAAGAAAAGAACATGAGCAGGTTCTACCACAAGAGTGGTAGCTAATAAGTGCAAGTCTCATATATATTGAGGTATAACCTTGATTGACCACTATAAAAGACTGAGTGCAAAATCTTGGGAAATCAAATTTTTGTTTTGATTTGGTTTGGTTTGGTTTTTTGTCTTATTGAGATAGGGTCTTGTTATGCAGTTCAAGATGGCCTTGAGCTTACTTTGTAGCCCAGGCTGGCCTTGAACTCACAATGATTGTCCTGCCTCAGCCTCCCCACTCCTGGGATTACAGGTGTGTACCACCACACCTGGCAGTTTTAATGACAGCATTTTATTTGCACCTAAAATAGTTCTAGTTGTGTGTTTGTAATATTAAGTGTAAAGCAATATATACTCCTAATCAAATCATATACCCATCTCTTGTTTATAGGAATAACAGAAAGGCTGAGGGAAGGGAGGAGGATATACTTATTGAATATTTTCTATGCTCCAGGCATGCTTTAAAAGCAATCCATGTATAAACTCATGTAATTCATAACACTTCTGAGTTGGTCCTATGTGATTTCTATTTTACAGATAAGGACAAGGAGGTACAAAATTAGGTTACCAAGGTGACAGGGAGCAGAGCTCAGATGAAAACTTCAGGCTCCATCCCAATTGCAGGTCCTAATGACTTCCCCATGTCCCTTCTCCCTCACAGAAGCAGCCTCACCAATCAAAATGCACCTAGCAAATTAACTTACACCTCCTATTTGTTTTCCTTTTCTATAACAATTGACTATACTCCCAAGTGTTTGAAAATGAATTTTCCTTGTCGCATATATTTATGTATCCATTTCTCTTTTATCCTTTTCATGAAAATCACAGTGCATTACTCCTCCTGTGTAATTGAATGCTGTCAGAATCATCAGCACATGGTCCCCATACTATAGGTGTATCTTGTGGTTTATGTTCCAAATCTGATTTCAATGTCTTTCAGATCCTTTTAGAAATTCAGATTTAATTCACCTCTCAGAAGTATTCTAGGCTATATTTTTTAAACACATTGTCTGCCAGGCATGGAGGCACGTGCCTGTAATCCCAGCACTAGAGAGAGGAGGCAGGAGGATCACAGCAAGTTCAAGACCAGGCTGGGTTACGTTGTGAATTCAAGACCAGCCTAAACTACATAGTGAGACCATGTCTCCAAATAAATCAATACCTAATTAATTAATACACTGTCTATGTGGGTCATGGTTATGTATATTTCAAGCAACATCTTTGGATTTTCAGATCCTAGTGATAGCTTATTAGATTAGAAGAGTTATTCTTTAAAGAATGACCTAGGTATATATTTTAGCTGTTTTATTAGAATAATGCCTTCTTTGATATTTGAATCGATTGTTTTCCAATGGCACCTAGTTAGAGCAGTACACTTTGTAATAGCTAAACCTTGGAAACAACCCCCAAATGCCTATCAACCATTAATGGATAAAGAAGATGTGTGTTTTTTTTATGCAATTGAGTACTACTCTTCCTTAAATAAGGATAAGCTCGAGACATTTTTAGATAAATGGGTGCACCTTGAGACCATATTCTTAAGTGAAATACATTGGACACACATGTGGAAATACTGAACTGTTTCTCTGGTGTGAGAAACTGAAAGTGTAAATAAAGACCAAAATGTGTAATAGATATTGGGAAATGGGAAGAAAATGTTCAAATGAGAAAGGAAACCACAGAGAGGGGAGGAAAGAAGGGACATGGAAAAAAGGAGAATAGAAGCAAAAAAAAATGGAAGTAAAGCTTTTGTGCATAAAGGGGTGAAGAGGGGCTGAAAGAAGGGAAGAGGGAATGGTTGAAAAGAAGCAAGAAAGGTATACCACGTACAGGTACAGATTCTACTTGATGAATGTTATCTCTATGTATATCTAAAAGGTACCAACAACATTTAAAAAAAGAAATGTCAATATCCTCAAAAGGCAAACTGAGTAGAGTTATATCCAGGGCTGAGAAGGCGTTTGCAAGTTGACTCAGTGGCAAGGGCTTTTAACTGAGAAGTAAAGTTTTCAACTATGTTCAACTCAATTTTGCAAATTGAATCGTGCCGTTCTGCTACATTGCAATGTTATTTCAAGCTCGAAAATCCTGAATAGGTTTTCCTATTTCAAATCCGTCAGTATATTTATCAAAGCACCAAAAGTGACATTCCCTGTTGAATGCTTTAAAGGTTGTTCTCTTCGATTAGGTTAAAATTCTTTTTAAAACTTTGCACATAAATTCTTAATTGTTAATAATTAAAATATCAGCACTCCTGACCGGCCTGATGTAAACACAGGTGGCAATATGTTTGTCGTGTCTTCTTCTTGCTAAGAATCTACTAAACCTGGACTCAGAAAGGCTGCATTTTTTTTAATCTGGGGGCGGAACCTTCATGAAGGCCATGCTGACATCGCTGCATATGTAGCATATGATTAAGTTAATTCGAAGTGCAAGTCTCCGGTGATTGATTTCAAAAAACTAACAGGGGTATTCTTTGAAACTCCTATCATATAAATAGCTGGTCTAAGTTCTAATACTGTTGTGTTTGGTTTCATGTTCCTAAACACAAGACTTTTCATCTGAAGACAAAATGTTAGAACATTATTCTGACTTTCCTGCTTCTAAGGTTATATTTTCAATATCAAGTCTTGTGACAGATCAAGTGTCTAGTATTTCATTTATCATTCAGTTGAATTTTGGGAGACTTTCATATATAAAATATCAAAGCAATGTATCTTTCACTGTTTTTTCTCCTTTTCCTTGTTTTCTTTTTATCTACTTCTTTTGTGTGGATCACAGTCTTATAAGCAAAGGGAAACTTATTTCCCTTTGACAGTCTATTGAATAGCTATCACCTTCTGTTTCTAAAGCTGTAAAATATCTTGACATTTACTTTTATCTTCTGCATTGTTTGACTACTTCTCATGTTAGCACTAACTCTAAGTACACATATACTATAATGGGTAAAATTCTTATACTTAAGAAAATGTTGAGATTTTCTAGAATTAAAGATTTCTCTTCCAAACTTGTCCAGCATAGCAGTCTCAACTGTTTTTGCAAATAGAACTAACTCACCTGGTTATTCTCATCTAATTTTACTAATCTAGCATGTACAAATATTAAGCTCAGCCTGCCCTGTACCAGTTACATTTTAAC
The DNA here is from genome assembly GCF_000276665.1 of Chinchilla lanigera. NCBI lineage: Eukaryota > Metazoa > Chordata > Mammalia > Rodentia > Chinchillidae > Chinchilla > Chinchilla lanigera. The sequence continues at coordinate 8,192,895 of NW_004955429.1, read as the reverse complement.
CCCTGAGCTTGGTCCCAGGAGTCAGCATTTTGTAAAACCCTACATTCCAATGTAAAATTAATTCAAAAATGAGTCTTTTGACCCATGCTAAATACATAACCAGAACCATTTTTTATAGAGTCTTGTAATAATGTATTTTTTACAAGTTGCCGTGTTTCTAGGGTAAAGCCAAAATGCTTCATTGCTTTTTGGGTAGCTATGTGTTACTACAGCTAGAACCCAGGGCCTTCACCCTGCCACATCCTCAGCCTTTCTTGTTTTTTCTTTTTGTGAGACAGGGTCTTGTTAAATTGCTAAATTGACCGGGCTGGGCTCAAATTTCCACTCTTTCTGCCTCAGCTTCCTAGAGCTCTGGGTCAGAGGTATGCACTACCACTCTAGCTTGCATTGCATTTCTACCAAGCTCTTATGTAATGCAGTTGCTACACACCTCAGATTATACTTTGAGTGTCAAGATTATACTTTGAGTGTCAAGCTTGGAGTGAATTCTCGATTTCTTTCTGCCAGGGACACCCAGATAAAAATAGCAGATCTTTTTATGAACCTGCCCACTGGCCTTCACCTCATCCCTTTCTCTGAAACAATATTCTATCTGGTGACAACAAGAAATTACCTCATCCCCATATTGAGAATGCATCTTGCTTTACAGAGGCCAGGGAAATACAAGCTAAGGCAAGCTGTTATGGGCTTGTAACTCGTTTGAATATAGTATGAGAAAATTTGTCCATTTAAACAGTTGCAAACTTGTTTTAGCAAAGGTAGTATGTTTTCTTTGAAGTTACTGACTCTTTAAAAGTGTTTTTACCTACAAAATTTGTAATTTAATTATTCAGACTAACAGTTTGAAAAATTGTTAACCAGCATAGGTGAAACAACAGACAGAAAATCACACTGATAGACTATAGAACAAAGTAATATAAGAGAGCCTCTCACAGGAAATGCACACACATCTTCCAAGAAGTGTCCCTAAATACTCTCCATTGTCATTAGCAAAATGCCTCAGCCCATCCCTCTGATCAATAACTATTTTCCTGCCCTGTGCTCTTTTTCTACCTAATTTTCCTGCTTCTGTCAAAAATCGGGGCTTGGCCATCTTACAAGAGGAAAGGGTCTTTTGTATACCATTATTTGATTTTGGTTCTGGAAAATTTTGGTCCTCACCCCAAAAGCATGGTTTGTGTTACTACACATTTGTGTGTGTGTGTGTGTGTGTGTGTGTGTGTGTGAGTGTATGTATGTAGGTGTGTGTGTGTAATTTGCCATTGTGTTAAATGTGTGTATGCTTTTTAAAATGTATACTCAGTAGGATAGCCTTGCATTACTAACATAAGCATCTCCCTAGAAAGTTAGATGAAAAGTCATGGTGATTGGATTTGACTTGATTTATCCAAGAAATACTCCCTGGGCAAAGGATGTAACTCAGTGGTAGAGTGCTTGCCTAGCATGTACATGCCTTAGGTAAGAAACACTCCTAAACTACTGTGTACTGGGCCCATTGTTAGATGATGAAGATACAAATATGAACAAAGTCTGCTGCCTGCCCTGAAGTAGGAAGTGGCCCAATGGAATTAGCATAGAGAAGGAAATTTTCAATTACCTATAGTGTTAACAGTGCAAAGTAGGCTTAAGAAAAACTACAAGAAGGCAGAGAAAAGGGATCTAAACAAGTCTAGAATTATGGGAAAGTGTCACTGATGCTAAATTTTGCGTGGGATTAGGGCGTAGGATTTAGGTAGCCTAGGATCAGAAGAAAGGAATTGTCAGCAAAAAAGAACAGCATAGATAAAGGTGCAAAAACATGAAGCATTCAGATCTGGGTGGTTAGCTCTAACAGGCTGCCACATTTTATGATGCTGAGGTAAAGATTTGAAGACAGCAATTACACGTGGCAAAGCAGAGAGATGGCTAAGGCTTCAGCATCCATAGCCTTCTGTTCCAAGCAAGGGAATTTGAACCTTGTCTTGAATATACTAAGAGTCATTGAGGAGAAATGACTTAGACTAGGGAGTTCATGACAAGTTGTATGTGTTTAATAGGTCATTCTTGATGTACTATGGGGAAAGGGTGAGAAAAGAGTAAGGTGGAGTCCAAGAAAATGGTCATATTATACCAGTAACCCCTAAAGCCCATAAAACAGGAAAGGAATAACATAAAGTAGAGACTGACAATAGAAATGGAGAAAGAATGAAGCTTGCGGGGAAAGCAATGGATTTAATCTGAGAGTGACTTTGTAGTGCCAGGGTGTCATCCAAATGAGGATAGCCCTGGGTCATTTTTCTAAATCTGAAATTCAGTTGAGAAACACAAGAATAAGGTATCAGTGTGGATATCATCAACATAAAAATGCTAATTGAGCTCCCAAGAGTAAATGAAGGATACGATAAAGAAGATAAAAACTAGAGTAAGAAGGAATATGGAATTTGAAGTTTTGTGAAGAAAACAGTGACACTGAGTAGTTCAATGAAATCAGCCTTGTTCCACACTGTACTACCCAGCCTGTGAACCTCTTCTGACCAGTGTATCCATGTTGTATACACTACCTGTCCCTGTCACTTTATTAGTCTTCTCAATTACCAGATCAGTTAGCCCTATGTCATGATGCTTGGCTTCAAGTCATCCTTATTCTACTTACTAATGGTACCATAGTACAAGACACATAACAAAAGGAGGCACCAAGGCATAAAGTAGGGAAGCACAGATTATCTGTTACCGTACAGCACCATCGCAAGGCATATAGGAAAAAGCACAAGGATTTGGCACTATGCATCCACAATTTCCTTCTTCCACTGAAATTTTGGAATGTGTCCCATTACTGGGATAAGAAGTAAAATAATACGATGAGCATAAATAGGATGGTGTCAGATTACAATGTCTAGGAGTTGAGAGAACTCATACAATTTTTACCTGGGGAATGGGAAAGGGAGCTCCTACTGATGTGTGAAAGGTCTGTCAGGGCGAGTTTGGAGCCCCCAGATCTCACTACGCAGTAGTCTATGCTTTATGACGTCCTTACTAAATTCCATTCCTATGTGCTTGAATCACCAATACAAATTACTCATGTAAGGTGCTGATCTACTTTAAGCAAAAGAAAAAAAGTGGAAATTTTGATGGAGAGAAAACATATGCTATTTATGAAAAGGCATCATAAGAAAGAAAAAAAGGAAATGGTGACAGAGAGAAAAGACATGCTATTTTTTGAAAAGGCATAATGCTTTACAAAGTCTAGTTTAATCCCTTAGATGGTAAATTTAGTTTCACCTTTTATAACAGCTAGGTTTTCAAAGGATTGCTGTTCTATTAAGACTAGTTTTTGCTGTAAGTTTCTTTCGCAGTGCTCAAATAATACCGTGCAAGGTTTTAAGTGAGTCTTGGGTGATAAGGACAGGAATTAATTATGTAATACTAATTTATAATAGTGTTGTAAGTTACTTTGACCAAATGTTACTTTTTCAGTTATAATAATGAATTAACATCTTGCAGGGTGAAGTTTCAACCATAAGTGATTTTAACACATGTTAACATTATGTTCACCATTCAGTGATGAAAAAGTATCAAATTAAAAATCCACTGGTATAATTTAAGTGGAATTCTAACCAATAACTGTTTAATATAAAGGAAAAAGGAGGGAAAGAACAATGAACCACATTACAGGTAAACACAAAGAAAATAAATAGCAGAATGGCAGACCAAAGCCAACCATACCAGTAATTGTATTCAATATAAATACTCCTCAAGCGTGGTTCACCTGATTGACCTTAGGAAAAAGAAGATCTAGCATTCCGTTTGTAAATCAGTGGTAGAACCTAGCATGTATAAGACTATGGATTTCATTCCCAGCCCTGAAAGCAAGATTCAGTTCTATGCTGTGTGTAAGAAATGTCCACAAAATATACTTAAATAGTTCAAGGTAAAGTGAAAGAAAAATAAATCCACGCCAAACATAACCATAAATCAAACTAGTAAATTTAAGACAAAGTGTGTTGACAGAGGTAAGGAGAAAATGAGAACAACATTACAATTTTTACAAATTAGTTTTTTTTTTAAGGTTTTTTTTCTGGTACCGGGAATCAAACTCACGACCTTGCACTTGCCAGGAAGGTGCTATGCTGCTGAGCTAAATTCCCAGTCGTAGTTTTAAAATACAAAAAATTTAAGAAGGAAATAGATTTGAAATAGCTCACCAACCACTTTACATATGATTAATAATTAGAGAGCTGTTCCTAACTATAGAATAGAGATTTTTTCCAAATATGCATGAAGTGATTACCAAGGCAGTCTATCTCTGAGCCATAAAAACATCTTCAGTTTCAAAATATTGAAGTCATACAGATCATATTTTTGACTGCAAAAGTATGAAATAACAACAAATAAAAATTTGAATCTATTCATGAGAGTAGATTTTAAATGTTCTCACTCTCAAAACAAATAAATATCTATGGTGATAGGCAGGGAAAACAGTTTGGTTTAATTTCACAATGTACACATGTAGCAAAATATCCCCTTACACATTGCAAATATTTACAGCTTTTGTCAATTAAACTTACAGAAGCTGAGAAGAAAATTCAGAATCTAGAAAATTCCCAAACAAACAAAAAGGAAAAAGCACTTCTAAACATCATATGAATTAAAGAAAAATCCATAAGAAAAATTAGAAAGTATTCAGTGAACTGATAATAGGTACAGTGCCCCAAAATATGTAGCATGCTGCTAAATATATTAGGAAGGAAATTTATAATATAAATGTTTACATTAGAAAGGAAAAACTTAATTAATAATCCAAGCTTCTAATTTAAACTTAAGAATATGGCCAAGTTAAGAACCAAAATAAATGAACTCATGAAACATGACTTGTCAACTAAAGATAAAATTAATAAAAAGGAAGAAATAAAATAAAAACAAGAGTAGAAAAATGAGCAAAAGAGCAGAGAACAGGGGCGTATTAACACACTCATATAAGTTAGTTGTTTGAAAAGGCCAATAAATTTTCTTTTTTGTTGTTTTTTTTTTTTGTTTTTTTTCTGGGACCGGGAATCGAACTCAGCACCTCGTGCTTACCAGGCAGGCACTGTGTCGCTGAGCTAACTCCCCAGCCCCAAGGCCAATAAATTTGATAGTCCCTAAGAAGACTGATTTTAAAGAGTTGATAATCAGACATAAAAATTGAAAACTTATTTATCAGAGACTTATATTAGGAACATAAGGTCATACAGAGCAGAAAATGTTTATAGTACCACTACATACGAACAAATCATATTCAGAAACTTAAAGGAACTCTTAAATTTAATAGTAAAATACAACCAAAACCAGAACGAATACCACTTCAGACCCATGAGGGTGGTAAATACTACACAGTACTAATGTTGGTGAGACTTTGGTGCATGGGAGACATAAAACCAATACTGAGAATACCATAGTAATATTATTGAGGATATGGCATGTTTGACCTTATACACATCACTGACTGGAGTGGAATATTGTATAAACACATTGCAAAACTGTCTGGACATGTCTTATAAAATCCTTTGAGCCAGAATTTCTACTGCTCTGCATTTATCCAAGCAAAGATATAATCCCAAAATTATCTTGCACAGGAATATATGAGGAAAATATATTCAGAGCTGTCAAAAAACTAAACAGTTGAAATGTTCATCAACAGTAGAATAAATAAATTGATTATACTTATGCAATGAGCTACCATTCAGCAGAAAATAGAATTAACTAGTGACACAGATTCATCTTAAAGGCGTTGTAAAGCAAAAGAGGCCAGGCACATCAGAGTGGATGGCAGTGTGATTTAATTTATATGAAAGTCAAGTAAAAGCAGAACTGATCTGCAGTAATAGAAATCAGCCCAGTGGTTGCCTGTGTGCGTGACTTGGTAAGGGTTAGCTGGGGAGGGGAAGGAGACAAGAACATTGCACATCTTGATTTCTATGATAGCCCCTTAGGTTTATACAGTTATTTAAAATTTGTTAAATTGAAGACTTAAATCTAGTCCCATCTAGTCCCAGGATACAAATTTTACATTGATTAAAAACAGGAAAGAGAAAAAAAGATGTTTTGGTTTTTTTTTTTTTTTTTTTTCCGGTACTGGGAATCGAACTCACGACCTTGCGCTTGTCAGGCAGGCGCTGTGCCGCTGAGCTAAACCCCCAGCCCCTATGTTTTGATATGCTTGTCACACACCAGATATAGATTCTTAACAATTCCCATCTATAAGTTCTTTCAGATTTCTTGAAATTCAACAGTAGGGCAAAGAGGTTTCTTAGTGACCCAGCTTCTGTAACTGGTAGGTCTGAAATAAGACACTTCTGATTATTTGATTCATACTTTGCTTCAGATTATTCCCAGAACCTTCCCATGTAGTTGCTAATAATGATGAATTTATCTAGCAATTATTGGGCTGTACCTTATATCCTAAGCAATCTTCCATGGGTTTGGCATGTTTAACTCATTAATATTCATAGCACCCTATGAAGAAAGTACTAGTGTAATCCTGTTTCACATAGGAAGTATCAGAAGCACAGGGGCTTAAGGAATTTCCCAGGATCACCTGGTTTGAAGGAAGAGAATTGTCTGTCTGGTGTCATCCTGCCAAGAGGGTTGCTTCTGATGCAGACTATTGACCCTGTATCCATTTGTGGGCCATTCTCTTCCTATTAAAGTGACCCAGTCTCTCGACAAACACAGGCAGCACCAACTTTGCCAGATCATACGCTTCTAAAGTCAGAAGTAGCTTTGCTGCTTTTCCAGGCCATTTGCCAACACTTTAAAAGAGTACTGTAGTCCCTGCAACTTCACCACCCAGAGGAGTGTTGTCTGCCTGCCCAGGTGAACTCTTCTGTGAAACTCAGTTCTTATCTACATTTAATACATGGAGTTTTATGGGTTTTTTGTTTTGTTTTGTTTTGTTTTTTTCCGGTACCGGAAACCGAACTCAGGACCTCGCGCTTGCCAGGCAGGCACTGTGCCGCTGAGCTAAATCCCCAGCCCCTAGCTTTATGTTTCAAGAGACTTGAAATTGCAGGGCCTAAGGGCGGACAGTGTGATAAGCACTATTTTGTAATAGCCTTCTTCCCCAGCAAGTTAACTGCTTCTATCTCTGTTTCAGGCACAATGTAGCCATGTTTTGTTGTTGCTGCTAGGTAGTGAAATATAAATGCCTTGAAAAACTAGTCTTCAGGGATTTCATTATTTTTTATTTCCAGCCTTGATATCTGTGGCACAATTTATTAATTCTAATAACACAAACTCAAATGAAATTCAAGGCTCTACCTAGCTATTGTGATTTTTTTTTCTCCCCACCAGAGTTTGTCACCATAAGATACAGACAGCACCCATATAAAATCCCACTCATTGTTCCTGCTTAGGCATCATAGTAGATATCAAACCACAGCACACAACAGGATTGCATGGTAGGGAAGCACATCGAGGACTGGTTTTAATCCTGAGCCACAGACATGGAGCCAAATTAGTAACTCCAGCATTTAAGTTAATCCTTGCTTTCTATGGAGACTCAAAGCTTGTCATGAATTTTAAGGATAAACACAGGCACCAATGAACTTGAGATTGGTTTAATATCCTGCAGTTTTCAAAAGAAGTTATTTGCTGATAACATGGAAGGGTTGACTTTGCCTAGATAATTCACTGGACCTCAGCAGCTGGAGTTTTACTATTCAGATAGGGGCTTCAGGTTCTGTCTCCCATATCCCAGCAACTACATAGGACAGCATGTTACCCCAGGGTGGCCATGCAACACACGCATGTGAAACTGACCTTTCCATTAAAGGAAAAATATCATTTACGAAGATGCTGTTGCTCTTACTCAGCCTGACCTTATTCTGCAGAGAGGGACTGGATTTCCTATTTCCATGAATATTTTCAAATGGCTTCACATTGCCCTGGTAATATAGCCATTAGTGAGAGGAATGAGTAATCAATAAAATAATAATTAGTATTAACAACAGTATTACCAACAGTAATAAAAGTCAATATAATAAAGCTTAGTAATGAATAGACTAGCAATTAGTATGAGCAAACCTTCCATTGAGGGCTTGCTACATTTTAGGCCAACACCTTATAGGCATGATCTCATGTCTTCCTGACTATCATGAGGTTACGCCAATTTTACAGGTGAGAAGACAAGCTTATCCCTTAGTTTGGGCAGTGTGTGTCCTGATACTATTCCTGGAAGCCTCAAAAGTTCATGTTCATTGAGTCTTTCATACTGGTAAGAAACAGCACAAGGAGCATACATTTTTCTCCTGCTACAGAACTGCATGTGGAATCTAGGGCTTGCAATGTCCAAGTGCCTTAACCACCAAGCTACATTCCCAACCCTGGAAAGGATTCTTATTCCACAGTCCAGAAGCCTGATGTATTGGTAGGGTGGCAAATATTCATTATGGTCCTCCCAGATAATGCATATAAATGATCTATTTTAGCACAGATAACTTCATTCTTGAATGGATGGTATTCAATGGTGTAAGGAGTCAGTCTGTTCTGCACCAGCAGGACTTGAAAGTACTCTTTCAAACTTATTTTTGGTGTTCTCTAGTCAGTGTGAATATAATCTTTTGGAAAATTCTACTAAATATTTTTTTGTACCTAAAAATCTTAATGTCTTAACCATGCAAGGTCTTGGCAGGTGCTAGAAAAAAAAATCTACAAAACTCTTCAGTTCTACAGTTAGCTGAAAAATTGATAAAAGATTTATTTTCTATGCACAGTTTTCTAGATGTAGTGTTTTTTTTTTTCAAAAATAATTCTTAAATGTATTTGAAATAGGAAAGATAATTCGGTACAAAAACTGTTAGGAAAAATTTTGAAGGCTGGGCTTTCTGCAATCTTGATTTCTATAGAGGTATTTGCAGACTATTACAATGAATAGCACAGATACACACCAGAAATGAAAAACAATAATGGGCTTTTCCAGTAATTTATATTTGGTCTCCAAATAGTTATAAATCCATAAATCTACTCTTTTAGATGCTTATACACAAACACACATAAAAGCACCAATCACTTAATGAGGCTAGAAGCAGGCTATCATTTGGTGACTGCTAGCCCAAATTCTTCATTTGGATGAAATCAAACATCTTTTAAATATGATTGCACAGAAATTTTGTTTAGCTTTATTTTTCAAAGAGAATAGGTAACGGATTATCGTGAAAAAAATTGTTATAGTCTAAGCTCTTTCAGCCCAAATATTTTATATGTTGCCCTGAATGAAATTTCACAGCTTCCCTATAGTAGCACAGGTTGAAAAATAATGAAAACATTGGGCCAGCTGCCTCTGCCAGATATTGTTCTCACCATACATAACGCACTTAAATGTGTTTTGCGCACCTATTTTCATATCTTTTCAAAATACCCAACTCTTTCCAATGGCAGTGTCACCATGTGAATTACAAATGTAAAGTTGCAGTGGTCCATACTGTGAATTAGGTATTCTGGATATAATAGCTTCAAAGCCACCTAATATCTAAACAATGCTGACAGGCTTGTTAACATACAGAAAATAATAACACCCCAGCTGGGAAAATGGAAGAACTAAAAGAATGGTGAAAAATTAGAAAATAAATAAAACACCAGGGGAAACTCTGAATGGGGTCAAGTTCATGATTATATACACAGAAAGTAAAAGAGCTAAGAGAGAATTCATGAGTCACAAAATCAGATCAGTTACAAGGGAAACTTCTAAGGGGAAAATCAATTTAGTTAAAACTTTCATCACTGGATTTTCTTTTGTTACATGCTTTAGCTTATTAATGGCTTAGATAATATTCCATTGGGAAAGTTGTGTGCCTGTGTGTTTTTAATCCAAAGCAGAACACTAGCATTTCAAGCGTTTATAGTTTAACTTCATTCTGAGGCCTCAAAAAGAACACTTTGGCATCAGCTGTATAAGATTTATGGATTTTGAGTAAATTTGTACTAGACTTTGCCCAACCCCTGAGACTCTCAGTTCCCTAAAGGACATTAATACATTATGGAATTTATGGGCTGTAAGGCTTTACTTTAAGACCAGGAGAGTTAGTCTAAAGTGAATAAAAGGAGCATTTCTATTTTAGTTTTACTTTATTCCTGCACAATAGTGATTGACAAGATTTAATAACAGAGATCATTTTTGCAATGTATTAAAATCTTTTACTGTCTTACAGAGGTAAGCTTCTAAGTACACAGTATCAATCCTATATGCATGTAAACACTAGGAGAAAAGTTATTTTAAAAAAAGTGTTCAAAATTAAGTGCTACATTTTGCAGAAACATTTTAAGTTTTCTTTCGTTTTATCTTTTTTCTCCAATTTCCTTGTTCCTTTCATCTTTCTTCTATCGTACATTCACTCACAAGTTTTCTATGGAATATAGCAAATTATACACATTGACATAAGGTTTTGAGTATTTTCTACCATGCGCTGAAGGTCTTTTATAAATTTGTGATTTTCACTGTTACAATAGCTAAAACTTACCCAACAACAGCAGACTGTTGTGAGAGATGTAGTAGTTATTACAGGCCTCTGTGTCTAAATACTGACCTTCATTTTGTAAAGTATTAAAAGTCACCAACAATATATAGCTTGCTCAGTGGATCAGATGAGCATGTATCATCTTTAATATTATTGATTTTTTTCTACTTAGTGTTTAAATTATGTCTTAAACAGCGTGCCAAAAAGGCATTTTGTGTAGTTTTAAAAATCTATTTCCATGCTTTCCTTGGAGAAATATTTATTATGGTATCCTCTTCCTCTTGGTGATTAGTTTGCCTTCATATAGAATTTGAAGCTAAATAAAAACTAAAAGTTTTAATTCTTCTATATGTGTGAGGATAGTTGTTGGCCTTTGGACATGAATGAAAGAGCATAAGACATTTCTAAGAAAGTAGAACTAGATCCCTTCTGACCTTTTCTGAATATTCCATTAACTCCTAGTGGACCTTGATAAGCTGAATAAGAAGTCTGAACCTGAAGCAGGTGCAGAGTTTTCTTTGACCCACTTATCTCTGCTAATTTAAAAAAAAAAACATCAGTCAAGCCACAGAATGAGTTTTTCCAAAGCTGACATGTTAGTTTCTTGTCTTTTCTAAGGGAGTGGAATCGTATTATTTGATCAGTCTACACTTGCAGCAAATGAACTAAATTTTCATTATGAGTATTACTAAGCACTTGCTTACAGTCTCTACACTTCAATTTTGCATTTGAGGTGCTCTCAGTTTTTAACACAGAGGAACCCCTGCATTTTGTCCTCAAAGACCCATAAATACACAAAACCAAGACCATTTAACTGAGCAGCCTATTAAGCTAGAAACCAAATACACAGTGAAAGAATTTAAAATCAAAAACTGTTGATAGAGTACTTACTTTGCCTTTACATTCCACAACCTTTAATGCCATAATAATACCTGTTTCTGTGGATTTCTGAAGTTCCTAAAATACAGGAGCTTTTATTGTGTAGGAAATGACTAATTGTAGAGTCACTGCAGTAGCCGGCAAAACAGTGGTTAAACAATGTAGAAATAGAAAATGTGTTCAAAAATACACTTGCAATTTTGATCACTCCATTTAGATGAACACTCAGGAGCATTATAAGTACCAGTTTGTGATATATAGATACTCCTATATTATTTTAGAATTGAATTTGCTGCATTTCTCCTTAAATGATTTATTTTAATTATAACATCATAAAGTCATATGACACTCATAGATCTCTAAATGTTTAATTACTGATTAATATTATGTGAAAATCCATAAAAATTGTATATTGTATTAAAGTGATCATAAGCCAAGAATGTTATAAAATACTTGTTTGGTTAGTAAAAAATGAAATCATAAAAATTGCATTAAACATGACCAGGTGTCTTAACATTGGAAAGAGAAATAGAAAGAAGAGTTTCAAAAGGCAGGTGATATGACCAAATCCTTATTGGAAGTATGAGTAAGTGATAATGGTGAAGAGTAATTGCAACTTCATAAAAACACAGAGTGACATTTATCACATTAAAGGTGCAAATCCACCATTTTTTTTTTTATATTTTCCAAACTGGCAATCTAAGTCCCTAAATTCAAAGGTGATTTTAGTTCTGACAAATTCTCTTCAAACATGCCTTTTCTCTCCTTTTCCTTCCTGAACAGGACTGCCTTCTGCCTACTTCCTGCACACCAGGTTCCTATGGGTCACTTGGGAAGTGATAGCCTGAGGCCAACTCACAGTCCCTTGCCCTTCTTTTCCTTGGGCAAAAGAAGTGAAGCTAGGCTGAAACTTAGCCTGATGTATATGAAAGACTTCAAACCCCAAGAAATAGAACCAGGGGATGGATGGATGGATGGATGGATGGATGGATGGATGGATGGATGGATGGATGAATGGATGGATGGGTGGATGGATGAATGGATGGATGGATGGATGGGTGGATGGATGAATGGATGGATGGATGGGTGGATGGATGAATGGATGGATGGGTGGATGGACAGGGGGATGGATGAAAAGTGGGACAGAAAAATGGATAGAGAGATGGATGGAGAGAAAAAGAAGATGGATAACTGGGAAAATGGATGGTGGCAGGGCTGGATGAATTTTACCTCAGATTCAAAGAAACAGTCAAGGTTTCCCTATTTACTCAAGTAGATATTTTTGTAACATTTTCCCCCAAGCAACATTTTAAATTAATCCTATCTTCCCGTGAAAGTAATGTATCATGCTCTTGTAAAAAATAAAAAATAAGCCAAGTTCACGAGATGCAGTCATAGAAGCATACTTAAAAATGAGGCCAGTGTTTTAAAACCATGAATGTGAAGGGCAAAGACATAGTTTGTATAGTATCATGAACACGACAGTGTAATTTACTGTCATCTGTCCTCTATGAAAATATTAATAGTAATGTGATAGCTCAGCACTAACTAGTTCTTTTTACATGCCAAGTACTCTCCTAGACTTCTTAGGTATTAAATGTTGAGTACTCACAGCAGCTGTTGGGTGATTACTGTTATCAACCGCACTGCAGAGATAACTAAAAACCAGAGAGATGAAGTTACTCATTATAGTCTTATTTGACTTTTACTGAAGAAGTGGTAATTATGATAGCTATCACCCATTTCAACAGCCCTTAGTTTTCTTTCTTTTTATCTTTCTCCACCCACCCAACCCCCCATTTCCCAAAAACTGGTTTGAACTCTTCTCCCAGAGAAGCGACACAGCAGGACTCTGACAGGCACCATGCTAATTCTTTAACCATTTTTAAAATTAATTTTCCATTATGTGAAATTACCAGGGCCTTTTCAGAATTCTTTGCTAGAACCCATAGCATGAAATAAGATGAAATGGTACCTACAACTCACTGTATATTGAAGAAACATTTATAACAAGTTCAGAATACAGACTCTGAGGCCAGCCTGCTTGTGTTGAGCCCAGTCCCATATTAATAGTTAGCACATTGTTTCATTTCCCACTGTCCTGGTTTCATTATCTAAAAGGTCTGGTAAGAATGCCTACCTCACCTGTTGTGGATTTGTTGTTTGCAAACCAATACAAATATACCAGGCACATTGTAAACAAATTTTTATATATTACATACTCTTGAAATTTTATCTTATTTCACTAGTGAATTTCTGTTATATAAGGGGAAACTTTAGGAAGTTGAGAGTAAGATTTATTTTTTTAATTCATTAAACTTAACCATTTATTGTTAAATAAATTGATCATTTTTTGAGCATTGAATCCAGTGAAGAACTAGTGAATATCAGCAGTGAGTCTCAAGGAAAGGGTAGACAACAGCCATAGAAATGTAAAGGATGGGTGTGAGCGTGACGGTCCTGTTCCTTTGCTGTGTCTAGAATTCATGGGCATCTCGTATTCTGATAGGTAACACGTTTGCTTTTATTAATGAAAGGTGGAAATAACAGAAATCTGTACTTATTAAATGAGGGTTAATGGACAAAAAGTGCTTAACACAGAGGCAAGGCTAAAACAAATAAAGGGGTAAATTGTTAATAAAAGGATTGGGAACCACTGGTCTGAAATTCCTGAGTCTTAAGGAATTATCTAATGACTCAAAAATACCAGTCATACAGTGCACTAAGATACAGTTACCTGCTGCACCTAATTTAAGAAGATCTCTAAATGCCTGAGCAGTCCTCAAGGATTACAGAATCTTAGAACAAGAGAAGACTTTGGAGATTAGTTTTATTGGGTTGATTGACTTAGGGTTGGGTAGTTATTACTTTAGAAATTAAATTCCTTACTTTCCTAGCTCTACAAGTGTGCATTGTAGTGGGTAGCATCTCAGTAGAAGTTAGAGAAAATGATACCAGACTGTGGCATAGTGGAATATTTTCTTTCATATGTCTGGTTTTCCCTTTAGATAATGATAAAACTATTTGAGGGTCATTTAGCATCCATCTGTTCCATGTTTAAAGAGCACTTCGCTTTAAAGCAGATTTTGAAAGTTATTATTTCAGTTCACACGCAGACTTTCTGAAAATGCCTGAGTCTCTGTCTCCCACCAGAAGACACCTGATACTCTTCAATGCAAAATTTCCAAAGGAAAATGAAAGAGGAGCTTGCAAAAAAGTAATTAATTTTATAGGCAACTTTGTTAGTTTAATGAGTATGAATCAAAGTTAAATTTATTGTACAGTTAATTAGAGGCTGAGATTTCTCAGAGTACTTTTAGAATAAAGGCTATTAATTTTTTTTACTGAACTGGATATGAAAACACAATTGTAAATTTGCTCTTCCTCATTAATATGTAGAGTTCCCATTGCTCAAAAAACCTCTAAGATTGGTAACACAGACAAGAAAAGTTGAACAGCAGATCAAAAAGTGAAACAAAACAAGATTACTTTACTAAAAACATAAATTTCCCTCCAAGTGAAAATTCAAGCTTAAAATTCACCTACAAAGGCCCTGACAGCTGGAATGTTCTTTCAGCCTCAACAGATGACAGTGCAGCTGAGAAGAAAGGGGGGACCCTCCACGCTGGGCTCATTGTTGGAATCCTTATCCTGATCCTCATTGTAGCAGCAGCTATTCTGGTGACAGTCTACATGTATCACCATCCAACGTCAGCAGCCAGCATCTTCTTCATTGAGGTGAGTACTTAGGAGAGCCCTTGAAGTCCACGTCAGTGCATGAGCTGTGTCCACTTGTGAGAATCACCTGGATTTAATATTTAGCACATGCTTTGTCAGTTTCAGGCTGAGGATCTCACACACATGCGGCCTCGTGCATGCCTATTGGCAGATTGTTTTCATATGACAGGTTCAGTCCCCCTGCCCCTGAAGCTTTTAAAGAAACAAGCTATCCTTTTGACAGATCTAAAGGAAAGTAGAAACCACTCGCTTATGTCCTGTTAGACCAAGTATGTTAACCAGCTGTTCTCCTAATCCCAGGAGGAAGTTCAGCATATGTTGGGGGCCGAAGTACTTGACTTCCACCAGTTAATGAATAAATGCTAATTGAGTATTCATGTGCGTGATACAATATGGTGGGCTTGTTCTCAATACACTCACAAAAGGTGCAGGAAAAATACGATTTCACTACAAAATGATGTAAAAATAGGGTGGTGATGATGCTGTTTGCTTTTCTCATGTGTGTATATTACTATATTGCTATAGGAATGCACGTACATTACATACACAACAAAGAAGCACTATCTTGAATTGGTGTTCTGATTTCATGTACAAAATGTAGATTCAGTAGCAGTGCCAGGACCAAAGAGGTGTGGGACAGGGACTGTGTACAGGAGCCAGAGCTATGCCCAAACATCTAGAGGGCTGGAATTGGGGTGCCTAGAAACCACGGGATACAGTCAGTATGACCAAGTCATCCTCTGTCTCTCAAAAGGTTGGGCCTCCTGTGTTCCCTGTATGACATCTTAATGGGGACACCCCTCTTCCCACACCAAATCATGCCACTAATACTAGGGTAATAGTAAGGAAATCCCTGCAGAGTTTTAAACATAAGCATTCCATTCTAATTTCCTGTATAATGTGCAGAAAGGTTGCTTGGAATTTACTTTGCCGAGTAAGAAGTTCTAATGCCTTTTAAATTATAGAACTACAATTACCTTTGCCTTCTTAACAGGGGTTGGTGAATGCAATTGATTAAATAATGGCTTTAAAGTCCTGTCTGGCTTTCTTGAATAAAGTGAGTGCCCTCATGAACGCACTTGAGGCCTTTGCAGTCCAGATCTTTTGTATCATTTCAATATTTATCCCACTGCTCCCCAAACTGTAGTAGAAACTATGTCATTTCACTCTCAGCTCTGTTCTACCTGTGCCCTGAATGTTCCATGCCCTGAAGACACTGCTGACTTTATTTCCTTCACCAAAACACCCTCATTTGCACCTCAGTTGTTGAATTCCAGAGCCCAGTAGCCTTCAATACCATGTGCCCGCTAAGCTTCCCTAGTCCGTCTTCATCTCTGGACAGCGGGCACCTCGCTTTTACCTCTAAGTGACACACTTACACTGTTCTTTCACGCTGACCTTCCCATTTTGCATCACAGGTAAATCTGTGTGTAATGAATCCCACCATACATGACTCATTAAGTTAAAAAATCTTGATTAAACAATTTATGTTTTCTTCAAACAATAGGTATTCTATCAATATTTTATAAAACCAATGTAATAAGTATTCCAGCTAAGACACTTCACACTTGCAGTAAAATTTCATTTGAAGCCATGTTCCAGAAAGGACATCTTCCTTTAACACCACAGTTACTGAGAAATGGCCAGGCATTGCATTATTAACTTCTGTTAACAGGCTGTATTTTCATGGAACAAAGTGGACATGTTACCCGCCGTTATGAATACATTCCTCAAAGGGCTGGCAAGTGACAAGCTGAAAGTCTTAGTGACCTCAGCCAGACACTGGGCTGCTATCCCTGCTCTAAGGGCTCGTGTGTTTAAATCTTTTAGTCGCTGTGAAGTATAACTGATGATGATAATATCAGCAGCAAACTGCACAGTTCAAAGCACCGAACAAAAGCTAGTCCTTTAGTAAAAGCCATCTCTGTGTGTGCACAAAATGAGACTTCAAAATAATGCTACTTTATCTCATGCATTTGCCCTTTTGGATCTTTCTTATTGCTTAGTAATCAGAGCCTAAATGTCCGCGTGTGCACGGAGTACGCTTGTGTGTGTACCCCTGTATTTATAGAATGTTAGAGCTAGGATGAATCATAGAGGTACTAGGCCTATACCCTAATGACTCAGAATGGGGGAAGGACTTATTCATGTCACCCAATCCTTACAGCAGTAACTCCCACCTTCCCACCCTGGAATGAGGCAGAATCACTCTGTATATTTGCTACTCTTATCTGCTCTCTGCCTTTTTTCCTTCCCGTTGAGTCAACTCCTGAAATCCACTTAAATCACTACCTTCAGGACACCCCGCTGGGGCCACACAACTTTCAGGGCCTCAACAGCCTGTGTTTTGGAAGGTGATAATCACCACCTTACCAATATTAAAGCTAATGAATATTTCAGAATCAAAGCACATATCTACGAATGACCACATAGCTTAGATTTATGCCAGACTTATGCTTTTGAAGATCTTAAATTATTAATTAGATTAAAATTGTTGGTACATAAGAGATTGAGTATACCAAAAATTGTCCACATTGCCTTTTATTTTTCATGTTATTCTGCAGTCTAGTTTTTAAATGAAATTAATGTGGTTTTCCACTATGAAAATGATACCTCTCTATAGAAAGTGTAGGACAAAGCAGAAAATTAATATACTCCAAATATGCAGAAACAATTACTGTTAATATTTTAATTAATTTTCTTCTAGAATTTGTATATGCATATCTTGATGTTTACCAGTTTAATAAAATCATTGTGGTTTAATGATATGAATTCATATCATTGCAGGAGGAACTGATATTCTCTTTTGTCAAGTGGTATCTATTATGAACTTTTTGTAAACAAGATTTTAATAGCTATATACTATTCTATTCACCATTTATTCAGTAGTTTATATTGATGGTGATAAGTGGAAATTCTGAACATGAAAGGGCTTAACATGCTAGAAGTCAAAAACAACTTTTTCCACCTAATTTAAGATTATGTATTAGTTTCCTATTACTGCTATAACACACTGCCACAAACCTAGTAGTTTAAAAGAACACAAACATTATCTTACAGATCTGAAGCTTTAGGAGTCCAAAATCAGTCTCAACTCAGTCAAGGTATTAGCAAAGCTGGTTGATTCTGGAGCTCAGGGAAGAATCATTTCCTTACCAGTTTTAGCTTCCAGAGGTATGCACATTCCTTGGCTTGTGGTCTCCCCTCAGACCAGCCCAAACTCGTTTCTAGCATTATATCTTCTCCTAACTTGACCCTTCTGCCTGCTTGTGAGGCCCCTTGTGGCTACACTGGACCCACCAGAATACCAGGATAATCACCCCATCATGTAGTCTACAGAATGCCTTTTACCATGGGACAGAACATTGGCCGGCTTCGGAGATTAGGACGTGAACACTTCTGGGGACCATTTACTGTGTCAGCCACAGACCGCACCAAATGTAAGATGCAATACACACTACCAATAAAACTGTGACACAGCTTTATGATTCTAATGGAAGAGTCTATTTTTCTCTAATTTGTTATCTTCACTTCAGCGATGTCAAAATGTGACCCTATGTATCTTGCATATTTCATAATGAAATCCAGACTGCAAGAACCCTTGTATAAATTACCTTCTGTGTTAGACACTGAGAGTATTGTGATAAAATTCAATGTCTCTGCCTTCGTGGCTGTACCAGAGCTCACACAACCAATTTCCTTTGATAGAGCATTTTCCCCCAAATGGGCTTTTCCCATTTTTTTCCTATTATAATAGTCCCATTATGAGCACATAACTGGTAATGGCAAATCTTTATTAAATTCACTAGTAGAAGTGATTTACACTTATTACCTCATTCAAGTAATATAGATACTACTGTACCCCAAGCTCCATCTCCTAGGTAAGTAGAGGCACAGAATTGAAGTAACTTACTCAGCATCACTAAGTGACAAGTGGAACGACATTTTGAGCCAGGCTCTCCAACAGTAGGGGCCACACCCCTCACCTCTAGTCTGTGCCTCCTCTTTTTGAGTTAAGGATCATTCATCATATGCTGTAAGTAGAAATTTTAGATGATGTATATCTTGGGGTATACATTATGTTCTCACAATGTATTTCCCAAAGTAGAATCAAAGGAGAAAACAGTTTAAAAGAATTTGATAAATATTGCCAAAATTATTGCCCAGAGGTAAACACCCATTCATGGAGGTGCTATTATTGTCCATTTTGAGTGACAGTAATAATGATAGTCACTGATATCTATGTATTTTATTCTTGCAGAAAATATAGACCAGTTTTGTGAATGCAAACCCTCTTCCTCACACAAAATGGTTACAAGGGCTTTAGCTTTTAAACTTCTTGTTGGTAGGGAGGAAATGAGATCATAAAGAAAATCATCACCCCATAAACTCTGCAATTAAACAAATGAATTGACTATATACCTCCAGTGTCTTCAGATACTTTTTCTGGAACAATAGTACAATTCATCCAAAAGACCCAGTGTCTATTCAGCCTGGGAGAATAGTGTATTCCATTTATCTCCTGTAATCCTCCATCACCCTACTCAGATCTTAGACTGAGCATTTTTCTTTGAGTCTTCACTGGAGAGCTTGCATTTTGTGTTATCTTTGTGGCTTTTCTCAGTTACTTTCAAAGCTTATCTGATTCTGACCAAAATTCTTTATATTATGTAAGCGTATCTGTATGTCCTTTAAATCTTTTTAAAATGAAGTTTATTATCTTGAAAGAAACAGGCAGAGAATATTCAAAAGAACATATGTTCCGTAGGTTTTACTAGATTGTGATAAGACTAATATCTCTTTGGAAGATCAATGTGCCTTATGTTCTACATTAAATTTAATGATCACTGTGCATTTCTAGTCATAAATTCTGTGATTTATGATAAATTTCTTTTGGTATGAGTATAGGTCAGAGAGCAATGTTTTTGTACTGTTGAATTCTGTTCTTCACATATCACTATTCAAGATTATTAAATAAAATATAAGTGAAGGTCAAAAAATAATATTGTAAAGCAGTAATCATACAAAATACAAAATAGATGTTTCCATTCCCATGGAGGTTCCGTGTGTGTGTGTGTGTGTGCGTATGGTGCTGGGGATTGTACCCAGAACTTTGTACATGCCAAGCAAGTGCAAGTACAAAGCTAAATATCCAGCACCCCCAAGAGAAGAACTCTATTTGTACTATAAGTAAAATAATTTAGATTAGCAATCTTAATAAGAACTAACATTGAACACTGTCTTGATTTTTCTTAGTATATTTAAACAATAGCTAGTATTCAGCTACCTGTGTAGATTTGGTTCTGTATGTGTAAAAATGAAGAGAAATTGATTAGAACCTAAACATAAAGATGATTAAAACCTTAGGAAACAGATATATTATGAGTAAAATGTTAAAATTATTTTAAATGGAAAAGGGAAAATCAAAAGTGCTATGTGAAACATCCTCAGAGAGAAAGGAATTATAACAAAGAAATAACTAAAATGGTAAAGAAGAAAGCAAAACTTACAGGAACATTGGCCCTAACGTCTCAGGAAGGGACCGAGATAGCTCCTGATGATGGAGTTTGCCTTCAAATAAAGACTATAATTTTTATTCTGAACATAGGTGAAAACATGAGGCATAGGACCATTCTGTCAATATGGTAGGTACTACTTCTTTGGAGCCCTTGAAATGTGACTAGTCAGCAATGACATTCATGGAAGCCACACACTGGATTTTGAAGTTTGAATAAAGAAAAACTAGAATGTAACATCTTTCATTGATAATTTGTACATAACCACCTGCTCTAAGTGATAATATCTTTAGTATTTGGGGTTAAATAAATATAGTGTTAAAATTAATTTCAATTTTTGTTGTAACTACTAGACTCTTAAAATTGTCCATATGAGTCACTGTGTTTCTATTAGAGGGTTCCACTTTGTAGACAAAACCTTACAGAGAAAAGATTATGAGAAAGACAGGTTGATTACCTCCACATTTTTTAAAAGTAGAGCTGGGCATGGTGGTGCACACCTATAATCCTAGAACTTGGGAGGCTGAGGCAGGAGGATCATTGTGAGTTTGAGGCCAGCCTGGGCTACAAAGTAAGCTTAAGGACAGCCTGAACTGCATAACGAGATCCTGTCTCAAAAAGACAAATAGTAATAATAATAATAATAATTAATAATAAACAAAACAATAAAAGTAGAAAAAAGCCTTATTTTCAGCAAGGAGAAAGGAGAAGATTTGAAACTTGAAGGGCTAGAAGGCTTCCAAAGACCGTTTCTATATTGGCCATTTGCTCATTCACTTATTTAATATTTGTTAAGCTCCTCTTAAATGCCAGGTGCCTAAGGTACAGTAGTCATCAAAATGAACAAGAGTCTATCTTTCTCTTCCTAAAACTTATATTCCTATGTTGGGAGTCAGAGGGTGAGCATTTTTTTAGGTAAAGTATAAGTTTCACATTGAATATTTAGTTGCAAATGCTTGCTAAAATGTTGCCTTTTGTGGGCAGTGATAAACTAGTCACCAAATAACCAGAGTTATAAAAGCTTATAATGAGCTTCTTTTCCCCATTTGCAATTTGGTAATAAGTGGGATTATTATCATCATTATCATCATTTCATCATTGGGACATTTTATGGACCTCTGGGTATACATATATTGCAAAACTAAGTAATAAGTTCAAAAAAAAAAAAAAACACTACTCTATTTTAAACAGTTAATCTGCCTGAAGAAGAAAACAATCTCACCATTCATAAATTGCACATACTGGGTCAAAGTAGAAACCACAAGAAAGTTTTTTTCTTCACAGTAAAACCTGAACATAACTGTCTGAATGATTGTCATTGTTTATACTATACTTTTAAATTCCTGTCATTTCTTGGGGACCAAAATGTCTGCCTTTCATGCGGGTGCCCAGTATTTTTGATCAGAAAAATCACAGAAGTTAACAATAAAACAACATACATGCAATCTAGAAACTCTTACCACTTTTCTAAAATAAAGTATATGAATTCCTCACATATCTACTACAAATATATTTCTTTGAGAGTTCATGTTTTATCTTAAAAATGTGTAATGGTTTTGCATTATGTACTACAGACACGCTTGATGCAAAAATGATTGCACACAAGCTTCACCCCATGTTAACCTTCTGAGAGGCAGCTCTTTCCTTCTTAGCTTTGGGTATCTTTGGTACCCCCATTGTATGGTTGTAGATACTATAAAATCCATATAAACTCAAACAGGAGGAGTCCTTGGTTTTGGGAACCTAAGTGTCTCCTCCTTGTTAGGGTCCAGATCAACCTAGAAGTAGGGACTCCGGATGGTGGAATATCCTGCTTGTGTCCTAAGACATCTAGTTGTAAAACCAAGATTTCAGCTCATAGCTCCTCATCTGGCCAAGTAGCCTGCTCTTGTAGAGAAGCTTCACATCAAGAGTGTTCCATTGCACTGCTGGGGATCCCTATCCCAAAGAATATTTATGGTTAAGAAGGACTCAAGGAGATTATGATTGAAGAAACACAGGCAGCTGTGGCCCTCAACTTTTGCTTGGCAAACTACAGTACCACCAGGAAAGAAGCCAGAGAGAACAGCCAGGGAAGGATTAAGGGGCTGCTGCTTGGTAAAAAAGAAGGTTTACTAAAAATTTGGCATCTTGTTTTGCAGCTGCTAGATGAAAACCTCTTGGGAGTTGGGAAGATACGATCTTGACTGTTGACTCACCCATACAGTAGATAGAGAAATCATTTGATAGAACCACAAATCCTTCTTTATCTTGAAGTTACACATTTTTTATAACTGAGTTTTGCCCTGAAGGTATTTCTTAGCCTTATTTCAGTCTTCCAGAAAACTCACGGGGAAAAAGATGATTCACAGAAACAAAATATTTCTTATTTCTTCTTGGTAAAGATAGTGCTCACGTTTGATAAACAGCTATAAGGAAGGAAAGAGTAGGCAAAATATAACTGAAATTGTTCAACCTCCTCGTTAAAGAAGCTATTTTATTAAGTGGCAGCTTTCAAGCATGGCAGCAAAACAACAGGAAAAATAGGTGAAACTAGATTACTTGTTTTTGTGAAAAAGAGACACTATTTGTATGACTGATATTTTCTTTTCTCATTTCCTATTCTGTGCTGCTGGAAATTTATTCATGTACGTCACTGAATGTTTTCAAGATAGCAGTTCAAGTTTGTGATGACTGTCTTTTATATGTAATGATCACAATAATATCTCTGTCATCTTTAATTTGCTCTTCTGGTCATCATATTACCAAAAGTCTCTAAAACTAAAGTAGTGTTTCAGAGTTAATGAAATATTTTCTTCCCATCCTTGAGAAGAGTTATTAAATATATTGAATAAATAGTCTATACTGAGCTCTTTACTCTAATTCCTTAACTACCATTCATTCTTTCACTGGTTATTTTTAATACTGTAGAACCCTATGAAAATAGACACAGTCAAAATGGAGAGCATGTCCACAGGGAAGGCCTGAATATCTGAAAGAATGAGATGAATGAAAAATGACAGCTTGCAAAGTTATGGTTTACTTGAGCATTTGCAAATTTGAATAATGTCATTTTAAGTACATGATGTATGTTTTAAGTATTCTAATGTTTTTTTCTGCTGCCTTTTGAAGAGATTACCATACTTACATTTCCAAATGTTGAATGGTTTCTTCAGTGTGACTCTGGAACCATTCTGTGCTGAAACAAATGCTTAAATCTATTTGGGAAGACAAAGCACTAAAATTTTAATGTTAGTAATAATTATTGTTGTACATAATATTGACTTCTTCCATTCTGAAATTACTTTGTCATATGTTCAACATAGTATACTTTTTTCTAACAGAAATACAAACAACAAAATATGTTGATTATTATGACTTACATTAGAATTTAGAATTATTTGTGATTATTAGACAATTAAAATTTAAAACGAGTTTCAGAATTAAAAGGTTAAGAATCTAGGGAACAGAAATGTAAAGGAACTTATAAATGATGTGGCCATTTTGTCTTTTATAATTCGATTAGAAATGATGAACCAAGGGTTTTTTTAGTTTCCAAATAGATTGTTCTATTTTCTTCTGATGATTACTCTATAAACTTTGTTAATACAAACAACATAATTTTGTTTTCTTTTTTTTTATTTTTGGTACTGAGAATTGAACTCAGGACCTTGCACTTGCCAGGCAGGAGCTGTGCCCTAGCCCATAATTTCAATTGATAACTTTTAATTCAAATTTAGAGCAACATTCTTGCATCAGAATCAGTTCTTTGTTTATATTCTCTTCTTCTGGCTAATTGGTGTATTTATATCTTAATTAACACAATAATTGAAAATCATTATAGATGTGATAAATGTAGAAAAGATAACAAAGCCATTTATGTATTTAAAAAGTTGGTTCTGGCTGAGCAAAGTACCTGTAATCTCAGGTACTTGAAAGAACAAAATAGCAGATTACAAGTACTAGGCCAGCCTGGACAGCACAGTAAGACTCTGTCTCATCATTTGAAAAGACAAATAGGAATGGCTTGTAATGTAGTCCATGGTAGAGTACCCCTGGGTTCAATCCCCAATACTTTGACAAAGTAAAATTTGCTTTGAAAAAGGAGACAATGTTTTATTCTATAAAAATGAAATAAAGTTATCATAATTGTTTAAAATTATAGTGTAATTTGAAGTTCTACGGTTTTGGTAAGGGTTAATCCTCCCTTAATAAATAAAACTATAGTTTTTTATTGTGGTTTGAATTTATGTCACATCTTATTGTTCTTTTGGTTGTTTTTCTTTGGTATTGAACTTTGGAGTATTTAGTTCACTAGCTTGTTACTATACTTGAAGTTTGAACACGTAGATACGAAAACAGCTTGTTTTAATGTGAGAATAGACAAAGAATATTGAATTTCAGTCAGAAGCAACCTCCAAATCTATCAGCTGTAGTATGTATTTATCATGTAAAAGCAGATCACATATTTCATGAAGAGCTGTGTCAAATGTGCTGGGGCGCATTCCATGCCCCATACTGATAGAAGAGCACAGTCAGCTCCTGTGAGAGCACTGCAGACCTGAAGCTCATGCAGGAATGGGTGAAGGAAAGGAGCCGCTCCTGCAGAGCTAAACATAGAAGTAGAGGCAGGGTAGTTCCCCACCAGTTACTCTGGGTTATTCTGAAAACCAGGTAGTAAATGAGTCTACGGAATGGACCCAAAGATCTTTCAGAAGAAGCTGTGAAGATACGAATTTCAACTCATTTTAAGGGCTTTGCACTAATCAGGGATAGTCAAGGATCCAGCAGCTTCCTGCTCTTGGACAGAGGTGCATCAGTGTTCAAGAATAACTCCAGGACTTCATTTCATAAATGGTTAAAATGGAATGAATATAAAGTTCGTCTGACCCTATGAGTGGAGGATATTCTTAACTCCTTCTCTTTCAAGAATTGTGTATGTCTTAGGAAAATGAAAGGTGCATGGAAAGGAGCAGGCTTTGTACATGCAGTATCTGTGCATGCTTGTAGTACCTTATTTGCAGACATCTCAGTTTTTAAGGGAGAAACATAAAACATGCCCACACAACAAACAGTAGCTCTGTTATACAGAGAATAGACCTGTGAGGATTAATGGGGTAGAAAGGGCACCATCTGTGTTGAGTAATGACTTCAAGTTCATGTTCATGTCACCACTGGGCAAGAAAGACTCACAAGACTCACTTTGCCTTTACTGAAAAGTCTGCATGAAAACCAAGGAACTTATCACTAAAATAATAAGCACTTTAAAGTGCCTTAAACAAATATTTTCCAATAGGCTTACTTAAAACAGGAGGAAGTGACAGAACCAGACAGGCAGAGTGTTATTCTACTCTTTTTTCCATAATGTCCACATGTTTCTTAATTTTGCTAAGAAATTAAGCATGTACTGTACATGCTTACCTCTAAGAAGGAGTAGGAGCACATTTGTCATTTTCTACTTACAAATAAGCCACTTTGTGCTTTTATTTCCATTTTTATCATTTTCTTCCATTTTCCTAAAATGGACTACTCTGAGAGCTTTGGACTAATCTGAGATTGATGACTCTGAGATTATTTTAACATGTAGGCTCTGACCACTCAACCTCCTCTGCCACTGCTTCTTCCCATCCCATATTCTGCCAAGCAGACTTAGGGGCTTTTCAAATCTTTGCATTCAGAAATTCCTCTGAAATTAAAATGGATATTTTCCCCATTCCTACTTTGTTAGTATCTCTTATCATTAGTACCTCTAGAAGGATGAATGGTGCTGGAGAAAGTGCTTCCCACCCATTTTCTTACATAGAGCAAACACAGACCTCATTCAAGTTGAAACTCCCTGTGCTGATGGCGTATGTAGTTGATTCTAATCCAAGACATAATGCAAATTTCTTTTCTGACTTCGAAACGGTGAGAATTTCCAATTGTGCTCAGGAGGATCTAAGAGGAAGTTGCAAGTATGGTAGTTAGCTTTTCTGCATGATATTTTGTTTGTTCATTTGTTCTTTTGTTTGTTTGGATTTTTATTTTTTTGACACAGGATTTCACTATGTAGTTCAGGCTGACCTTGGACTTACTATGTAGCCCAGGCTAGCCTCAAACTTGTAACAATCCTCCTGCCTCAGCCTCCCAAGTGCTGGGATTATAGGTGTGAGCAACCGTGCCCTGCTCTCCATGTTCTTTACTTAAGGAAATATAATGTTATTTGTTACCTGAAAATTAATAGACAGATAGATAGATAGATAAATAGATAGATATAGATAGATACATACATACATATATTTATCTCAGTATATACTGGAGCGATTCCCTATTTTTCTTTGTAAATCAAAGGTGAATATTATAGTAATATACTCCAATGTGTTCATTAGCATTTTCATTCAAATAAACATGGTGAAAGATTTTGTCATAATAAATAATGATTTAATAGTAAATGCAAAATTCTTCCTGAAGTGTCAAAAGGAAGTCCTAACAAGATTCTGGGAAGTAAGCATTGATGGTAGTAGCATAAATTTTTTTTTGTCCTTCAAAATATCAACATAAAAACAGACAAAACTACTAGATACAAACATCACAAACCTATGTGCAATAGAACTACCTGAAAAGGTATGCTAAAATACAGCATCAGCTTTAAATGCAGTAGATAATAAATAACTCCCAGGCCCAAGACCAGAATGTTATTGACATGTGGGTGGAAGTGAAAGGAGCTGTAAGGTGTCTGGCAGTTAGAAAACAAAAGAACAACAGAACAATCAATGGATGTTGATGAGAAAATGCAGCTGACCAATGTGGGGTCAGCAGCAGAAGGAGACAGACTATGTTGCTTTGGGGGTTATTTTATGCAAGGTGAACAAGATAATACAGGAAACATATTTTACAAGATTATTATAATAATCACCCAAAGAAATATATACAAAAGAGTGCAAGAAATCTGTCCACACACTAAGACCAAGGAATCTAGCCAAAGGCCTAGATGCCGCAGCAGTGTCCTGCATGAGTCCAGCTGAAGACCTAGAGCTTATAACAGTGCCTCCCACGAGTCCAAGTGGAGATCCAGAACCCATCACAGTATCTCACGCAGGCCTGTTTCACAGATGTGCACTTGGAAGGCCCAAAGGTCAGTGGTGCAATCTAGAAAGTCTGTGCCAGTGGGATGAAGGATCTGTGCCAGTAGGCTGAGAGATCTGCACTGGAGCCAGGAAGCGACACGCAAAGTAAGAACCACAGCTGCCCCGAAAGGTACCACAGTCATCCTCATCAACAGTGAGTCCTGAGTTCCTCCAGTGGTGAAGATAGCTGAGTTCCCATCAGGAAATCCAGTGCAGCAAGCTTCTCTAGGAGACTGTTAGTGTACCATCTTCCCCTTCAGAGCCAGGAAGTGATGCTCAAAGTGAGAACTAGAGCTCCCCCAAAGTGAACTGAAGCTATTCTCAGTGCCAACAAGGTCCCGAACTCTTGGAGGATGAAAACAGCCAAGTTCATCAGGAAAGCCAGCATGACAAGCTCCTCCAAAAGAACCAATAGCTCCTTATACTTCTACCAGTTTCCAACAGCCTTTCTCTGCTCCCAGCAGCCTCCCTTCTTCGTCTCCAGTTCTGCCTTTTATGCTGCTGGCAACAGTCCCCAGGTGGGCCTCCCACGGCCAGCACCATGCTTACTCAGTTCAGTGGGGGGTTATAAGTTGACCTCCAGTTGTCAATCCACTGCACAGGGAGAACCAACTGCAGTGGCAGGTGGGTGCCAGGGACCTGAGCAGCATTCCTTAAGGGGCCAGAGAAGCATCACCCAAAGAGTTTTCCAAAGAGAACCGATAGGGCCAACTCCTATGACAGTGCCCACACTAGGAGAAAGTGCTGGAAGTGGAATAAAAATTAGTATGATAGAGGCAATGGAGACCAAAAAAGATGGTTTCTATAAAGGTGGAGAAGAGGACAGAGTGAGGATATTTGAAGAAGCAAGCCATCATCTTTCCATGTGATAGCTAGTATTTTTCAGCACATGTTATATATCAAGTACCTTTATTAAATGATATGTGATTAATGTGTACAACATGGTATTTTGATTTGTGTACACACAGAAAAATAACTACAGTCAACCAACATATTCTATGCATCACTGTCCTTAGCTACTTTTTAAATGTAATAAAAGAACTTAAAATCTACTCTTCTTTGCAAATTTTATTATATGATATTATTAACTATAATCCTCATGCTGTACATTTTTTTTTGTCTTTTTGAGACAGGGTCTCACTGTGCAGTTCAGGCAGGTTGTGAGCTCACTTTGTAGCCCAGGCTGGTCTCTAACTCACAACAATCCTCCTGCCTCAGCCTCCCAAGTGCTGGGATTACAGGCGCGTACCACCATGCCTGGCTCTCATGCTGTACATTAACTGTAGAGATTTATTCATTCTGCTTAATGACTTTCATTTTGCATTCTTTGAATGAGTTCCCTCTTTCCCTTCACCTTCCACCCTCAACCTGGCTAACTGCTGTTCCTCTCTATTTCTGTTCTGCCTCAGTCACTTTCCTTCTTGCTGGGACAATATTTAAGAGGAAAGGTTTATTTTGGCTGGGGTTTCGGTCCACAGTCAGCAGGCTCTCAAGAAGAAGCAGCATGGTAGAGGGGCAGAGTGGAGGAGCAGCTGCTCATGTCCCAGCAGCAGGAAAGCAGAGAGCTCTGAAGGGAGAAGCTGGAAGGGAGATTTATCCTTCTGGGTCACCACAGTGACCTGCCTTTTCTGACCAAGCCCCACCTGCTAACAGCTAGTCAGCTACCATATCCCTGTGATCCAGTCACTTCCAGAAGTTCCACTTATGATCATATCAGGCTTTGGGGGGACATCTAGATGTAAACTATAATATATGCATTTGACTTTTTAAAAAATTGTACATATAAATGAAATCAGGCAGAATTTGTTTTCTGTTTCTGGCCTATTTCATAAAATATAATGTCCCCCATTTCATACATGCTCTGCAAGTATCAGTATCTTTTTCTTTTTGAAGACTCAAAACTATATCATGGTGTGTATATACCACACGGTCTTTACTCATTCTTCTGTCAGTGGTGTCTTGGGTTGTTTCCATATCTTGGCTACTGTGAATAATTTAAAAGCACTATTTTCAACAGCCCCTGTTAGTTTCAGCCAAAAATGATATAAATACCAAAACTCATTTTAGAGATTCAAATACTCCCATCCCTACTCTCTTTTCTTAAGTAATTATTGGTGAGTTATCCAAATTCTAAGTGGAAGGAAAAAGCACAGTGGCCTCACTAATTCATAGTCCATAGCATCAGCCCCTGGATATTGTGACATTAACTGAACAATAAAACCCATCCTTTCTGATAGGTTCTGAGTGATATATCTCAGACATCTTGCTTTTTACTTCTTATTATGTTTTTAAAATGTTGCAAATAGAGTTACTTTCAGAACTATAATCCGGGTTACTGAACACCCATATAATGGGTAGGCACACTTCTTTATCACAGAAAGAGTGGATTGTACTGCTCAATGAACTTTCTGTGGAAGTTAAAGGAGTCTTTGATAAAACAGTGGCTATTAGTTATAACACTGCAGTTGTTAATACCACTATATCACATATCCCTTAGTTTTTATTTCTCTGCCATACTAGTACTATATTGTTTCCCTGTCATGATCATAATTGTCATTTTATTTCAGTCTCTGATTTGACAAAAGATAGTCTGTATCCTGAACCACAAAATAAATAAATGTATGTTCTCATATGTAAAAAAGAGCCACCATTCAGGTTACCCATTTTGCAATGGTACCCATTTTGGTAACCCATTCTGGTTACCCATTTTGCATTTAAGCTTAGGAGCTTAAAACAAGTTTATTATCATTTTAATTTCATTTAAATGAATGCAAATTTAAAATATAACATATTGGTTGTATATGAAGGTCTGTTTTTGCCCTTGGTTGACTGTAAGCATCATACTTTAGATAAGTTAGAGTATTTTCTCTGAATGAATGGTTGCCACTCTAGGAGTTGGTAGCACAAACTGTCCTTTTGGACTATTTCCTAGTTGTGTGATTGAGTGTGGATTAAAGCATGCAGTCACTTTCGGGTGGAAAACAGCTTCCTATTTACCTCTCCTAAGGTCACAGCTGATGAGAGCTTAACTTGCCAGCTCTCTTTGACTTCATCCAGAAGCACACTGGTGCTCCAGACCCAAATAATTTTATGAGAACAATTTCTTGAGGAACGCGGCCGGTCTTATTGTTGTAGGGAACAGCACTAACTCACGTTTGACTTTTACTAGAACCATTTGTGACCCAGCGCATTATTTTGTCTTTTAGCCCAGCCACTGTACAATGGTGAACTGGCTCGCTTTCACACCCACTGCAAATTACTTTTCTTAAGAGTAAATTGCCTGTCTAATAGCAAATTATTATTCAATTTTAATGGAAAATAACCACTTGTGGCAATTGAGAGCCCTCAGAAAAGAGTTAGGAGATCCTATCAGTGCAAGTGTGAGGTGGTTACTGAGAGCTGGATTTAGGTCTTGCTGGAGAAATTGGAATAGAGCCCATTTAAAAGCCCTATGAAGGAGGAAGATAGGGTGTAATAGTTTTCATCTGCATAAAGCTTTGTGTCTGAAAGTGCTTTCAATCATCTTGGAAACTACTCTCAGGGAGGTCAGTAAATGAAAGCATTATTATATCCCTGTTTTACAGAGAAAGTGATTGAGATTCCAAGATATTAAGCAATTTCTAGAAATCCCACAGCTCACTGATGATAAAAATGGCGAGATTGTCCTCATTTATTATTTTGAATATGAGCGCTGCACAAAGAGAAATCAAAGGTAACTCCTAAGTGCAGAATCTGAGCAACTGGGCAACGAAACTTTCTAGTGATAAAATTAGAAACATCAGAAGGCAAAGTTTAGGAATGAAAAGGACGAGATGGATCTTAAGGATTTTTGGTCTGAGCTGTTATCATACCTAGGTCTGTTCATAAAAGCAACCAAACAGAAGGAATGAATGAAGCTAAAGCTTCCCATCTGAGGAAATATAGGAAATATATTTTTGTATATATATAAGAATAAAGATAGGAAGTTGAAGTTCAAGTGAATAAAGATCACTACAGAAAAGGGCAAGATTTACGGAGCTCCTGACTAAACCTCAGGACATGCTAACATGTAGTATTTACAAATCAGAAAAGGAGACCAGTTTATGTAAGAAGAAGAACAACACAAAAATATGAAAAAAAGAGCATAATGCCAGTGATTTTATCTTCCTGGCACCAAAAAGGAGAAGGTGAAGAAGGAAGAGGCTGGAGCAATATGAAGTGTTCTAGAAATGTCACAGAAAAAGGGACAAAAAAAATGTTTAAAGTGGACAACGAGATCAGTGGTAACCTGAGAGAATGTAGTTTTGAGGCAGAAAGCCAGCAAAAGATTCCAGGTGGTGAAAATGGTTTTATAATATGAAGGCAGCGGATTCAATAGACATTCAAGACAGATAAGTACCGAGGCTACGGGAAACATTAAATGAAAGATTTTATTTCTGGTGTCAATTATAGACACAGAAGAATGAGACAATGAAAGGAGTGTTTTAAGATGTCAAGAGAGAGAGAGAGGAATGAAGTAACTTCATAGCATAGGCAGGATTACTGGGCAGGAAATGCAATTAACTAGGCAACAGAGAAGAATATTTCAGATAAGAAGGAAGCACGAGAGATCGAAATGCATTGATGGAGACAGGGGAGATTAGCATCTTCTTAATGACTTAATCTTCTCAGGAGAAACGGTAGATAAGTATAAGATTATACTTATCTACGGGCAGGGAGGGATTGGATGCTGGAAAATGAAAACTAGAGTTTGGGCATATTATAAGGATGCAGCCAGGGAATTAACAGAGTCAGCACTGACTTCTCTGTTGAAATTACAGAATGATTCTTTGGGCCTGGGTTAAACTGAACATGTGATTGTTTTCTGCTTATGATCTAGAATAAAAAAGTATAAGAGATGATGGTATTTGATGAGGATGAGGGAAGTTATACAGAATTGACTGCCAGATAGATGAAAAAGCAAAGAGTAAAGTGGTTAGAGAGGCCCTCAGGCTCCTAGGCAGCTAAGTGAAGGGTGTAGGGGTGACTCAGAGAGATTAACAAGAGTCAGCACTACAGAAGGAAGCAGAGGCGGTGCAATACACTGCGCAGGTCAGACCCTGGAGGTGGCTGTTTTAAGGTGAAATAGAATGAGCAGCATAGATGAGATGGAGTAGATATTTTGAAAAAGTGAATATTTTCAAAATCTGAGAGGAATCCTGAGATAGAGAAATTTAAAGTCATTAGTATTGCTGGGGATGATAAAATAGGGGAGGGAACACAGAAAGCACACAAAACCCATGGCTGACTTCCTCTAAAGGCCAGGGAGGAGCCCTGCAGGCAGCATCAAGGCAGCCCTGGTGGTGAGGTCCTTCTGCCCTTCATCTTTGTATTTGTTTCTACGTGGAACCATCCCTGCTGACTCAAATCAAATTGAAGGTTGTTTTTTTTGAAACTCATAGAACTGTTGAATGTTTTCAGTAGACACTTGATTTTTAAACTGAGCCTCAGATCTTATGTGTGCTTTTGTCCAATACCATTGGTTGGCTTAGGGTCTGTTTAAACTTTTATAAGTGGAAACAAGGTGCAACCAATTCTGTTTAAATTTTTAAAAATTTATTATAATAAAAGATATGTTACCACTAAGCTCTCTCAAAAATATTCTTCCTCGCTTTGAACACACTTATCCCGTTGTTCTTACTACTTCCTGGAGCAGTTCTGGAGGTCCTCTTTCGTGTCTTTACAACGTGTAATAATAAAAAGAAGGAAATGCACTAAATGCTGTTGCCTCCTGCCATCCAGAGGAGAGGTAGGTGAAAAACACCGTTGTGTCTTCATCCAGCTCACTGACCCAAATCTGGCACTGTGTGACTTCTGCCTCTTCCCCAAAGTCAGAAGGACCAGCAAAGAGAAACATTTCAAATCATTTCAGTACACAGATGCAGCCGTCATACCACAACTAAAGACACTCATGAAAGAGAACGCCCAGAACTGCTTAAGAAAGTGTCGAGAGCAATGAGACAAATGTGTTTGAACAAGGGGTAGAGTATGGCTTGAAGGGGGATCGATGGCAGTGTTTCTTTTTCTCTATTAAGTTTTTTAACATTTGAACATTCTCGATCACACCTTGTATATGATTTTCCAGTACTATATACCTTATGTTCAGTACTGCTGTTTCCCATAAAATGATGTAAACAGTAATTTTATTAGCTCAGTAAAAGCATTCATTCCCAATAAAGTAATTGATCATGGGCTGAATCAGAAGGGAATGGCAGTCAAGAAGGTAGCTTGTCCCTCAGGAATCTGGATGCCATGCTACGGGGTAAGCTGCGTGCAGTGCTGCTGCGCCCTGACCGCAGTCTTCCGCATGCAGAACGCTGTTGGCCGTGGCAGACTGAAGCCGTGTGCTCCAGGTGCAGGTAATCAGAGGGGGCACTGTCTGTATAATACTGAAACATTGTTATAAACCTGGCTAAAATGAGATGGCTTTATTATTATCACCATGTGCCCCCTCAAATTCTAAATTGTGTTAATAACACAATATTCCTCACTGAAGAAATTTTGTCCATTTGAGAGTCCGTTTGGGTGAAGAGGGGCTCAGTTAGTGGCAAGTTTTACTGACATAATGTACCTGTCAACTTCAGCTTGGCACTGTTTTATTAGTTATCCTTTTGTTAACATTGTCCTCCATATGAGTGCTAATTTGTTTTTGTTTTTTTAATTTTAAAGATAAAAGGGGGGAAACATTAACAGATGTACAACATTTTACAACATATCACAAGCACAGTACAGACAATACAGAGTTACAAACAAAGTGGTAGGGAATTAACAATGGTGGTTGTATTACATTTTGATATCTTCGAAGTGGCTTCTCATGAAAACAGATATAAACATGCAATACTGGTCAACCAAAGACTCACTGACAGTTTCTTTCAGCATAGAAATAGAAGACAGAAGAACAACCATGTTAACCATCCCGTATATACATACATACAAAATTTCTCCTCCTTTCCCTTCTCTTTTCCCACATCCCAGTTGCCCTTTACTCTTCAGCGGTTTCCTATCATTTCACAGTGTCTATCATACCTCCGAGTTTAAATTAACTCTTTCAAGATTTATACTAGAGAAACAATGTGGTGCTTGCACATGTATGTTTGATTTATTTCACTTATGAGTATGGTCTCTAGTTGTGACCATTTAAATATAAAGGCCTCAAGTTTATCTTTCTTTATGGCTGAGTAATATTCTGTTATATAAAAGTACCACAATTTTCTTATCCAATCCTCAGTGGATGGACATTTGGGTTGCTTCCACATTTTAGCAATTACAAATTGTGCTGCTATGAACATAGGTGCACATATATCACTGTAATATGATGTTTTTAGATCTTCTGGGAAGATACCCAGCAGGGGGATAGCAGGGTTGAATGGGACCTCTAAACCTAGTTTTTGGAGGAACCTCCAAACTGATTTCCACAGTGGTTTCACCAGTCTGCAT
Source organism: Chinchilla lanigera (assembly GCF_000276665.1). Taxonomy (NCBI): domain Eukaryota; kingdom Metazoa; phylum Chordata; class Mammalia; order Rodentia; family Chinchillidae; genus Chinchilla; species Chinchilla lanigera. The sequence goes on along the minus strand of NW_004955429.1, from coordinate 8,157,753 downwards.
TCCCACCAGCAGTGGAGAAGGGTTCCTATTTCTCCACAGCCTCGCCAGCATTTGTTATTGGTTGATTTCTTAATGCTAGCCATTCTTACTGGGGTAAGGTGGAATCTTAGTGTTGTTTTAATTTGCATTTCTCGAATGACTAATGATGTTGAACATTTTCTCATATATTTATTTGCCATTTGTATCTCCTTGTCTGAGAAGTGTGTATTCATCTCCGCTGCCCATTTTTGGATTGGGTCTTTGAATTTGGAGGGGCTGAAATTTTTTAATTCTTTATATGTTCTAGATAGAAGCCCTTTGTCTGAGGGACAATCAGCTAAAATTTTTTCCAAGTTTGTGGGCTTTCTTTTGACTCTACTGGTGATTTCTTTAGATGTGCAGAAACTTTTCAGTAGAATGAGATCCCACTTGTTGATTCTTTCAAGTGTTTCACGTGCATTTTGGTTTTTGTTATGAGTGCTAATTTGAAGGGCTCCCAACTGCCCACTTCGTCCCTGACAGCGAACTTGGCTGCCTGTATTCATTCAGAGAGAAAGTTCCAAGGGTCTGAAATGCTTTGTCCTTTTCAGGCACAGTGGTGTCTCCAACCCAGGCGACATCCCATATGTCTGTGTTAGAACAGTAGACTCAAAGCGTGAGAGCAGTGTGTTTGTAAGAATGAAGGGATGGACTGAAGGACCCCAGTGCAGTTACTATAAGTGCACACCATGCTCTGAATCTGGTAGAGTTCAATCATATGTCAATATTCATCCTTATTTCCTCCCTCCCTCCTTCCTTCCCTCTTTCCCTCCCTTCCTTCCATCCTTCCTTCCTTCTTTTTCTATTCAAAAAGTACATTCATTCATTCTTATTTTCTTTATGCATAGTATTTTTTTATTCTCCTTCCTTTTTTTCTAGAATGCTTATATCACTGAAACATGAGAAAATTTTAATGTATTTCTTTAATGCCATTATTGTTTTTGGGGTCCTTTTTCAGTCATTACTGAAAATAATGTGTTCTAGAAAATTTTTTAGTAATATTCGCAGAGGTTACAAAAAGGGCCCACTCAAGATGTTAAATGTCTTCAGCGCCATATTTCTGTGGTTATTTCAGAGTTGAACAGGATCTGACCTTTACCCTCTAGGATATTTAGAAAGAGAATGGCTTTGTGTACACAACATAAATACAACCACAGACAGCCTGATAAAATACCAGGAAACATCTGAAACAACACAGGAGAATGAGAAGTGATTTCTAATGTGTAGGTGGGGAAATTTTTCCAGGAAATACTACTGTGAAATGGATGTGTTCATCCAAGGAAGGGTGAGGTAGTGTCATCATTCCAGGCTGAGGGAACACGGCAGGCAGTCTCAGAGTGGGAATGACGGGCTTCACACGGAGATCTGGGAGAACAATGTGACAGTGGTCGGTTCCCACCTCCCAGTGTGCCCAATAACTCATTGGGGAAATGTTTTAGAAAATATTCTTCCCAAACTGGGCATGGTAGTGCACACCTATAATCCCAGCACTCTGGGAGGCTGAGAGCTGAGGCAGGATTAAGACAAATTTGAGCCTAGCTTGGACAATTTAACAATTTAGTAAGACCCTGAAAAAAATCATATGAATAATATGATCTTTTTATTCATCCCAGTTGACAATTGTTCTGTACGTGCTTTGGAAAAAATTTTCAGTTTGTTCAGGTACCAACTAGGGCTACTCCAGGATCATCCATACAATAGTGTTAGAATGAAGCCACCTTCCCCATGAAGAAGAAGCAATATAGGACCAACAGAAAAACACATAAGAGAATGCCCAGGCTCAATTCATACAAGAGTTATTGCTTGTAATACTATTTTTAGGGAGAATATGACCTATAATTCATAAAGCAGAGGCACTGTCACAAACAGCCAAGAAGAGGTATTTTTTTTAATTACATTGCAAGTTTTCACTGGTCAGACTGAAAAGCAATGTGTTTCCTCATACACAGGGTTGCCAAAAATCGAGAACACTTAGACACATTTGAATTTCAAATAAAAGATGAATCACTATTTTTTCTGTAAGTCCATGAAATACAGTTTTAAAAGAAAATGAAAAGGACTAAATCTTCTCTGCAGCTCAGGTATCTGAACTTGCTGGTACCCCAGCCGCATTACTTTTTAGAACTGAAGAAATAATTCAATGCAAAATAATAAAAATAGGGAAAAATTTACATTTTGGGGTATGAAAATTATAAATGGTGCTTTTCCTCTGGATAGTGAAACTTTATCAAAGCTAAATATTAAAAAGTTGACCCAGGTAAAAATTGAAAAGTTGTCCTGGCTGTACAAATGTTATGTTCAGTTCCCAGAAAGGCCTGCCGGAAACACAAGGAAAGTTGGAATCCAGTATTTTTTTTTTCTTCTGCCCACTTACAGAGGATGTTGCCGTTTGCAGAGACCTTAAACAATCATTATGCTTGTTCTTCCAAGTGTGTTGTGTGTTGTTGCATCAGCAACCGGGGGAACTGGCTAAAACTGCAGAGCCCCAGGCCTCCTCCAAACCTCCTGAACCAGAATCTTCCGTGAACAAGTTCCCTTGTGATTTCCATGCACTGTCAAGTTTAAAGAATGCAGGTTTAGCTCATAGTTTCCAAAGACACGTTTTAAGAAAGTACAGGATTCATGTACTCCCTCGGGGCTGCAGGAACCTCTGTGAGCAGACACCTCCATCATAATTAGAGGAGCGATACTCTGGGTGATTCTCTTTGGGCTTCCAGGGAAAGTTTTATTAGGAAAGAAAGGTCTGTGGCTTTGAAATTCTTTCAAAGAATATCTGAAAACAATCAGTGATTGAGTTCTTATCATTTTCCAGATGATGAAACTGAGTAACAAAGACATGTGTCTTTGCCCAGTTTTTATGCTGGGAGGCCACCCCAAGCACTTTCTAGTCCCTCTCTATCCACTGAGGAAAGCAACACACAATAATGGAAAATCCAAACCAGCTACTTAACAAAGGTCTCCATGCAAGGTCATGAGTTCGATTCCCAGTACCGGAAAGAAAACCAAAGGTCTCCATGAACCATAGTTGACTTTTACCTTGGCGTTGAATTTCAAAGGTAGCACTTTTTTCTTTTGCACTCGTGGCTGTAACTTCCTTTCAAAAGCTCATCCAACCCAACAAAATGCACTGTCTGCATTCTGCAGTGGAAGAGAGGTCGCATGCTGTGGCCTTGTGTACACTGTGGCTGGGGGAACCCTACAGGTTTGTTTGTGGATATTTCAGCTAATTATCATGCCAACATCATTGAGGCAGATCTGGATGACTGCTCGATTAATAGACTAAAGGAGTAATTAGGGAGAATTCCCTCCACTACAGCCCACCCCAGTGCTGACATATCATTGTGAACATTTTCTTCTGAATATGATTAATGGCATAAATAATCATCAGAAATGAAATTAAAGATCACCCACTCATTACACCCTATAATGTTTTAAGGCATTACATCCCGAAGCTCTGTAATGAATTAACATTACAGTCTGGTTTGAATTTTGCAATTTTCAGCATACATCCTGCTCTGTTAGCAAGCGACCCTGTGGCCTCCATCAGTTTCTGTAACAATCTGAATTAGGCATTCTAAAAAGAACATGGGTTTGGAAACGCCTAAGACTCAAGAAAAAAGTTCAATGTATTCCCTTCCCTACAAGGGCAAATTGTATAAATGTGCAAGGTTGTGGCAGGGCCAGAATGATGTTCCTAGACCCTTTGTCCATTCCTTTCCTGGTCCAATGAGTAGATGGTTCACATTAAAACACCCACATTAAGGATTTTTCTGTGAGTACTAAATATTCATTCTGGTAAAGCCTGGTTGCTTATTATTTTTGTTTATACAGCTATCTCTGATCAGCTGCAGACAGACACCAAAAAGCAAATTCAGTTAGAACTAATTTATACAATTTTCCTTTAAATTTAGGAATTATAAAAATTAATAGAGTGAGGAAGGAGGAGCAGTGATTAGAACTGCAGTGTAGAGGGTTTGTTGCTTCTATTTTTAGTTCTGCTCTTTTCCCTGACTTTAAAGTCAATTATCTCAGGCAAGCAAGAATTAAGATCCTAGGATTTTAGAGGACAAATTTTTAGTCCTTTTTGCAGAAGAAGAAACAAACCTCAGAAAAAATCAAATGATTAATTCACAAGCACATAATTGTTTTGTGATATGAGATGACTTTGCCTATTTCTTTGTGAAAATATTCTACAAGGAAAACAGAATTTTGTTGAAGTTGTTACAATCTGCTTGGCACTTTTAGAGCTAAGATTGGGTCATCAAAGAACTGTAAGCAAATGTAAAATGGGGCCAACGTTTTAAAACTCCAGTTGCATGACATTTGTTAGGTTTCATTACAGGCTGAGTATCTCTTATCCAAATACTCAGGACCAGAAGTATTTCATAATCTTTTATTGTTTGTGGATTTTAGACTATTGCTTGTGCGTAATGATATATCTCAAAGGTAGAGCTGAACTCAAATGCAAAATTCATTTGATTTGGATGTATCTTATACATGTAGCCAGAGAGCGATTTTTTAAGTATTTTAAATAATTTTATTCATGAAGCAAAGTTACTTGGCGTGGAATTTTCTATTTGTGTATCAGATGAATCCTCAGAAGGTTTTAGGTTTTGATGTGCTTCAGATTTCAGATTTTCAGATTAAGGGTGTTCAATACCCTATGTAAGTTTTAAGATACTGTATTAGTATGGAAAAAGCCCTTTCTTTTACTCAGTAAAATGCTGTAGAAGTAAGTGTAAGCTTTTCTTTTTGCCTGAATAAAAAAAACTCTTGAATAATTTTGTGGTTGCATTATAACTATTATATTTTGTTCATTCTTGGAGGCATATATGGAGGCATATGTGTAACAGAGGTATATATGTGATATACTAAGCTAGTTTAGTCAAATTATGAAGAAGAGGTCCACATGTTTTAAATCCTATGGAGTTATTCATTTTTTTCTAAAATGATTAACAAAAAAAGAAAAATTATCTTTAAGGGCATGTAAATAAAATGAAAATAAGTCTGTGTTGTCTTAATAAAGGAAGCCTCACTGTTCAACATTTTAATGTTATTTTACAGATCTCTGTAAGTTCAAAGAGTACATGGTAAATCCTGCAGTCTTTTTATCTAAGATAAAATCATTAACTTAGTGATCCTGGCTTACTAACAAAATACTAAAAGTGATAATAATGGTGTATTTTGATACTGAAATAAAAATAAAACCATGTTCACAAACACTGGGGCATGCATAAAGTGCTGAGTTTTAAGAAATTCCTATCGTGGGCAAGGTTCACTTTGGAATTAGACGGTTTTTGTTTTAGTCTTGCCACTTTTTTAGCATCATGGGTTTGTGCAAAATGTAGATGATGAAATTACAGATATTAAAGGACATCCTGTGTAGGAGTCACTTATAGAAAGCAAAAAACACACAAAAGCCACAGTTAAGAGCTCAATTAAGCACAAATTTCACCAGCACCATTAACAGCATGCTCGTCATCCGCACTCGTGCCTAATGCAGCATCACCCACAGCACAGTCCTAAAGTGCCATGCCTGGAAATTACTCTTGTTCAGGGGGCAACACTGACTAGCTAGAGCGACCACTATTTGGGCCCAGGGAAGATGGAAATTTGAAGCAAAGGTTTAGTGATGCCGCTGCCTAGAGCGATTATGGCTTTGGAAAAGACCAGCTTTGAAGTCACAGAAAAGAGAGTAAGGGTGGAAGCAGTACACTGCAGCACATGGTCATCTCTCCTCCAAACTGGGGTGACCATGAGTTAGTTACACCACCCCTCTCTCTAGAGGCGCTTAGCGTGTGTCCGTTGACTGTGGTGTCAGTCCCACAATGGTGCGTTGTTTGGCTACATGACTCTCTCCTTACTTTTAATTTCTTCTTTTCCACAATAAGGATCAGTCAGTATACTTACCTCGTGTACTCAATCAGCTTATAAACTTAAAGTGTTCTAACTACACAATGTCATACAGGCAACAGTGCAGAGTATTATTAGTAGTAAGCAGAATGCAATGAACTAGATTGTTATTTTTCCAGAATGTACAGCAAATACCCATTCCAACTTGAACTGAAAATCTTCTGTACCCATTGGTCACTGATATTGGCACATCACTGGCAAGTCTGGCAAGATACCAAATGCCAGTATATATACACTGATATTTAACCTTTTTGCATTAAAACTTTTTAGATAGAAATAAATTTCCTTCAGTATTTATTACCTTATTTACCCCAAAATTGCAAGCACTTTGACAAATGGAGTAATCGTTTCTAGTCACGGTGGCAGTGAAATGTATTTTTAGTGTCTTCGGCTGCTGTAACTTAATAATTCATTTCAGCACGTCTGTTTGTAAATCACAGAAGATTTGTTTGGGAGATCAGTACTGGGGAGAGATGTCCTCTTTTTGTCAATACAAATAAGCAGTATTTCAGGACTAGTGTCTGCTATGCAATATAACTTCATAAGCTCAAGATTGTCCACATCTTCTGATGATGGACTATTTTCAGAGTATGACATCTTTAATCTTCAAGCACAAAAATTTGTAAGTGTCACACTTAGTTTAATAAATACTGTTATGATATTAAGTGATAGATAGCTTACTTAGCTTATTTTATTAGTCTACCACCTAACTAAAAGCGCATTTCTAGAAATTATGCAGAACTGAGCAGCCTTACAGTTCTGAGTGAATTAATAAATAAACAAAATGAAGTGACACATTGCATTGACTTCTAAAGATAAGAAAGTGTCAGTGACTACATGTGAAAGGCTTTATTTTTTAAATTATAGTATTTGTGATTACTTATATTTGAGTGCTTTTCAGACATAAAAGTGCATAAGGCATTAAATCTTGCACTCAGTTCTCGGGGGGCAGGTGTGGCAAAAGAGTTGTCTCCTGCCAGGAGAAGACAGTGCTATAGCGGAGATACAAGCACAGGGCTTCGGGGGCTTATGGAGGGGAATGTTTATTAATTCCAATTGTGGTGGTAGAAAGAGATCATTTAATATGTTGTTAAATTTAGTTCAGAAGTTAATGCAGAATAGTTGGCAAATATATTTTTTGAGGATAAGATCTCATCCTAATGCTCATTACTTTTGCATTTTCACTTTTAGAGACGCCCAAGCAGATGGCCTGCAATGAAGTTTCGAAGAGGTTCTGGACACCCTGCCTATGCTGAAGTTGAACCAGTTGGAGAGAAAGAAGGTTTTATTGTATCAGAGCAGTGCTAAAATTTCTAGGACAGAATAGCACCAGTACTGGCTTACAGGTGTTAAGACTAAACTTTTGCCTATATCTTTAAGACACACACACACACACACACACACACACACACACACACACACGAGCCCCAAGCTGCTGTAGCCTGAAGAAGACAAGATTTCTGGACAAGCCCAGCCCAGGAAGGGTAGAAGAAAAACTAAACCTTAAACAAGATGCCATTTACACTGAACATAGAATACTCTAGCGGGATGGCATCTGCAGTTCCCTCGGAACATCTCTTGTGGACTTACCAGAATGTGACAAGATTGCAGTGCTTTCTGGCTTAGGTGCAGGGTTGAAAAGGGATTGAGAAAAATAAATAATAATAAAGCTTTAGTTCACAGGGGATCTACAGCTTTGGTTCAAACGTTCTTATCTGATGTCTCAAAGATATCCGTGTTCCCAAGCGGGAACCCTTTTCCTCGAAAGAACGGTGATGAATGTTTCCTGTGTGCTGAGAAGCGTAGCTCATGTGGAGGCAAAACAAAACTCAAAACGAGAAACTTTTTGTCGTTTCCAAACAGAAGTGTGGCAAAAGGGTTTTGTTTTCCTGCTCTTGGTTCATCTATTCTGCCAAATTCATTACTTTATGGGCTGAATCTTTCCTCTGTACATGAAGTTCAAACTATGCCTGCCTCTTCCCGGGCAATGAATGCCTTTTCTATGAGCTGTGACATTTCCTGACTTTTAGCTAAGGATTGGGAAGCGGGGAGTAGTCAGTGAGGCTTTCCATTCCCCTGCCTCAGAATAAAAGCTCTGTATGGTTTTCAGAAGCATTGCTTCCATTTCCCCAGTGGGAAGTCCCATGAAGCCACAGTTGCTCTTGGCTGATGGAAACAAACGGAACTAATACAAAGAATTCCTTGATTATTTTTTGAGCCAAATAGTAAAGGATTTTCATATGGGGTTTTTCAAGTTTTTGCCATTTCAGTACGAAAAGCCCATTTCATTGACGATTCCTCTCTAAGAAGCCATCCAAGTCAGTGTATCCCTGGTGATAAAAGAATGAATGGACCCTGCTGAATCATACAGTGATTTTCTTTAAAGCACATAGTAGTTACATAAATCTCTCTATATATATAAATATATTTTTGTTTATAACTAACACAAGGCAGGCTCTTGTGACTCTAAGAGTGCATTTTGTCATCTAGACAAAACAAATGCAAGATGCATCTCTGCATTACTCCCATAGAGTTGTAAAATAATCCTTAATATTAGAATATTTTTATGTCACTTAGCAAAATGGTTAAATTCATTGCAATGCCATCATTTTCCTGCCTATTTGATCCACTCCTTAGTGCATATCAACCCCTTCCCTCCCTGTCAAAATGAAGTAGATGCAACAAGCTCCTTAGATGGAGCTGCCATTTGCCCCGTAACCACAACCCAGATTTTGAAAATTCCCCATGAGTGAAGAAAGGAAAGGCATTGTTTGAGGAGGAAAGTAGTTAATATGTGTACTAAGCTCCTAAAGTTTAAATTCAGGTACTATGTATACAATTTCATCAACATCTTGACCCATGGAACTTTTCTGTTCTGTGCCATATTGGTTCTTGTAAGACACAGTGTTCAACGTTTGCAGATTCAAGTCTCAAACTACAGTCGTGTCTCCAAAGTAACATTTTACTAACAGCTTGGCATCTGCACACAATGTCTGCATTGGACGGCATCGATCCACTAACAAAGCACCACACATGATCATCACAGGGGCCCGACATAAGCGAGTGCTGTTTTCTGTCAACATATATTTTGCTTTACATTTTTAAGTATCTGGTGAGAGTGGTAACCTTTCTTAACTGTTCAGTTAATGGCAAAAAAAAAAATAATTGAAAATCAAAGTGATTTAAGGTTGTAATGACAATCTCTCTGCCATAGCTACATTCAGTTTATATGAAATATCCCAACTTATTCTTTGGAGTAGTTTTGGTCAGATAGCAATAACCAAATGACTTGCCAATATAACTGGTGCAACTGGTATTCTAAATATACATAAGGAACATATAGACGACTTCCTCTTAGGATAAAATGATGCTTCTTTTGTGAGCTTTTGTGGTAGGTGTGGCTTCCAACAGCAGTTGACTGACAGTTATATAAATATCTTGCATCTATATCTGACTCCTTCCATATTTCAAATATTAACGTTATCTTTACACCCTTCGTAGCTTATCTTTCATGTTAAATTCAAAAGAACTGATAATTCTGTTCAGTGAATCAAGCCGAGTTACTCAATGAACCAAAGAACCAATTAACAGGAAAAAACTAGAAGTACAAAGGCTCATAGTGTGTGGAGAAACTGCCCAGGAGAATTCAAAATTAAAAGCAATGAGAAGTATCTGCTGTATGTGAGTCCTCTAAGTAACAAGGAGAAAAGTTTGCTAAATCACTTTCTTTCATGACAGTATCATTCTGTTTTTCACTCTACTTCTCATTTGCTGGAAAGGAAGGGTAAACACAGTTTCTGGAAATTTCATAATGGACATCACAGCTTTGAAATATGTATATGTAAATATGTATAGTATTAGAGAGAATGTATGTGCACATTACTCAATATGCCATAAACATAGAGAATAATAACAATCTAAAAATAAGAACAACAAAGGAACAAAACAAACTTACCTGGAGAAATCAGGTAAATGGTGCTATAAAGGAATTTAGTTGTTTCATCCTAATTTATAAAAAAATGATAATCAGCAATTAGATAAAGTTATTCAAAATCATGACAAATATCTGAAGCCAACTAGATGTCATTCATCATAATGATGGTTTGTTGTGAAGGGTTTGGACCTTAGGATATACTTACAAATACAAAATAAGTAATAAAGTACCTTTGACCACAATTATTATTTTGGCTGGAGATACCCAGGCTCATCTCTTACATGGATTATCTAGGGCTCTGTTATCCAACCTTGTACCCACTAGCCACATATAGGTAGTAATATTAAAATTAATTTAAATTAAATACAATTTAAGTAACCAATAGTCTCAAGTGGCTGATGACTGCCATCTTGGTTGAACAACACAAGACACTCTTGTCACTGCAGAAAATTCTTTTGGAATGTATTATCGAAATGTTTCTTTTAGTTCTCTGTCCTTAAGGAAAACAAGAGGAGAAAAAAGAGAGAACTCGGTAGCCCATATACATGCCCAAGCATTTGTTTATCTTAGAAAGACTGCGTAGCATAACAAAAAGAATATGAGCTGACAACATTTTGTGTCTTCACTATGTTATTTTGGAAAAATCACTTCAACCTCATTCAGTGTCAACTGCAATTTTGGAAAATTAAATATTTTTGTCTTATTTGCCTTGCCAGATTACTGTGCAGATTGACTAAATGTATAGCTGTATAGTCTTTTGAGGCCTTATATCAATGTAGTCCATATAAGCTCATCCTTTGGTCCGGTGGCATTGCAAATTTGCAATCAAAGGGAGAATAGTCCATAAATGAAAAAAGCAAAGATAATTCAGTACATTTCTTCAGCAAATGTCAAAGGAGAATTCGTTGAAACACATACACACAGGAGAATTGCTTTAATTCCTTTTTTGCCCATCTAAACATTTCTTCTAATATTACAGAGGAAATATAATGTCCCTAGTATCTATTGCTTGTAAAGCTAAAAGTTTTCTGGTATTCATTCTTGACTCAGACATTTTAACTCTATCATAAGAAATTAATATCTATGACTACTTGAAAAATAGATCCTGTTGATATATTTTCTCCCTCCTATGAAAAGTTCTTTTACTTTGTATTTCCTCAGGAACTTTCCTCTGGAAAGACTCTACAATATGCTCCACTAATTCCAAAAAATTTCCCTTGCTTTTACTTCCCTGTCCTCACCCTCAGTTCTAGCATCAGCATCTATATGCCAAAGTCATGGGAAGTCATTTCCCACAACCTGTGGTAGGGATAAGACCACCAAGGCTTGAAGAGATATAGTAATTCCTTAGTGTAAGAATGAGGTCTTGAACTCCATGCTCCTCGTTGCTCATTTTTACTCCAACTCTTACTGCCTACATCCTTTTGTCAGCAATTAAGACCAACCAACACAGTCCCTCTCCAAACTAACTCTGTTCACTCCGTGAATTATCTGCTCTAATCTGTCACAGGACACCCTATCATGCTGCTGTCTTAAGACTGCTGCTACCCCTGTAACCACCAGCAAATTTAAGTTCTAGCTACTGCAAGATCTTCACTTGGTTTGGCATGTTCCCTCCCCCACCTCCTTATCTGCGGCCCTCCAAGTTTGCACCACTGCTTATCCTTGCCATTTAAAATTTGCCTTTGTTTCACGTCTTCCCAAATGTACTTGAAAACTAATACGCTCATTCAATCACACTTTTGAGTAGTTCTTTAAGCCATTAGGACGTTATTGCCCTAAGAGGTTCTTGAGAGCAGTTACGGAGAGGTCAGTGGTATTACCTATTATACACTCACATTACCTTGTGTTTATAAAGCACTTTACATTTTACAGCGCACTTTGATCCATCCTCTTCTGTTCACTCAATGACTACTTCACTTAACTATGTACTGAGCACCTACTAGGACCAAGTTACTGCGCTACATCTTGTATTCAGTGACAATTACAAATAGCGAGAGAATCCAGCTATGTAAACTGATTTTTAAAACACAATGAAATTGTCAAACGCAACTTTGCAAGTACAAAGGATCTGTATTACGCTAAATTTTCCACTTCAAAAATGCTAAAGTATTTGTTCTGGACAATGTTTATGAAATATAACACACCATGGCACCTGTGTGCCATTTGCTGTATTTCAAAAGATCTGTTGATTTCAAGTATAAGAAAAAAAAGTTACTCAAAGGCGTCCCTGATGCAGAAAACTTTCAAGTTCACTTGCCTTCTTTCTAAGCAGGTGCAGTAGTTGAAGTTTTACTTTCCTGCACCAGTATTCTTTCTGTGGATTTTGAGTAGTGAGCCTCACTATTTTAAGGCCCTCAGAAGCACCAGTTTATCAAAGAAGCATTTGCACTTTAGGTGTGTATGATTGTTAACATCATTTATCAGACCATCTCAGGTTTTCTCAAACAGCACTATTGACATTTTTGGCCTGATAATTCTTTGTTTGGAGTGGAGGAAGTGGTTCTCTATACTGTAGCAGATTTGGTAGCTTTTATGGCTTTCATTGACTGGACAGTAGCACACATATCCTCTCTTGTTCTGACAACTGAAGAAGTCTTCAGACACTGCCAACGTCCCTTTGAATGGAAAGGATAGGAGAGGTTGACCAAACCCACCGCTGGATAAAACCACTATGCCAAAAGGAGCCAAAAGAATTTTTCATTCTGTTGTCATTTAATTGTCACGATAGGTAGCTTTTTGTATAACAAGACTTGAAATTATAAACTCTTAGAATTATTAGAAGAGACTGCAAAGCCCGTACACAACCACAACCCCAAATCATCTTTACCTATATGTTGATTTCTCCACCTACAAATTTATGGACAGGAGAGTGGAAGATTGATTGTCTCTAGGAACTTAGAAATTGGCTTTTGCATATTTAGGGATGAGGCCTTTTGGTAATTCTGCTTTGCTACTACACTCACCCTGGCAGCAGTTTGTGCATCCTTTGCTGGGACTCGACACTAAAGTCACACAGCTTCAGCATCTCAGATTTGCTTTGGGGAGTTATGTTTGCCATTGCACACATTATAAAATTTTGTTTCTTAGTCTTTGCCTCACTGTACATAGAAGTTGAAGCTGAGTACATCTAATTTTAAGTCTTCCTGAATGCTGTATTTGTATCTTTAATTCTTGCAATTTTTCTTATTCACATCACCAGAATATTCTCTTTTATGATCCAGTCAGTTTTGCGCTTAAAGCAGTTGTGGTAATACTGATTTATTTCATTGTTTTTCTATGGGAAAAAAATTGACTATCCTAAGTAACTGAAAATTGTAATGCAGAGTTGGAATACTTAAACTACCAAGCCAAAGTACATACTCATTTGATGTGCCTTATGTCAGTTTTCCTGTAGGGCCGGTGATTTCTTATGGATAACTCTGAATCCAATTAGTTTGTACTTGGGTCTGTTTTTTTGCACTGATTGAAAAACCTTATGAAGTTAATCAAAGACAGCCCCTTAAAAATATCCCCAAATCAACAGCAAACTCCCAACTGGAATATCAGGCCTCCATTTATTCCTTTGCTAAGACCAACTCAGATTTTAAAAGCATTCATAATTATTTACTACAAATTTACTAATATGGATACAAATTGAAAACATTAATCACAAAGTCTGTGACTATAGCATATTACAAAGTACACCCAGGGAAAGTTCTTGTAAGACAGTCATGGAAATCAGAAAAGTTCAACTGAGGAGACCCCCCACATGTTTGTATAATTTTCTACTCTACTCACTCTCACATCAACCTATTTGGTATTATGTCTTAAAGTTTTAAGTAAGCTGATCCTTTAGATGCATCTTTGGATTGGATCTGCCTAATTATTGCCTGGAATAATTTTTATGCCATCCAGGGCCCATTGCTCTTCAAATGGTTGTTACAGAGAAGCAAAATGGTAACTCTTAAAGTAAAAGCACATAATTTCTTAAGTCTGATTTTCCATTGTAAGTTGATAGAACACATTATCATTGGCTTCTTAATAGATTTTTATAAGTAATCAAAGAATGACCAGAAAAGTAAACTGCTCAAAACTTATTATTTTATATCAGTTTCTAGTTAATTCTTCACAATGAAAGATTCTATGTTAGTTTTTTACCAGAATAAAAGGCTGGAAAAAATTAAGTGCCAACCACAAGCTGGTTCCCATCTTTATCTGACTTATAATTTTACTAACATTTAAGAATTACTCAAGTTTTTTTCTCCTGGTAGAATAAAGTTTAAAAAAAATAACTTGTCAGATAGTGATTTTACATTCACTTTTATTCTAGTTTAAAAATTTCAATGACTTCCATCTGTCCCTCCAAGATTTGGATTTTTAACAACAGTCTCTCTTTTACTTGGCATTAAAAATACATATATTCATGACTTCACTAAAGTATCAGAACTGATCACACAGCTGTAAACTTTTCATACCTGTCAAATAAATCCATAGCATGAACTAATCTTAGAAGTTTGATGTATTGCAGGTGATGTAAACATAGTGGTGGGTGAAAAAGTTGATTTGTTGAAAAAATAAAGCACTAAATGTACTATTGGGTAGAGTTTTTAACTTCTTCAGAATATTCAGTGAGGATCAGCTCAGATTTAGGTTGCTTGGACACGCAAGTACTGGAGCACAGGTTCTCCAAAAGATGCTAAGAGACACGTGACATGTGGCACAGCATGTGTCCAATTAGTCTATAACAAAAAAAAAAAAATAGTCTATAACCCAGCCACTCCACCTCTTCTATGAAACCAGTCTTGATGCCACTGAGGCCCTTAATCTAGAGATCTGGGTTACTTATTATTTTCAAAAAGAAACTTACCATTTATTTCCCTTTAACTTAAAAAAGGCATTATCATATTCTTTGGTTTCCTTTACCAGAGACCACGAGCCAACCAACCCCAAAAAGGCAACAAAATAAAATAAAATAAGATTAATTTTCCCAAGGGATAGATAAGAAAGAACACTTTCATCTGTCAGCCCAGAGCTGCATCTCTGTGAAGTTTGATGATCTCAGGATCCGGGCCACAGCGCCATTGTCTAGACATTGCGGTGGTGTCTGCACAGCCGTTTGTAAAATGGTTTGAACAAAAACATGCTCAGATTGTCATATTCGGAGCAGGAGGTAAAAAAAAATCAAATGTCTTCCATACTCCTCTGAAAAGAACATTAAGAGAAATCAAAGCTTCTCCTTGCCAAGAAATGTTAAAATCATTTTAGGAAAATCAATTAAGTGTCTGTAGACACAGACATCTATCTTGTGTACACTGTAACTCGGTCTTTCTCGGCGTCCTCGCCTAGAAGTGGCGGGAGTCTTTTCATTGGCTGGTCAAAACAAGTATCTCATTTGCCTGATTTGAGGCATTTGGACAGCGCCTGGGAAGTACATTAATTCCACTAGAAAAAAGAGACAGTCTTTTTCGCATGCCAGCCGAGATCATGGGAACTTCAAATGCCAAGAATGTAGTGCTGTTTCTGGTAATTCTGCTTGCAGTCATTTCAGATGTTGGAGGCTGAAAAAGCTGAGCAACCAGGGAGGTGTTGGGGGGAGGGGTGCCGTCCCTGCTTTCTGCCAGTTGCACTATTGCACAGAATATTCGTAATGTGTTTGGAAGTGCATATAATTGTACTCTTTGTCAGAATTACAAAGCTCACTGTGGCGCTGCTCTAAGAGAACACTGAGGAAAATCTGACCCTATAAAACGCAGTCAACACCAAACAAAAGGAAAGCTTGTGTGGTGGAGCACAGTCCTTTTCTCACTATTTCTGAAAGCTCTATCTACCCAACCAAGGACGTGTCTGTCTTTCCGGTGAAGGTTAATTTTGTAAAAGTTTTTCCAAAACTTCTTTAATACAAGGCTTGGAAAACTGAGCATTCTGAATTTCTTCCAGTCCTCTGGGCATCACTCCTGTTCCCTCTGCTGTGTCAGCGAGGCATTCCAAGGCTGCCTTCTGTCATCTCAACACACACATACTTCACAGTGACCTTACATCAGGTGGACCTGAGCTTGCAAATGTAAAAGCAATTGTATGTGCATGTACACTGATGGTGTGGGAGAATAAAAGCTGTGTACCCTCGATTGGAACCTTTCATTCAAATTCAGCAATTCAGATGTACATACTTCTGTAGTATGATTAGTATTTTCACTGAAAGTTTGATGATCTAAGCTTGAATATATTTCCTCGCAGTCCATTAATTGGCCTTTTATCCTTTACCTGGGGATCATTATGGCTGCAATAATTCATTCATGTTTTCTTCACATAGCTTCTTTAAGGTTTTCTGCAGTGACTCAGGTTCTGCCTTCTGTGTGTGGGAGATCTTTCTTCTTTTCTGCTTCCTAATAATTATTTGATGAGAAATCCAGTGTATTGACTGTCACCGAGACACAATACATGTCTTAAGGTGTGGAGAGGGGTGGTGACCAAATGTTACCTGTTTTCCTGCTGTTGATTGCTACTTTCAAATTAAATCATGCTTTTTCACTTTCAGTTGGAGTCAACAAATTTGGGATATTTGAAGGGGGAAAAGGGAGCTATTTGTGTAACAGCGCTGTCATATTTGGCTACATATTAAACATAATAAATGAGCATTTTGTTTTAATTTCTCAAGTATCTCTAACCCTTATCTGTCAACATATTTGTGTCTCCTTTCCCTCATTAGTCTTCAAACACATTTTATCCACTGCAGAAGAAACCCTGTGTACAGAGTCCAGAGCCACAAGGCTATTCACATGTTATTGTTCCTAAACCTGCTCTGGCATGGGGACCAAAGCCAACAAGAGTGAACCACAGAAAACAAAGGCTTCAGGATGTCCCAGCATGCAACTGGGTGGAGGCAGTTCCCTGCCCCCAACCACAGTGCCCAGGTGTTGTATTCTGCATCACACAGATGGGATTTTAGCTGCCACTTTAAATCCTAGAGTTTGAAGAAGTCAAAGTGCTTCTGTTCTGCTCTGGCCTCTGGTGTTAGTCCTGCTATATGAACTCCCCATTATTCCATCCCCCTTTTCTCAACTTGGAAATGATTATACCTTTTTCTCAGGGCCTTGGACGTGTGCCTCCAGAACTTCTGTGGAATGTGTGAAGTGAGATGTTTTGATTCCAGATGTCCCTTCTCTGTTTTCTCCTTCACCTTTCTGGGACTGTCCTCTTTAACAACACCAAGTACACACAGACCTGAACCCAGGATCGAGAAGCACACACGGTGCCCAGAGCTGTCTGGGTCTCCAGGCAGTGGCATTTCCTGAGCAATTGCTCTATGCAATTCAGTGATGATTTTTTCAATCTTAATCTCTGTATGGATCTTTTGGACTGCGTTGCTTAAACTTTGATATCATGGAGTAAATTCAGAATTTCAATTTTAAATGGTGTGAATTGTCTTTATGATGCCCAAAAGGAAAAGTTATTAATGTAAATCATGCAAATTTCCCCACTAACAGAAAAACATTAAGCCAATGCTTTAAACAATCATTTAGTATATTCCATTTCTTTATATACTGCAGAGGAAATGAACCTGAATGAGAGACGTTAAAGAACAAAGATGTTAATAACAGTTGTACAGCTTTTAAATTAGCTATCATTATAAATCTGAATACAGGTCTCCTCCCTTCTCCCCTGCCCCAAATCAGTTTCCAGAACCAAATTCTTCAGACATACATTCATACCATTCACTTGGTTTATTGTGTCAGATGTTTATGAAATGACTACTCTGTACTAGGCAGTGTGCTTGATTGCTACAAAACAAGAAAAAGAAAAGAGAGAGTGAGTCAGTCTTTGCTTTCACTTAATCAAAAGAGTAGTGGAAAAGACTAACATCTTAAAATATATACGGTAAATCAAGCAGTACCGGTCCCTGGGAAGGAAAGAAATACTTAGTTCAGTGAAATCACAGGAAGAAAGAGTTAATTCTGTGTGGAAAGACAAGGACCTCATAAAGTGAGTGGTATGTGGCTTGCTCTTAACAGATGAGGAGGTCTTCCCCATGCACAGGCATCCCAGGGAAAAGAGGGTTATGAGTACAGGGACTGAGCAAGAAAACAAGGCAATCAGGGATGGAGAGGGGCTGAAGCCAGAGAGTTAGGCTCTTCATGATGTTTAGGACCTCACAGTTTACCTTCAGAGCAATAAGCACATGCCAAAGCTTTGAAGCAGAGAACCCAAGCTCTCCAAGAAAGACCTCCCAGTAAGCAGAGAAATGGATAAATGACATGGTGGAAATCTGGGCAACCCCTCTGGAGGGGATTGCTTAAATCTGGCTTCTGCTTCATAACAGTGAGTCCTGGAGATTGAACCCAGGGCCTTCTCCCTGAGATATATCCGCAGCTCTCATTTATTATCTTTTTATTTTGAGACAGGGTCTTGCTAAGTTTTCCAGACTGGGCTCAAACTTGTGATCCTACACAAGTACTCCTATTTGTTGTTTTCTAAAAACCCATGATGTTGCAGACAATGAACACCACTTAAAGTAGAAGTTAACATTCCTCATTCATGATGATCAAACTAGAAAATGACCCTTATGATCTATTTACTTTGGGTCATTATAGACATAATCAATAAATTATTCAGGGGCTTGGGTGGAGAGATTTGAATTTAAACTGTGACCCCTTGAAATGATGACCTAACAGTTCCTTCTTTCTTTCCATCCTTCTTTAGGGTTAGTACTTAATCCATCAAGTTGTCCTCTGAATTAATGAATTAGTAAGTGCCCAGTCAAAAGTGTCAATAAAACTCAGCAAATTTAGACAGCTAAAGTAAGGAATTGGAAAGGTCAAAGGATTCCATCTTAAAATGGGAACCAAAGACACTGCGGAGCCACCACTGTGGGGACAGTCAAATAACTGTAAAGGGCAGAACTAGACTTCAGATCTTCAGATCCCATGGAGAGTTGAATGCCAAGAATGACAGAAACTAAAGACAAAGTCTCCAAGATTCTAGAGGATTTCAAAGAGTGAATTCAAACTGCTGCTGAATAATTTGAAAGAAATCAAACTGCTGCTGAATAATTTGAAAGTATGCCCAAGTGCTTCAGAGCTGCAGGGCTCCCTGGGGAAGCAGATAAACACCTGGTTTAGTCATCAGGGAGACTGTGAAGATGTTGGTTACAAAGGAGGCCAACCGGCTCCCATGACCCTGGCTCTGTGTTCAGAGATCACAGCCTTGTAGTTCAAGTACATTTGTGCTTCAAGACAGGAAGTGTGGCTTGTGCCTCAGAGATGTGAGGAGCTGGTTGTAAGAGCAGATGCTAACAAGTTTGTGATATTCCTTTAGGCTCCCTTTCACAGGGAGCAGATTTCAGAAGTACACCCCACTACCCGGGGGTGGAGCATGAACACAGAAAGGAAAGATGACAGTGCAGACAGAGTGAAAAAATAAACATGCAGACAGGGAATTACGCCTTAGCTGATGCTTCCCCGATCCAGTTAGTGAGTACTTTAAGAAATGTCATTTACATATCTACTTCTCCAAGTCTAATCTAAACATTGAGCAATTATAGATTTTGGAAATTTCAAGAATGTGTCAGAGAGAGAAAACCAAAAAGATTCCCATAGAGTTTTCACCTTCAGGTTATATGAAAACCCCAGTCCTCAGCTAATAGTGATAGACATTATTTTCGTAAATTGTTACCCTCTGAAGACAACTACTTCACTTGGCCTCCTATAGTAAATGCACCCTAGAAATGCCAACAGCTCTTGATAAATGTTAATTGACCCCTTTTAAATGTGTATTACTCTCCTGACTGCAACAAACTTTACTTACAGACTTTAAACTTCTACCAGGTAGTATCGTGACTTTTTTGTGTGGCAAACTTTACAAACCTTTCCAGGCTGCAGAATCACACTGGGAATTTCTTTTTCTCCTGAATTTTTTCTGTACATTGAAATTTAGATAGCTCTCCATAAAAGGATTCAGTCTGGTATGAACCTTAATAGAGTGGGAACCAAAATTTCTCCTGCTAGACCTTGGCTGTAAGCCTAGAAGACGAGCTGCATAAATCATTCTAAATGCCACACAGCATCCTATTTATTTCTACAGTGTTTTGAGTCTGCACCAGGATGCTTGAAGTGAGATAATGAACAAATGAGAGTACAGTGCAAGGAAGAAAAACTGATTTGCAAAAAAGAAGAAGCATCCCTATTGTAAAAGTGTGTCATTTGGAGTTTAATTAGATGTCATTTTGAAAGACGTATGTTATTTGAACAAGACCAGATCCCAGCAGGTTAAACAGCAATAGCACAAATAGAAGAAGAACATTTGTTAGAAAGAAAAGTTAAAAGCTGACTTTGATATCCCATGAGACTCTCCAGTTGCAGATGAGTAGAAGGACTCTGGTGAGGAGTAGGGTGTGTGGAGGGGAAGGAGCTCTGTGGATTTCTCCTAGCTTTACTTTACAGTCTGATGTAAACCTTTACTGAGACACTGGGATGGGACGCTTGCTTCACACAAATTGCCCCAGTCAGTTTGGTTTCCTTTCCTTTCCCAAACTACAACAAATAACTGACCTAGCATCCATCACTCTGAGGCATGGAAACATTCAGTGCCTACTAAAACCAGAAGGAAGGTGTGACTGTGGGTACCTTTTGCCCTTCTCATAAACATCCAACCAGGATCCCTACATTATAAAGACCTGACCAAGGAACACCTGCTCTCCAGCTTCCTGTGTCAGTTTCTGGAGACCAATTTTCTTTCTCCATCAATGTGACAACTAAGGGGATGAGTTCTGTGACAAGGTTTGACTGACCTCTGAAAGACTAGTTTCATTATGCATGAAATGATGGTAAAAGTAGTATTTCCTTCCAAGGATTAGGATGATCAGAAATACTTAGGTTCATGTTTGACCTTAATATTTAGTAACAGCTATGCTGTCGTTATTTTTGTCTGGGAAGGACTCATTGATTAATAATGAAAATGCTCTCCTACTGGGTAAGAAGATTATTTTAAGGCAAAAACAAAGGGGAATAATTAACTGGAGGGATAGATTGCAAAATAAGCAGTTAAAACTAGAAACTGCACGGGTGGGAAGCCACGTCCCTGATACTCTTATTCCTCCTCCCTGAGAATTGTTTTTCTCTATCATCTCAGTCAATATGAGCATTTCCTCATTCTAATATATGCAAAAGCCAAAAGGAGGGAGCTTAAAAATCTTCAGTGGTAGAAAATTAAGTACTTAAACACAAGTCAATACTAGGAACTAATAGTGGTTATAGATATAAAGAAGTACTTCCCTTCTATCTGTTTATAATTTCTGGTTCTACAGAAAATAAAAATAAAATAAAATAATGATTTTGAGTTCTGTTGTTGTTGCTGCTGTTGCTATTGTTGTTATTAAGACAAGGTCTTCCTACATAGTTCAGGCTGACCTTGAACTCACTAAGTAGCCTAGGCTGATGTCAAACTTGTGGCAATCCTCTTGCCTCAGCCTCCCCAGTGCTGGGATTGCAGGCATGCACGATGAAGCCTGACTGGGTTTCATTTTTAAAAATTTGCCATGTGTCTATATCAAATTTATTTGTTTGCAAACTGAGAAAAATATTTCCACTATATCTCAAAGTAGTTTAAAATAAAATCTGTGCAATATAAAATGTTTTAAGCTTGTGAAAACAAGGTTTATACTGATGGCCTGTCAGAGTCTAACCTCTAAACTTGAACTCAAAGAACATCTCTAATACCAAATGTATGTGCACTGGAGGGAGCAGGAGGAGGTGGACCCACACCAGCCATGGTTTTCAAGTCTCTGGAAAACCACTGGGCATCCTACCATTCACTTTAATTCTGACACTAACTCTCTAGAATTACCACAGGCCCCACAGGTTAATAAAATTGTCCCAAGAGACTTCCTTTTACTCAAACACCAATGGGAAGTCTTGGGCCACCTGTATTTTTAACCAACCAGCTATAAACTGGGGACCTCTCCATGACCCCCTCCTCAGCTTTAGTAAGATCTCAGGGAAATCATTTACTTTACTGTTTATGCTAGAGGACACAACTCAGAAGCAGCCAGATGGAAGACATGCAAAGGGCAAGGGACAGGGGAAGGGGACCCCCATGTCCTCTCTGGAAGCATCACTGGAGTCTACACAAAGCATCAACCTAGGTCTCAACTCCATCATTTAGGAGTTGGTATGGGGATTTCATTATAGAGGGATGATGGACTAAATTGTGGGCTAGTGGTGACTAATTCAATCTCCAGCCCCCATCCCCTCCCTAGAGCTGAAAACTCTAACCATCTAATCGTGTTACTTATGGCTTTGAAGGGGAAAAGGCTGCCAAACACAGCCACTTAGATTATATGCTAGAACAAGGCACCAACAAGAAGTTGTAGGGGGCAGTTTACACATAATGAAAGAGTGGGAATAACTAGGTTATTAACACCCTGTGAATTGGTTAATGTGAGTATTTTAGCCATTATTGGTAATTTGGAGGACTCAAAAATATGTAGTCTATTCTTAGTTGTCAGGTGATTGACCTTGGTGCAATGAGGGTGAGTGCATAGTGATCTCAATTTGGAACCCAATAAGGGAAGTGGAGCAATGTAAACAGTGAGAATTGGGCATATGGTTACGTTTGAAAGAAAAATTAAGTCTGCTAGTGGTTTAGATATGGAAGTGACACGCAGATGAGTCTATAAGGTTTTAGAGCCTGAGTAGGAAACAATGCAGTTGCCATTAACAAAGATGGATAAGACCACAAATGAGCAAGTTTGTAAAAAATATTAAAAGTTCTGTTTAGAACATTTTGTTTTTGAAATACAAGACATCTAAGTGAAGTTGTAGAACAGAAAATGAATTAATGGCTCTGAAGTCAAGAAAGATGTCTAGACTGGAGGCATAAATTTAGTGCTTGACATAAGTAGGATAAGTAAAGCCATGGGACCCAATGAGATCATCTATGACATGAATGTAGCTAGAGTAAAACTGTAGTCTAGTGACTGAGTATTTGGGACACCTCAATATGAAGAAGCTGGACTGCAGAGAAGCTAACAGCATAAAAAGGGAAAGCAATTAGTAGAGTGTCTCAGAAGCTTAGTAAGTGATATATTTCAAGAAAGCAGAAGTTCTCCAAGTCACTGGAAATCTAATGTTTGTTTCAAAAATGACAACAAGATGCTCTTTTCACCATCAGATTAGGAAGTAGCTCATCATACTATCAAAGATGTAGTGCAGTGGTTCTACCACCTTACACCATAATCGGAAAACAACAATGGGGTTTAACATTCTAGAAAGCAATTTAGCTTATATACAAAAACTCCCAAATCTAACTTTAAAACTTTAGAATTTAATTGCCCACTATCCCACATTTGCTATAGATATTATTTCTAGAGTATTTGTTGTTAAGTTTCCAGGATACACTGATCAGAAGCTCCCTCCACAACTGAACTGATTTGCACACTTCCCTAGCCATTATCCATGATAGCATTTCACCTCACCCAAAAACACTCTTGCTAACTTATTTATATTTCTACCACTCGTAAAAAGATGTAAGTAGATGTAATGGTTGATAAATTGTGTCAAGCTGAGAACTGAGAAGTTTATTTTTTTTATTTTAGGAAATAAAAGAAGGTAAACATATTAACAAACAGACATCCATTTACAAAATAGCATCAGAACAATGCAAACAAAACAGAGTTACAGACAAAGTTGTAGGAAATTAACAATTGTTGTATTATGTACTGATATCTTCAAAGTGGTTTCTCAAGAAAACAAATAGAAACATACAAAATTGATCAAACAAGTAATCATTAACTGTTCCTTTCTGCAGAGCAATAGAAGACAGTCCTGTATATACATACTTATGTAGTTTCCCCTTCTTTTCCTTTTCTTTCCCCACACCCCAGTTGCCATTTACTTTTGAGCATTTTCCTTTTGTTTCACAATATCCATCATACCTCCTAGTTTTTATTCACTTTTTCAGGTCTTACACTAGTGAGACAGTACGATTCTTACACATTCAGGTCTAATTTATTTCACTTATGAGTATGGTCTCTAGTTGTAACCATTTATCTATAAAAGCCTCGAGTTTATCTTTATAGCTGAGTAATATTCCATTATATAAAAGTACTACAATTCTTTTTATCCAGTCCTCAGTGGATGGACATTTGGGTTGCTTCCACAGTTTAGCAATTACAAATTGCATTGCTATGAACATGAGTGCACATATATCACTGTGATATAACATTTTCAGATCTTCTGGGAAAATACCCAGAAGGGCAGTAGCTGGGTTGAATGGGACCTCTAGACCTAGTTTGCTGAGGCATCTCCAAACTGATATCCACAGTGGTTTCACCAGTCTGCATTCCCACCAGCAGTGGAGAAGAGTTCCTATTTCTCCACAACCTCGCCAGCATTTGTTATTGGTTGATTTCTTAATGCTAGCCATTCTTACTGGGGTGAAGATGAAATCTCAATGTTGTTTTAATTTGCATTTCTTGAATGATTAATGATGTTGAACACTTTCTCATGTATTTATTTGCCATTTGCATTTCTTTATCTGAGAAGTGTGTATTCATCTCTTCTGTCCATTTTTGGATTGGGTCTTTGAATTTGTGGGGGCTGAAGTTTTTTAATTAATTCTTTATATGTTCCAGATACAAAATCTTTGTCTGATGGACAGCCAGCTAAAATTTTTTCCAGAGGCTGGGGATTTAGCTCAGTGGCACAACACTTGCCTGGCAAGTGCAAGGTCGTGAGTTCGATTCCCCATACAGGAAAAAAACCTAAGTAAATTAATTAATTAATTAAAATAAAATAATTTTTTTCCCAATTTGTGGGTTTTCTTTTTACTCTGATGGTGATTTTTTTATATTTTTTTTGAGGGCCTGATTCTTTATTTCAGTTTTTTTGACCAATTGAATATTCATTGACTATTCTCATTGGTTGTTGTAGGAAACACATAGTAATAAGCATATATCCATGTACGAAATAACACAGGAACAATACAAACATTACAGAGTTATGGACAGGTTAGTAGGAAAATATCAATGGCTGCTGTAACACGTGGTGGTATCTTCAAAGTGGTTTCTCAGGAAGACAGAGATCCACAAGAAAGATCTAACAAGTAGTTCCAGCCTAAGGGTTGTGAAAAATAGCAGATTACCCCCTCACCAGTGACTCCTTTCACTGAGGTGTGACAGCTGAAAGGAAGGCCAGGATTGAAAAGAAGGACAGAGAGACTTGCACCTGTGCCTAGCAACAGGCTGTTTTCTTTTTCCTCTATAGTCATGATTACCCTGGGCTCCTCCGTGGAGATGACAGTCTGGCCAGAGGGAGAAGGCAGACTATGCCCCGGACCTCCTCATTCCTGTTGGACTAACTGGTAGGATGAGTCTGAGCTCTGGGGCCTCTGCTTCAGAGGGCAGACTGATCTCCAGTGGTCACCTTTGCATTCAAGGCATGGCCCAGGGGGCTTCTTAGGGCAGTTCCTCTTGAGGTGGCCTAGCTTTTAACAGTGGTAGCAGATGAATGTAGTCATTGAGTTCTTCTTGGGGCCCCGAGAACCAGATTATGGTCTGTTTCTCTTAGTGCTGCATGCAGCAAAAGCAGCTGCTTTTTCTCAGTCTCTTTATTTTCTCTCCTTGGCCACGACTACAGAATACTGAGGAGGTAATCCTCACTAACATCTCAAGTGAGCCATCTGGGGTGAAACTCATTTTTTGTAACTTTTTCTCTCTAGCCTCCCAGCGCACTGGGACCCCGCAACGACTTAGTGTCCTCTCCTCAACCATCAGCACAGGCAGCAGGAATCTCAGTGCAGACCTCTCCTGAGCTCCATGCACTCCTCCACTGCAGCCTGTACTGTCAGGGGAAGAATGGCTTCCAGGGGTCTCCCCAGGGATTATGCAAGGTCCTCCTGGTTTTTAGTTTTCTAAACAGCTCTCATGATCCTGGTAAACTACACCTCTGAGTCTTCCGGTGTAGTCTGTATTCTCGTGTTCTCTGAGTCATTGTTCAGCAGCTGCTCCTCCACTGACTCTGGACCTCTCTGGTCTCAACAGAGGGGCAAGAGTGACCCATTGTGTGGCATGTATTCCCAGGGGTTCCTCCATGTCAGAATGATTCACACACATCCCCCGGCAGGCCTCTGCAGACAGCACAAGGTGGGCCAATTGTGTCATTGCTTCTCTGGGCCATGATAGTTCTCAACAGCATGGCAGTGGTGGGCCTGATGGCCAACACGCGCCAGCGAGCACCTCCATGAGGCTTCCCAGATGCCGGCTGCCTGCCACCCAGGCACCTGTGCAGCCAGGGTCTGGCCCAAAGGCCAGAGCTCCCCATCACACATGTTCCCGGATGCTGGCTGCTGGTGATTTCTTTAGATGTGCAGAAACTTTTCAGTAGGATGAGATCCCAGTTGTTGATTCTTTCAATTATTTCACAGGCAGTTTGGTTTTTGTTCATGAACTTTCTGCCTACCCTTATGTCTTCAAGGTTTTTACCTACCTTCTCTTCCAATAGATTTAGTGTTTCTGTTTTAATATTGAGATCTGTGAACCATTTTGACCTGAGTTTGGTGCATGGTGATAGACTTGGTTCTATTTTCAGTCTTTGGCAGGTGGCAAGCCAATTTTTCCAGCACCATTTATTAAACAGGCTATCATTCTTCCAGAGAACTGAGAAGTTTAGAAGCTTAACTAAGTGATTCAACCGGGGTCAGGGTCCTCATGTACAAGAGGAAGGTGAAGAGATGGTGTAGTCAGGTAGCCAGCATGCAATATAAGGGAGGAAAAGAGGCTTGCTTTCCTCTTTTTGCTCTTCCTGTTTTTGCTGTCTTCTTCTTTCTTGAACTGTTGCCCCTGGGCCATGCCATCCTACTTTGGAGCCAGCTGATTATGGACTGAAACCGCCACAAACTATGAGTGAAATAAACCTTCCCTCTCTTAATTTTGAGTGTTGGGTATTTTGTCTCAGCAAGGAAAGAAAAGTAACCAACACTGTACATTTTTCCATAGAGGTGGATTTCATGGGCTCTGTTCTTAACCAACATCAGAAGTGGTGAAGGAGATAATTTCCTCTATGCCCAGTGCCTACAAGAGTGCCTAGCAATAGTAGGTATTCAAGTAACATTTGTTGAATTAATTAAAATGAGTAAGGGAGTATATGAATGAGTGAATGAATGAATGAATGAATTTGATGGCTTCCCCTGGTCAAGGTGTTTTCCCATTGCTAAGGTATAACACTGGATATTTAGCATCATCTTTAGGCAGAAGCCATGGTCAAATGTACTTTAGGGAAAGGTCAGAAGGGACAGTTCAGTGGACATGATTTAGATACTGTCTAGCCCTGAAACTCAGCAGTGTCCCTCTTGATGTCTTTTTCACGGGACATCTTTGGGTCTGGTTGAGTTTTGTCAGGCTGCCTGTGGTCCCAGCTTGACATGCCTGGGGATGGCCAGCTTTTTCCTGGATGTAACATGCAGGCACTTACTCTGGTTCCTATCTCTGGCAAACCCAGATACTTCCACTCCCCTGTCCATGACCCAGCCAAGGAACTCTCTTTACAGATGAGTGAAAAGCTTTCCTGTTTTGTGTCTAGGACTCTTCGGTGGTCTAACAATCAGGAATTCAGTCCTTTGTACCTCACTGTACAAATCATCCAAGTGCCCCTAAATGTTTAGGCTGCTGGAAGACAAAGTTGGAAAGGGAAGTATTTTATTTTCTAACTTTAGCTTTCTTCCTTGCTACTTTGAGGATGTGAGCTAAAGGGCATAGAACATTTGTTTTGAATGAAACAAAAGTTAAAAGGCAGGATAGTGAGGGAAAAAAAAGAAGATAAATTCATAAAACCTATGTACATTATTAAATTGGTCAGATGTTCACACTTCTCCTTAAAGAACTGCTTGATATATGATCACTAGTTTAAGAAAAAAACAGCCTGTTTTTAATTAGGAATGTGAATGCCATGTTTTGTTGGTATCAAATAGGAAAACCTATAGTTCTACAGAACTTGTTCTTTTTTCATAAAAACATTTTCTTGTTGTTATATAGCTTTCTAGAAAATTGCCTCTTTTTGTGTTTGACATATCAGCATTATGAAGTACTTAAAAGAAAAATTTCTAAGAAAGTGAACATTGGGAGGCAGGGATATTTTATCTCTTTGTTTTGTTCTGTTCTGCTTTGTTTTGCCTTGTTTTGTTTTTTTGTTTTGTTTTGTTTTGTTTTGTTCCTTTAAATCTCCAGGGCTTTCATTGCTGTGACCTGCCTTCTACCCAAATCTGGAGATTGAACCCAGGAACCCTCCCAGGCCAAACAGTCATTGTACCACTAAGCTACAACC
The DNA here is from genome assembly GCF_000276665.1 of Chinchilla lanigera. Lineage (NCBI taxonomy): Eukaryota > Metazoa > Chordata > Mammalia > Rodentia > Chinchillidae > Chinchilla > Chinchilla lanigera. The sequence continues at coordinate 8,129,595 of NW_004955429.1, read as the reverse complement.
CCAGCCTGCATGCTTCTTACTGTTCCCTAGGAACCCCTTCAAAGCTGATAAGATGACACCGACTCCTATGGACAAAACTTCCACTTCAATCCAACCACTTTTAAAGTATTTTCTACTTAAAAAAAAATAAAAACAGACCACAAAAGAAATCTTCCTGAACTTTTAAATAGATAAGTAAGTGATGCATAACAGAACATATATTTATTCCATATATATAAGAGTTTTGGGAGATATTTTCTCATTAGCATTGGCAACCATATTTGAGTGAAACAGAAGACTCAGAGCAAACTAGTTATCACAAATAACTTGCTTGCTTCAAGAAAGATGATTGCTTCTTTGTCACCTAGGGTTGGGGAATACCTGAGCTTCGAGGCACTGATCATTTTTCCATTTTTCTGCCTCCCTGTTCAGCCTAGGTTTCCTTAACTCAACCAAACACTGTGGTTCAAATGTCATATATTTTTATGGCAACTATAAAAGAACTTTTCATTACATTTCAATTGTGTGTGTTTTTCCTTTAATTTTCTGAAGAATTTAGGGACTATTATGTACTTACTTCTATCTTCTGAGTTTATTCTGTCATACTTTGGATTATAGTTAATGATATAGTTAATAAGTGAAAAGTTCTCTTTGTACAGATAAAACTGACTTCTAGAACAATTGGCATTGAATTTTGAAGTAGTGAAAGGGCTGAATAGGAAAGGAACCTGAGATGCCTGGCTAGGGCCTAACCAGGGGAGATGCAGTACCTTAGTGGCTGGAATCCTTGGGCTATATATTACACAAACACCTTCAGCTCAAGAGTGGGCTTGGTTCTTTAGGAAATGATTTGTGATCTAATTTGAGATTGCTGTTTATGGCCCCACCATCTTGTTTATTTCTTTCTGGCAGGTAACATAAATAATTGTGTCCTGTACAGAGGAAATTCCAGCAGGTGGGATTAGCTGTACAGCTACGGCATATGATCTGTGCTGTTAATCAAATGCACAAATAGTCAATCATTTTCAAGCAAAAGCTTTGCTTATACATTCACTACCTATCACTATTGGGAAGAAAACTGTAGCACCAAATTTGGCACACAGCAGTTGTTCAGCAAAGGTAAAGTTCCTTCCCATAGACTAGTGCGTTATGGAGATGACTAGGACATTAAGAGAAAACTAGACATTCTGGGTGGGGAAGGGAATGAATGTTGTGCTTCAAATAAATAAGTGGAGTGGATTGCTGAGTGTGAAGGTAAGCCAGGGTCCCTCTTGGAGCTTTAGACTTTCTATTAGCACACAAAGGAGATTAAAAGCACATATCAGGAGCCAGGACAAGAGGATTCTCCTTTTCTTGGTGGTAAAACATTTAGCTGTGTGTTAAATTTTGCTTTCTTATTGGTAAGATGAGGAAAACATTATCTTCTACTTAATAGGATAAGTATGTTAGTATACACAAAACACAACCAACCCTGGTGTGTAATAAGTACCAAATAATTTTGTTAAATAACTCAGGTCTCTAAGAAATTCCTCAGAAAAAAACTGGACCTGAGTTTTCCAAACCTTCTTTGTCCATGGAAACCCCCACCCTTCTTACCAACTGAACCCCTCTTCCCTAACCCTTTCCCACAATATCTATAGATAAGATATCTACACTTCCAAGGATTCTTTAGAAAACCTACCCAAGAAACTTTACTGAAACCACTCTTAATGAAGGATTAAAAAGAAAAGGTTTGGAAAGGTCACGAGCATATGTTTCATTTATAATTCTCAAAGCTTAAGAATCAAAGAGAAAATCCAGAATATAGCAAGAGAAAAAGTTCCAAGCTCATGCAGTGTATATAATACATCGATTTTGATCTTGTGCCTCCCTGGAGAGGCACTGTAACAAGGATTCAAAGGCTGCTTTTGCTAGAAGCATTGCCTCCTCACTAGGACCTGCAGATGCCCAATGGGTGACTAAATGCGAGATAAAAGCTTAGCATCTCTGCCCTTATTTTGTACCACTCTCCTTTACCAGTCTTATAACTTTCAATCAGATCTGTGCTCACCTCTGCATGTAGCTGTGTTAATTATTTAAGGAATGTTCCCCTGAAACTGATAACACTTCCCTGTCAAAGCTGAAGCCATCAAGATAAGAGTAACTAAGGCATTTACAAGATCTGGAAGGGCATGATAACCAAAAGATTGCCAACTGTTAGCTTTTATAACATCCTGTTCCAGACTATAAGAACAGCATGTAAATCTCCACTCCTTGCCCTAAACCTGAAGGAAGGAACTCTACCCTGACTTTCTGATTTCCTCTTTCACGTCAGCCCCAAATTCTTCCCTCCAGTCATCTTGGATGCCAGAAACAGTGAACCCAGCAGAGCCTTGCAAGCAAATCGTCCCATACTGAGTCTACTCCCAAAACTGAATTAATTACCCCATGATGGGAACTCAGGCTCCCGGTCTAAATAAGAGTGATGATCTCAGGGTATGCATAGAATTGTCCCTTCTAGTAAGATTTCCCAAGGAGCTTGACAGAAGCAGTGATAATGATCAATGAGACCACAGTTCTCAATCAATTATGCATACTCTTGCAACCACCATGTTCCCTGCTTTGTTCCTTATTTAAACCTGAAGCTCATGTCAGGATCTCCAAAGACACGGCTTGAAATGTTTCGTTCCCTTGTCTTCCTGGTACGGCTATGCTAAATAAAATTCCTTTCTTGCATTTGCACTATTATTTTTTCCATATTATTTTTGGTATAACTAAACCTGGGATGTTGGGACTCCCTAAGGTAAGGGCCCTCTGTGGTTTAGGAACCCAGCAACAGTACTCTAATAACACTTAGTGTTAATGTGTATCATCCAGTACCTTCAGCTCAAGAGTGGTCTTGGTTCTTTACACAAACACCTTCAGCTCAGGAGTGGTTCTTTAGGAAATGATCTGTGATCTAATTTGAGATTGCTGTTTATGGCCCCACCATCTTGTATATTTCTTCTATCCAGCTAGTTTACAAGTTATTCTGAAGTCATAACAAAAATAAATCCTACACTTCACCCTTGTTTTACATATTGAGGTTGCCTCATGTCTTAATTACTTTTCTCATTGCTGAATTAATGTACCTGACACCCAAAGTTAAAGGAGGAATGGTTTATTTAGGTCATAGCTTATAGAGGTTTCAGTCCATAATCAGCTGGCTCCAGTGCAGGGTGGCTTCACATAATGGCATCACAGAAGAGAACCAGTTCGTGGTGGGCAGAAGGTAGCAAAGCAACAAGGGATGACCAGAGCTCATTCTTATCCAGGATACTCGGGGCGGGTAGCACTCACAGCCTTACTCTTAGTGCCCTTGGTCCTAGCATTGCACCATGAATCAATCACAGCATCACACACTCTGGATCCAGCCACCTCAGAAAAAGCCCCACCTATGACAGTATGAGGCTGTTGGGGGGGGTATCTAGACACAACCATGACACCTAGTTAGAAACTGGTGGAGCCAGGAATGCAAACACAGGAATTCAGACCACAAGACCATACACAGAAGTCTCTTTTGCCTTCAGTAGTCAAGTTAATTCTCCCCATCCCCAAACCCAAAGTTTTGTGCTGGGATCAGTTACTTTTATTAACTGTTTTCCATAGGGTTTCACTTGCGTCATAAGAATCATGATATATAGTACCTATTGTCTCCTCAAATTATAGACACGATTCTAAAACATTAGGTAATCAACCAGAATACATGACATTCCTCATGCACACTGCCTTAGTCTGTTCCTGCTGTTATAACAAATGCCATGGGCTGGGTAACTTATAAGTAATATAAATTCACATCTTACAGTGCTGGAGGCTGGTAAGTCCAAGATCAAGAAGCTGACTGGTAGTGCCTGGTGAAGGCTTGGTCCCTGATTCCAATATGGCTCCTTGTTGCAATTTCCTCCAGAGGGTAGGAATGCTTTGTCCTCACATAGAATTGTGTAAAGGGTAAAGGAAGAATAAAATTTTTCTCTCAAACCCTTTTATAGAGGCAATAATCCTATTTACGAGTATGTGGCCCTTACAATCTAATCATCTCCTAACATCCCCACCATTTAATATTTTCACCTGGGGGATTACATTCAACACAGGCATTCTGAGGAGGTGCATACTTCTAATTACGACATATGCCTATTAAACAGAGGAGTAGGACCTAAACCTAAATGTTCTCCTTTCATGTAAAGAGCTCTTGGTGCTGCATCTCAGTGCTACATCAAAACTGAGGAATATTACTGGAATCTGTCTTTGTTGTTCTTTCCAAATGCTGATATTAAAAAACTACTAGCATTAGTTTGATTTCTTTAGCTCCTAAAGCTGAAATATGCTGCAGAGTTATAAAACACTGGTGCTATGTGGCTGTTTGGTCTCTGGCTGGCTGGCCATCCTACAACACAAGTACACACCTGTAGATTCAGGCAGCCTCAACTCCAAGAAGCATCTGTCTTGGTTCATATTTGTACCAGCTGGGCACCATAAGAGTCAAAAAATATTCAAAATGGGCCTTCCTGCAAGGAACAAAGTAGATTTTGTAGCTGTTATTGTTGAAAACCAATTCAGTATAATGACTTCAAACTATTGAAATCCAGCGCTACCCAGAACATTTTTCCCTCTTGTGTGGCAAATTCAGCAGATGGATAGATTTAAGAAAAGGGGAAAAAACGTTTTCAGAGGCTCAGAGAAAATTTTACCTTTTAAAGGAAAATCTGAAATTTATGCACATTAAATACACAGTCATGTTCTTCATAATGGACTTCTTGAAATTTAATTTATCTATCTCATCCTCATTACTTTCACTAAACCTCAGTCTTATACTTGCTGGGTTTTTATTGACTATTATTCTCTTCACAGGTCATCATACATGTGCTTGCTTATAGATATCACACGCAAATCATACATGCACAGCACATTTCTGCTACTAAATATTGAGTGAGATCATCGAAGTTTCTTTTTTATTTTGAAGAGAAAAAAGCAACAAAAGCAATGATACAGAATTTCAGAAGAAGATAATAGGAGATAAACAACAGTTAATACATTGTGTATTGATATCTTCAAAATAGTGGCTCAGATTACAAGATTTAAGCATGAAAAAATTGATCAAACAATATAACCACAGACCTTTCTTTGCAGTGAACTAACAGAAATTAGTGGTATAATTATCTTAGATATCCTCTGTATACATATATATTTTTCCCCTTCTTTCTCATATCTTCTCCCCCATCCCAATTGTTCTTTCCTTTTGAGAAGTTTATTTCCATTTCACAATATCTATTATACATTTTGGATCTTATTTACTCTATCAGCTTCTCACACTAGGGAGATAATACAATGTTTACGCATGCAGGTCTGATTTATTTCACTTCTGAGTATGTTCTCAAGTTGCATCCAGTTTATCTTTCTTTATACCTGAGTAGTACTCCATTATATAAAAATACCACATTTTTTCATCCATTCCTTGGTTGATGGGCACTTGGGTCACTTCCAAGATTTAGCTATACAAACTATTCTACTATAAACATGGGTACACATATATTGTTGTAGGGTGTTTTTAATTCTTCTGGGAAAATACCCAGAAGAGGTACAGCTAGGTTGAATTGGGCCTCTAATCCTAGCTTTTTAAGGAATCTCCACACTAATTTCCACTGTGGTTGCACTGGTCTACAGTCCCACCAATAGTGCAGAAGGGTTCCTTTTTCCCACAGCCCCTCAAACATTTGTTATTGGCTATTTTCTTGATGATAGCTATCCTTTCTGGGGTGAGATGGAATCTCACTGTTGTTTTAATTTGCATTTCTCAAATGACCAATGATGTTGAACATTTTTTCATACATTTATTTGCCATTTGTATTTCTTCATTTAAGAAGTATGTATTGATCTCAGATGCCTAATTTTGGATTGAGTCTTTGAATTTGGGGGCCCTGATTTTTTTCAATTTTTATATATTCTACATAGAAGTCCTTTGTCTGAGGGACAGTTGGCTAAAATTTTTCCCAACCTGTGCATTGTATTTTCACTTTGTTGGTGATTCCTTGAGATGTGCAAAAACATTTTAATAAGATGAGATCTCAAGGCTGGGGATATAGATCAGTGGCACAGTACCTGCTTCGAAAACACAAGGTCATGAGTTTAATTCACAGTACCAAAAAAGATGATATCCCAGTTGTTGATTCTTTGAAGTACGTGCAGTTTGAGTTTTGTTCATAAACTCTCTGCCTACCCTTATGTGTTCAAGATTTCTACTACTTTCTCTTCCAATAGATTTAGTGTTTCTGTTTTAATATTTAGATATTTGATTCATTTTGACATTAGTGCATGGTGATAGACATGGATCTAAATTTGTCTTTGGTATGTAGAAAGCCAGTTTTTCCAACACAATTTATTAAAGAGGCTGTGATTCTTCCAGTGAATATGTTTGGCTCTCTTGTCAAAGATAAGGTCACTGAGCACATTTGTAGTTGCATCTGCATCTTCTAATTTGTTCCACTGATTCTCAGGTCTCGTTTTTTTGTTTTTTTTTTTTTTTTTTGTTTGTTTTTTGGGGGGGTTTTTGCCAGTGCCATGCTGACTTTATCACAGTAGCTTTGTAGTGTAATTTCAAGTCAAGAATTGTAATGCCTCCTGCCTTGCCTTTATATCCCAGGATTGCCTTTGCTATCCTAGGCCTCTTTTGTGTCCAAATGAATTTTAAGAATGTTTTTTCTAGTATTGTGAGATATGCTAATGGTATTTTGGTTTGGATTGTATTAAATCTGTATAACAGTTTTGGGAGTATAGCCATGTCTTGGTTACTTTTCTTTCATTGCTGGGACAAAATACCTGATGCCCAAAATTATGGAAGGAAAGGTTTACTTCACTTACAGTTTGTGGAGGTTTCAGTCCATATTTGGCAGGTTACAAGGCAGGGTGGCACATGGCAGAAGGCTACAGCTCATGGTGTACAAACACAGCAGAAGTAACAAGCACAAAACCCAGGAATGGCCGCAAACAGCCTCTTGCTCTCCCTTGCGTATGCAAACTATCCACCCCAGGGCAGGTGTAGTTCTCACGCCCATAACCAATCAAACTCTAAAAGCCTGCCCCATGACCGCATGAGGCTTTGGGGGGACACACAGACACAAACCAAAACAAGCCATTTTGATTATATTGGTTCTTCCTATCCACTAGCAAGTGATATGTTTCCATTTTCTGATATCCTTTTCAATCTCCTTTTTCAGAGTACTGTAGTTTCCACTTATAGTTTCTAAAAAGCAATATTATCTACCAGTGGGTAGAATCCTGGGTAGTAGCAGACTTCATTTATTATTTGGGTCTCTTGTTGCTGGGACACAATATCTAGCATCTGCAATTTAAGTGAGGAGAGATTTAGTTTGGCTTATGGTTTTGGGGGATTCAGATCATGGTCACCTCACTCTAAGGCCAACACGTTATGGCAGACAGTCATGGTAGAGCAAAGATATTTAGTTTATGGCACTCAGGGAGCAGAGAAGGGGAATAGTGCCACAAAGAAAGTGGTGAGGGACCAGACAGAGTATCCATGGGCACACTTCCATGACCCATCAAGACATGCTCACCAGGTAAAAGTGGCTGTCTTTTAGATATAAACACATCATTAACTCAGACACAAATGCCAACCCAACCAAGACACCAGGACAACAAGAGTGAAGTAGAACTGTCCTAAGCAAACTGGGACACGTGGTTTCCTTCTCTAAAGGGTCTCTCTTCTACAATATTAACCACAGAAAATACTCAGACTGATTTGACTATTGTAACTTATGCAGCACTCCAAATGATAATTTTCTGTCTTCCTAAATCACTTGTTGTGATGCATAGTTTTATATGTTCATTAGATTTTGCTTAGGCATGCCCAGCTAATTGACAAAATATTATTTCTGGATATTTCGGAAGGAGTTTAGTAACCGAGTCATTTGATCAAATAAGGAAGATCATCCTCACCAAGGTGAGTAGGCAGCATCTAAGCTCCCACAATAGAACAAAAGACAGAGGAAGGGTGAATTTGACCTCTGCTTCAGCTGGAACACAGATCTTCCCTGGACATTGGAACTCCTGGCTCTCTAGACTTTGGACTTGGACTTGGACTTGAACTTGGACTTGGACTTGCACTGGAGCTACAATAACCAATCCTCCTGGGTCTTGGCTAATACAGAATAAAACATAGGTCTTTTCAGTGTGCATAATCTCTTGAACCAATCCCTCACAGAAAATCCTTTTCTATGTATCTACATAGAGCTTCACTAGTTGTGTTTTTCTGAAGAACCTTGAGTAATACATCTGTTTTAGCTCTTGGTCATTTCTCTTTTTGCTTATATTTTAGACTTTCTTTTTCTTCAGGGAGAAATTCAGATAAGGGATTCAAATGTTCATTTCTTTGCTCACTTATTTCTGTTACAAGTATTTATTGATAGTATTATGGCTTTTATCTAGATGTTCCCCCAAACTCTCATGCACTGACAGGTGGAGTTTTGGGGAGTGACTAGATCATGGGTCTGTGATGCTGGGTTGGTCCATTGCTTGGTTTAACAAGGTTTTAGGTCTTACATAATAGATTTACTGAAGACAGAAGACCCACTCTGGGTGTGGATAGCACTAGTTAGTAGCCTGGATGGAATAAAAGGGGAAAAGCAGAAAAAAAGGCTAATGCTGCCTGCCTGCCACACCATGGGTTGTTTCTCCTCTAGAATGCCCCTCTGCCATGCTGCTTTGCCTTGGAGCCAGGTGACTGTGGACTGAAACCTCTACAACCTCTGAACCAGGATAAAACCTTTCCTTCTCTAATTTGTGGGTGTCAGATATTTTATCCCAGCAATGAGAAAAGCAACTAATATAGATAACTCATCATAGCCAGAACCCAACGATGACTCAATAGTGATGAAACCAGTTACATTCCTTGACGTTGAGGAAATGGGGGAGATGAACGCTGGAAAACTAAACACACCAGTCCATATACATAAGTAAACATTTTAACAAGTGCTAGAAAGAATGTATGTAGAAGAAATGTCAGAGGAATGTGAGTTGGTTGGCTGCAGTGGGGCTCAGGAGAAACAAGCAATGCCCTTTGAATCCAGCATAAAGCAATAGTTCTTTAACCAATATTCCTGCTGAAAGAAGAAACAATGACAAAAATTGTATATTTTTCTTATGAGTTCTGAGGGCAATGCTTGACCTACAGGTCCCTTTGAACAAAGAGGGCAGTGTCCCTTCTTGCATGTTATCCATCATGACTAATGGACAGAGGTGATCTGCCTGAAGGATGGACCCCAACAGAAAAAGAGCCTGTGTGTAATTAGGTCATGTAGGAGACCAGCAGCCTGTGGCATGACATGGCCAAGTTATCCAGGGCCACTGTAGAGAAAAATCAATACACTTAGTTATTAGTCCAATTAGCACATTAACAATGTAGGTTTTAGAACCAGATCTGGACACTGCTACTTTACTCCTATTGGTGTGACCTAAATTACCTACATTTTATAATTTTCTCACCTGTGAAATGAAGATAATAATAGTTCTTACCTGATAAGAGTTTTGTTGAAAATCAAATGAGTCTGCATGGATTAATGGGTCCAGATCAATGCTTAGTATATGATATATGCTCAATAAACAAATTTCAAAGTATATATTCTACTAATTAAAATATATTTATATTATATTGTATTATAAGTATATATTTTCCAACTAGGAGTACTTTGTACCAGATAATGAAGAGGTAACTCAGTAAGAACCACTTACTTATATTGAGTATACATAACAGGACCTAGACAGAAAAGTAGCACAGGACCCAAGACACACACACAGAGAAAGCAGTAATCAAAAGCCCTGAAGAAGCATGAAAAAGACAGTCAGCCCTCAGTAACAGCAGTGGGGGCCTGGAGAATGAGAAACTCGAACCAAACTGGAAGACTCATGTTTTACTATTTTATTCTGAAAGTTGTTTCCATTCTTATGAGAATTTATTAAGCCACTGGATTCCCTGGATTCACTGATTCCACACCTGGTCAGTCGCCCTTCATGATGACAACGTGTCTATAAGTAGCTCTAGGCTTACATTCCCATGCACAAAGTCCAGTAGAAAAAGACAAGCATGGTTTTCTGTGCAAGTTTTAAAACTGTCCAGATACCATTTTGTTGGTTTCACTGGGACCCATGCCCATCTCTGAACCAGTTGCTGTATCCAGGAGAATAAAGTATTCTGATGAGCCTGGCTGGAGTCACAGGCCATCCCTAGCATGGGGGCTGATCACTAATGCTCAAACTGCATGGACTGAGGTTGTTGGTGGGGTGGTTTTCCAAAGGAAAACTGAGAGTAAAACTAGATGCTAGCAACCAAACAATAACCTCCACTATGGTTGGTAGGTATAAGGAATGCATGAACCCAGTTATTTTTCTTAAAATGAGCAGAGGGGCACAATAACACACCAGCCTGATAGGTACATGAGAGAGCTAGGTGTCCTCTTTACAGCTTCTCAGAGAAGTGTGTGCAAAAACTGGACCCTTTGACTCTGGATCACCTCTCCACTCTTCTATCACCAAGAACAGGAAATCTACTCTTTACAGTGTTGCCTTCCTTGTAAGAGTTGGCCAAAGAGCTTGAGGTAAAATATGTAGCAAGAAAAGGGGCACTAAATATGAATGCATATGCTTTATAACGGACACATCCACTCCAATATTACCTTCCATTGTTCTGAAAGTCCTGGCAAATATGTTTAATCAGGCATCTTAATTCCTCCCTTCAACGATCCTTCCTTAAAGTTCAACAGTTAAAAATGTTTTAGCAGCAGTGAGAACTGTGACTTAGTATTCAAGAGAAGATCAAGTCTAAGAGCTCCAGGTTCTGAAATGAGGCACAGGCTAAGGTCCCATGAAAAATTTTCCAGCTATAAGTCCAGCCTTTTCAGATTATGAGGTAATATTTGCTAAATTCAAACAGAAAATTCAAACTCAGAAAATTAGAGTTCAGAATACAAGTTGGAAACAGTTTAAAAAGAATAAAGATGAAATCAAAGCAGGCATAGTGGTGCAGGTTTGGGAGACTGAGGGAGGAGGATCATAAATTCAAGTCCATCCTGGGCAACTTAGTGACTTCGCAAGATCCTACCATAGTGGGATTCTCACACAGAGAAACAGGACATCAGTGCTTACCTTTTTAGGAAGCAACATTATTTGTACCTCCAGGGGCTCACTGGACTAATACCCAAAAGACTAAGCCCCAATCATGGTGGAGTTTTGCCTCTTAATCAATTTTTATGTCTCTGTCTCCCTTGAACACATTAACATACTACAGCCTAACTGGGTACAATCTATGGCACAAAGCCATACTAGAGCTACACATGCATATCTAGGAACTAACTGTACCATATTGCCTTTCTTTGCTCTGAGAAGGTCCTATCCACATTACTTTGGGAGGGGCCTTGCCACACTGTCTCTTAATTAATTAAATTGATTGATTGATTGATTAAAGGACTGGGGTATAGTTTAGTACAAAGGCTCTGGATTTAACCCACTGTACAAAAATGAAAGAAGGAAGGAAGGAAGGAAGGAAGGAAGGAAGGAAGGAAGGAAGGAAGGAAGGAAAGAAGAAAAAGAAAGAAAGAACGAAAGAAAGAAAGAAAGAAAGAAAGAAAGAAAGAAAGAAAGAAAGAAAGAAAGAAAGAAAGAAAGAAAGAAAGAAGAAAGAAAGAAAAAAGGAACCTAATAAATGTATTAGTTTTCCACTGCAGGGTAGTTGCTATCTTATTCCCCATTAGTTCCAACAGTGATTAGAAGGATCCAGCTTCCTGTTTCTCAAATTCCATAGTTTTCCATTAGCTGTCCGTTTTGGAAGGATAGAAAGTAACTATAGTCATTTATATACCTACATCCAAATATCAAAACACTGATCTTTCAAATTTGCATCTCTGGGCTCAAAGTTGTAGTAATATGATGTCTACCAAGATTTTGGAATCTACTCACTCTGCTAACATTGAAGTTGTGCTCTTCATTTCATCTCTATCATCAAATCATGGATGATTGTAATAGAATTTTCATGCTTTGTGTCCTCAAGATGCAATATAGATTGTTACTGCCACAGCAAGAGCACAAATGATTCTGCATTCCAAAGAAAAATGTATCTTCAAATGCAAAGACAGCTGTGCAGGAGGGAGAAAAAATATCCACACACTTCCAGATCTGTTCTTACACTTCCCCATTCAGGTGTATACTTCTTACAAACCTTTTGCAAGGTGTCAACCTTTTCAGTTTTAGCAGACCAAATTATACTCCAGATTCTTTTTTATTCCTTTTAAGAGTCACATTTTCTTTCCTTCCTCTACCTGAAATCACACACAGCACATTTTTTGCCTTTGTGGTTCTGTCTTTCATACAGGTCAATTCACGTGGTTTATTTCATCTTGTTTATCATCAACTTGGTCTTTACTTTCTGTTTCCTGAGGAATATCTTCTGAAGGTTCATGTTTTCTAGTTTTTCTTGCAGAGAATAAAGGAATGATTATCACTCCTATAAAACAATCTTGGGAGCTTACTTACAATTAAAATCTACTGTCCTTCTTTTAAACAAAAGCTTTTTTGAACAGGAATAAACATTTTCTCTTCATTTTTTTTAATTTAGGAAATTATTACTTTTGCTTTTGACATTGATGATACTTTCCTTGGTAGGCATTTTCTCTGTTCTATTGGGAAAAACCTAGTTCTGAAGTTTAAACTTGAGTGGACTAACAAATGCTAGCACTATCTCACTGAAACCCTTTTCCTAAAAAGGTAACTACAATCTAGAAGAGGCATACAATTGTCTGAATGGAGAAAATGGATCATTTCATTGAAGAGATCTAAAGGTGGACACATCAAAGGCTTTAGGAATATCCTCTGTCATAAGACTGAGATAATGCAATAAAGCAAAGTCTAAATGAGCTGCAGGTCATTATGAAAATAATAAACTGTCATACAAATGCACACCTTGAAGTGTATATGCTGCCCATGACCACCTGTCAAGCAAAAGACAGTAGGAGAAAATTGCAATGTAAAAGCATAAAGGAAATGAAAATTAAATTCCCTGTATGCTTTGATGTGTTTGTCAGTTTTCTACTTCTATAAAAAAAAAATCCCTGAGATAATCCAGGGATTATAAAGAGAAAAGAATTGTTTTAGCTTACAGATATTGAGCTTCTCTGATATATGAAGAACTGTCCTCATTCTTTGGGTACTATGGTGGGATATTATGGCTGGAGTACACAATCATGCAAACCCACTAACCTCAAGGCCAGGAAGCAAAAGAGAGAAGAAAGAAGAGGCTGGGTTCCCACTGTTGCCCCCATGGACACAGCCCCAATGACCTAAAGACTTCTGTCACACTCCAGTCTCCAAAAAGTTTCACTTCCTTTTTCTTCTAATTCATTTTCTTGTCTGTACATTCTACTTCCTGACAATGGTGCTTATATTTATCAAATTATTCATGTTAATTATTCATGTTAGATTTGTCTTCTCCTTCTTCTTACTTACATTCACTAAGATTCTCTTTTCTTTCGTTGTTCAAATGCTCTAATAATCTCCTAGTTGGTTTTGGTGCTTAGAATCTCTCTGCATTCATTGATCTGTGGCAACAGACACTTCCTCACTACCAGAAATAAGGTGACCAAGGTGAAACATCGGCTCTGAAAAAACTTTGAACCCAGTGCAAGCATGGATCTAGAAAAGTAAATTCATGCATAGGCTCAGACATTAAAGACACTAAGGGGTAAGGAAAAATTCCAGCAAAGATGAATTTAAGGAAGTTTTTAAATACCAGCCATGAGATGGCTGTATGAGAAAAGAAATGGTATCTTATTTACTTCCTTGTTACTGAGACAAAATACCCAACATCCACAAGTTAGAGGAGGAGAGGTTTATTTAGCTCAGTTTATAGAGGTTTCAGCCCATAATCAGCTGGCTCCAAGGCAGGGCAGCATAGCAGAGGGGAATGGCAGCGGAGAAACAGTTTGTGGTAGAACATGCAGAAAGCAGTGAAGCTGTAAGCCTTCCTTTCCCTTTTAAACCCCCCAGGCAACAGGCCTATTGACTGGTGTCACCCACACCCAGTATGGAGCTCCTTTTATGCATATTCAAAATCTTTTTTTTTTTGTTTGTTTGTTTGTTTTTCTTCCGGTACCAGGAATCGAACTCACGATCTTGTGCTTGCCAGGCAGGCTCTTTGCTGCTGAACTAAATTCCCAGCCCCCAAAATCATTTTAAACCAATTTAGTCATTGTACACTCTTAATCCACATTCACACACCCCAGATCCACCCACCTCCAAAAAGTCCCATGGATACATGAGCCTTTGGGAGGACATCTAGATATAAGCCACAAAAAACGGTATAAAGCTTGGAGGCTTTGGAGTATCTTTAAGTGTTCTTAATGGCTACAGTAAAAGATGTCCCAGGAGAAAGAGTTATTATTTTTTATTCTCTTTAATTGAGCAATCTTGCATTCTTATGTCTGGTAATCTGAGCAACTTTGTTGAAGATACCAACATGTAATACAACAGGCATTGCTAATTTCCCATCATCCTGCTTTGAAATTCTGTATTGTTTTGATTGTTTTTGTGTTGTTTTGTTTTTGTTTTTGTTGTTATTTTGTTATTATTTTTTTCTCTTTAAAATAAAAAGTGTCCAAAAAAAGTTTATGTGAATGGAATTTAACAAGGGGACTATATCTGCACAAAATTTTATCTGGAGCAAGAAAAACCATTGTCACTTCTGGCTGGAAGTGAAGGGAAAGAATGGTATTACTGGAATCTGGAGTCAGGGCCGTATAGGAGAAGCCAGCTTCTGTGTTACAGAAGGCACTACAACGAGGCTGGGAGCAAGCAACACTAATATGGAGAGAATAAGGAATAAATCACTTGGTTCCTTTCTAACTTCCTGCCATCAAATCTGCCAGTGCTTCTTGCTGGACATAAACAAGCAGAACCTAGAGAGTAAGGAAGCTTGGCATCCAGATAAGTCATCCTTGCTGAACACGGAGCCAGGCTGAAAAGGCGACATAATGGACATAATTAATGTGTTTTGCATTTCTCGCTTATTTGGGAATTGGGACTTGTAACTGTCTCCACTCAACTCTTTACTGGATCCCAGTTTTTTGCATCTTAACATGCTTATCCCATTTAAGATTAATTGGTAAAATGAATGATCTATATCATCATGACTTTCACTTAATGTAATTTTCTAAATTTCAGAACATATTTTAATTTATGAGATGATTCAAAACTAATTTTGATCCCTTGTAGTCATATCAGTTTGGTCCATAACAGTTTCTAATCTTCCATTCAATCATTTGGCTGAAACAAGGTTTGTCTTTTGGCATATTAAGTGGAATCTGTTTTAAACTTTTTTTCTTTCCTGGCTTTTACCTCAAAGCGTCTACTTCTCTCTTTGGTACAAAGTAAATGCAAGTGGGGACCAAAATCACACGTAAGCAAGAGCTGTATCATTTGATAAATGGAGTAAATGTAAGTAGAATTCCATTTATTTGACAAATGGGTCTAATTTAACTGCGTGGCTTTCTCCACTTGGTGAAGATGTTAGTGTTTGTAGCTTTTCCAGCTTCCAAAGGTAGAAAGGAATTCAGAGGGTGACTCTGGTGCCTAAGTTGAAATTTTCCCTCAATTTCAAGTGATAACACATTTTGCCTAGTAAACAGACAGATATTAAAATCATCATTGTGGTAATCCAGGGATTGGCAGGCGTAAGAAGAGGGAGTAGAGGGGTGGGGTCATACACCAAAGGGACCAGAATGGCATCAATAGATATCTTAGAAAGTAGAGTACAATTGAAAATTACCTTCAAAATGAATACAAAATGATTTACAACTTAGAATTCTATTGCCAGTCAAATAATGAATCAAGTATGAGTGGAGACTAGACATTTTCAGATATGCACATTCTTAAAAACAATGTAAAAAGTTGACAGAACATTAGTAAGTTCAACAAAATTTTGAAAATATCACAATTAACATTTATTCTATGAATTTTAAATCAGCCTTAGTAACAAAAGTAAGGGAGAAAACTATATGATATAAGAAAGAACATTTAATAAAATTTCAGCATTCATTAATAATCAAAAGAACTAAATTACTTCCAAACTATTTTATACCAGCCTTGCATCCAGAATATGTTACGAACTCATTGTAATACAATGTTAAGACAACCGAATTAAAAATAGGTAAAGTATTTCACTTGAGTGAAAAAGATACACAAATGAAAAATAAGCTCATGGAAAAAGTGCTTACCACTCTTAGTTATTAGGGAAATACAAAATAAAACCACAATGTATATCACTATACTTCTTTTTTTCACTTATTAATTCTTCAATGACCTGTCTGTGTTGCAAATGAAAATTACCAAGCTTCAGGTTTTTTTTTACTTTATTTGTTGTATTTTTTATTTTAAAGAAAAGATAAACAATAAAAACAATGGTACAAAGTTTCAAAACAAGATTATAGGAGAGCAACAATGTTCAGTACATTGCACATTGTTAGCTTCTTCAATGACTAAAGTCAAGAAAAGCTTTTGAATTTTTGTTTTTAAATGAGGTGGCATGAGTGGGAAACAAGCATTACTCCCATTCCTGTTTGAGGGGATGCAAAACGGCATAGCCACTTTGAAATAGCTTAGTCCTTCTTATAAATTAAATATAGACTTATCATGTGGTGAACGAGTTACATTGCTAGGTATTTACTCAGGAGAAATAAAAGCATGCTTCCACAAAAGGCCTGTATGCAGATATTTATAGCGGCTTTATTAGTAGTATCTCTGTTAAACATGTTATTATTTTCTATACTTTTTTGATGCTTGACATCTTAGGGTCTGGCAGACCCATGTGGAGTCTACCCCTAAGAGGGTCAGCTGATTTCTCAGATAGCAAACAACTTGCCTTGTTATGCAAATGAAAAAACTCCTGAGTCCACACCCAGATTTACCTTTATTACCATGCTCCTCACGTCTGGGACATTGTCCTCTTCTTAAATCAATGCAGAGCCACTGAGGCAACTAGACCCTTCCCAGATTTTTCAGACTATCCAGTGTTAACCTGCTCAGCTGCTTAGCCTGCTTCTCCCACTCATTAAAATCACAGCAGACTTGTGTCAACACTTTCTCTTCACCCTATCTTCTTCCCGACAGTTCCTAGGACACCTGGTGTCACCCTGAATGATATGGTGTTTCCCTCTCTTAGGAATATAATAAGCTGTCTTTTCAGTGGCAATGTCATTTGATCTGTTGGTTTGCAAGCACTGAATGAAAACAAAATGCCAGGTACATTTCCAAACAATGCCTATTATTGGAAATGATCAACTGGTTATAAATAAACAGATGAGCTATTATTATACATTCATACGATAGAATCACACACAACCATTAAAAGCATGAACTGTTGATAGTATGCAACACGGATAGATCACAAAAAGATCATGCTAAATTACAAAAATAAAGCCATGAAAGGCTACATACTCTTTGACTCCATTCATATGACATTCTGGAAAAGGCGAAGGTAGTAACAAAGCAAGTGAGCAACTATTAGGGGCTGAAGGAGACAAGATTGACTGTAAAGTGACGTGAAGGAATGTTTTAGCCAATCTGGATTATTGTAGCCATTACATAACTGTATTTGTCAAATTGTAAAACAGATGGAATTGCATTCATTTTCTATTGATGCTATAAGAAAGTACTTCAAATACAGGGCTTAAAATAAGTTGTATAGGTGGAGAGTCCAACAGTGATTTCCTGTCCCAAAATGTCATTTTTCTCTGTCCCTTCTCGGAGGCTGTACGGGAAAATCTGTTTCACCATCTGACCGTGATGGCAAGCATCTCTTTGACCATTCCTCTGTAGTCCTGTCACCTGCTAAACCGCAGCCTGGACAGCTTCTCTGATTTTAAGGACTCGTGATTAGGTTGGTCTCACAAGGAAAGTGCAAAATAATCGCCCTGTCTCAAGTCTGTTAATTGAACCACATCTTTGGCTTCTGAGTCTGTGGGGCAATGTTGGCCTGAAATTTTCATTTCTGATAACTTTTTAGATGCTGCTAATTCTGCTGATTCAAAAATATATTTTGAGGATCACTGAAAGATATCTAAGAAAATCTAAAAACTACTAGAAATAAGAGAGTCTCACAAGATTATTGGATAAAAAATCTACACCAGAAAATAACAGCATTTTCTCCATCTGAGACAAAGTATAAAATATTCATGAGGAAAGATCACATTCACAATTTCCGAAAGGTCCCTTAAAAAGAACTTAAAAAATATAATGATCTCGATTGAGAAATGTTTAAGAAAAATTAAATGGCATAACAAATCCTAAGACAGGGAAAGATATGCTCACAGTTTGGGCAAAATACAATGACAGCGTCAATTTTTCTGAAGTTGTGCTACAATCTGCATACAATCCCAATCAAAATGGCAACACAATTTTTTTTAGAATTAAAATCTATCTAAAATGTATATGGAAAGGCATGGACCAAGAATAAACACAATTTTAAAAAAGAAGGCACAGGAACTCTTATTCCTGGTAGTAGCTATGGAAATTTATATGAATTGACTGGGAGTCATTTTGAGCAATGAAGTTGTTGCAAATGTTCTTGCTCAATGATCTGGGAAATTCACTTTAGGTGTAGATCTTGAGGAACCTGGCATCCAAAGAGAGTCATTCACTAGTACTGTACATATTATTGAATAAATAGAAACAACCTAAATGTATATCTGTAGACAAATATATAAATAAGTTATGGTGTGGTCCTCTGATACAACATTATACAATAGATAAAGTAAATAAATCATATCTGTAAATATTGGTATGGATAAATCTACAAAATATAACTTCGACTAGGAGATTAAAAGCAGGTTGTAGGGGCTGGGGATTTAGCTCAGCAGCACAGTGCCTGCCTGACAAGTGCAAGGTCATGAGTTCAATTCCCGGTACTGGGAAAATAAACCAAAAAAAAAAAAAAAGCAAGTTGTAGAATACACAGATTTATGAAACTTATATGAAGTTTAAAATGATGCATGTCTTAATCACTTTATTCATCACTGAGACACAGTACCTGACATCCACCACTGAAGGGGCAGAGGTTTATTTTGGCTCACTGTTAGTAGAAGTTTCAGCTGGGTCCAAGGCAGGAGGGCATGGCAAAGGATACAGCAGAGGAGAAGCTGCTCACGGCATGGCAACCAGGAAGTAGAGAGGGATCATGGGAGGAGCAGGGAGGGAGATGAATTCTTCTGGGCCTCACCTCCAGTGACTGCCTCTTCCAAAAAGACCCCACTCACTAACAGCAAGTTATGTATAAACCCATATAATTTAATTACCCTCCAAAAGACCCACCCATGAGTGTGTGGGGCTCTTGAGGGGACATCTTGATATAAGCCATGACATTGCATCAAAATTCTATGTCATCCTTCCACATATAAAATATGTTCACAAATATAAAATCATGTTAAGAATGATAAACTCTGAACCCCTAGTCATGATTAATGCTGAAGACTGAGTGTAGAATGTGAATTCCACAACAGTAGTATAGATGGCCTCTCTCATTTTTGAAATTTTCTCTTTGTGTTTAAAAACATAAATATCAAACATTATGTTTAGATTTAATAATACTTCATATTTCTTATATGCTTTTTTGCTGTGTTTGAGGTATTTCACAACAAAAATTGAGGCAATTTTGTTACTTGCTTTTCCATTTAATAGTATATTTTTATAACACTAATAATCTTAGCATTTGTCTTTAATTCTTTCCAATATTTTATCAAACCAGATTGTTGCTATGGCTTGACTCTTGACTGTTCATTCAAGATGTCTGTTTTGGAGGTTTGGTCTCCAGCCTGTGGTGCTATCAGGAGCTGATGGAATCTTCAAAACATGGAGCCAGTGGCATGTTTTATGTCACTGGAGGTGTTGCCAATGAGTATTTATGGATGCTAAGCTCTTTCTTTTCTTTTGTTTCATTTCCCTACCATGAGCTGAGCAGTCATGTTTCACTGTGTGTTAGCCACCATGATGTACTGCCAACTATTGTGGACTGAAATCTCTAAAGCTGTGAGCCCAACTTCACCTTTTCTCTTCATAAGTCGATTCCTCTGAAAATGGTACAGTGATGGAAAGCTGACTAACAGATTGTTTTCAGTTTTCAATATAGTAATTAATACTCAATCAAATCTCCACAAGAAGCATTTTACAACTTTGTTAAAACTGAATATGGAACTTTAAAAAACTATGAAGTGGTGTACTTGAAGAGAGAATACAGTAATTAAGGAGAAAAGGCAATAGTATAAATGCTGTTATTCTCACCTGACTGCTTGAAATCACAAATCAACCACGGAAAAAATTTAGTACATTTTTTATAAAACTGTCAACAGTTCTAAGAAAAAGACAAATGAAGGAAATTTAATTATCCTGCAAGGAAGCATTCAATTCTTCAAAGGAATATTAGTCAAAAGCTACAACTATGCACAAGTCAAGGATTCTACAGTGCAAAATTTCACATCATTTCTACTCAAAGGCCGTGTTTCTCTACTGCCTGTCAGCCACTGTGCTTATCTTTTCTATCACATACAGGCCAATAGTTTCTTTCTAAGTAAAAACTAGACACATGGAACATTTCAGCTTTGAAGTTGGCCTGTCAAGTTTTGCAAATATAAAAAAAAGCCAAAAATTTGAGTTAAAATGGAAAAAAAATTTCCATTCATGCTTCACTCTCAATTATATGTTCCAGAAAAGTAAAATTACATTTAGGCAGAGAATAAGCATGACAAAGGTTAACCCCAAATCTAACCCTCCATATTTATGAAATTGAAATGCAGTGAAATATACTGAGGGCTAATGCTTACCCCTAAGTTTTTCTATTTATATTATTTCATAGTCCTACTATCTGAAACATTACTTCCAAAGACACTATACACACAAAATATTTTCTCTTTACTGAACAAGAGTTAATCTTACACAGAAAGAGAAGGAATCTTTATCAGAGTCAAACCTTGGTTTCATTTTTGCTGCTTTATGTTCTACAGATCCAACACATACCTAAGAATTTCTGAATTGCATTCTCTCTCATAGCTGAAGTTAGAATACAACTACTTTTGTCATGTTTTAAGTATTATTTGAAACAAAGTACGTGATAAAAACTTAAAAATATTAATGACCATCTGTCTTAGGTACTTTTTCTTGCTGCTAAGACAAAATACTTAACACCTAAAGTTAAAAGAGGAAAGATTTATTATACTTCATTGTTTCTAGAGGTTTCACTCATACTTGGCAGGCTCTAAGACAGTGCCATGGCAGAGAAGCATCACAGAGGAGAAAGAGTTCATGACAGGCAGAAGGCAGCAAGGCAGCACCAGTAAAGTAGCAAAACAGCAAGCAACAAGCAATCACGGAAGCCCATTTTCTGTCCCTTATATTGTATCCAAGATACCTGAACCCAGGGTGGCTAGTACTCACACCCAGGGAAGACTTTCACATTATCTACTCTCAGAGCTATGCCAAACCAATCAGTGGATTAATTCAGTAATCACATACCCTTGATCACAGTATCAGATACTCTAGATCCAACCACCTCTTAAAAGCCCCACCTATGACTGCATGAGCCTTTGGAGGACATCTAGACATATGCCATAAAATTATCTCCATTTCTGTAAGTATTTAGTCAGTTATATGATATCTCTCTGTCTCCTAAAGGTTTTAAGCATGTTTGTCCATTTTTCCTTCTTGAAAAACAAAGAAACTGTATATATATATATATATATATATATATATATATATATATATAAATTTGGATCTATAAAATTGATGGAAAGTTGCATTTCTTGACATCCCTATTATGAAACATGAAGATTTTAAAGCAATTCAGATTATAAGATTTGTCTTCCGTATCAACATTCTTAAAATATTCATAGTCCTTGTAGGCATATGCAAAAATAGAAAAAGTGAACCAATAAAAGCGATACTGATTTGTATAATTCTTTACAAAGGGTGGTTACTGTGTGCACACATGTATTATCTCTACTCAAGATAGAAGGTTCTAGGTAATTGGGATCTCTTCCCTTGCTATAAGATTTTACCTTGTATGTGCAGATATGTTGCATTCTATTACTGTATGGAGAAATTGATTATTTTCTTTTAAAAATTATAATTGATACCATAACTTTACAGCTCTAAAACTAGTTTGAAAAGCACTTTTTGGACTATCCTGGGTTGCTTCTTTAAAATATTTATTGCTTATCATAGATCAGCAACATTAAACTCTGTGGGACTGTGGCCCAGGAATATACATCTCAAAACAATTTCCCATATTATTCTGAAATACTGTAAGAAATAACATGGTTATTACAGATCTCTCCCTATCTTAACTACTTTTTTGTTGTTGGGACAAAATAACCAACACCCACAATTTAAAAAGGAGAGGTTTATTTTTGCTCATGATTTTAAAGCATTTAGTCCATGATCAGCTGGGGGAGGAACAATGCTCCTGCCTTGGTAGTCAAGGAGACAGCCAAAAGAAGAGTGGGTGAGAGAGACATACCCTCCCCAGGCACACCTCCAGTGACCCGCACCTCCGGACCAGACCCATCTTCTAACATCGCATTTAGCTATACAGCCCCTTCCCTGGATACGTAAAGTTGGGGGAGGGCATTTTATATCCAAACCATAACCCTCCTTCTGCTGCCTGTGAAAATATAATTTCCATTCCTTGTAGACATTAAATAAAGACTGAAGATTCCTAATCTTTTTTTTTCCTACTCATCTGAAGATATAAATTCTTTTTTGAAGTATTGTCAGGTATTTCTTGAGGAAACAAATATCTGACACACCATCACACAAATAATCAATAAATTACCAATAAATGCCTAAGTCATGCAAATACCAGAATACAGCTTACTCTTAGCAAGTCGTGCATGAAACATGCTTTCTCATGCAGATTCACCTTGAGTATACTATTACTGCTAGGGCTAGGTCCCATGATTAGCCAGCCTCAGCCCATTATCTTCTCAAGATTCCGAACCCTACAACACATCACTCACCAAAGGGAAATACTGTACCTTCAGAAACTTTGCCCTAACCGGCAGAATCCATACTTTTGCAGCTCACTACAGGTTTGAAAACTCAGTTAAGATTTGCACTCACTTTTTGCTAAGGTAATATAACCTCTTTAAAGGGCAGAAGTGAAGGGAAGTAACTAATTCCAGCAACATTACCATTTAGTGTGACCTATTTATTTGATTTAAATCACTGAGCAGGGGCTAATACTTTATTAGTGCACACTCCTTACTCTTTCTCCCAAACCACGATCTTTTATCTTTCCATGTATTTGTATGCACTTGCTTAGAAACTAGAAACAGCAAAAAAAATTGAAAAAAAAAAAAGGAAGGGAAGCAGTGGAGTAACTGTCACATATTTTTTGGCCCTTCCAAAGGTACTAAGTTTGTCCAAGTTACTAAGTTTGCGCTCCTATTTAGGGTTTAGAAACACTGATAAGAAGAGAAGCACATCTGGTCATAAAAGAATTTCTTTGTAGTGAGGGAGCAATTTATTTAGTCCTCAATTTAGTATGCAAAAAATAATCACCAGTATACCTCTTAGCTACCTGCCAAGATCATTGTTATTCAGCTTGAAATGACAACCACAGTCTTGGGGAGAGAGTTAATTTCAATAGTTGATCTGTACATATCTACAACTCTGAAGAGGTATTGTCCTTTGGCCATTAAGAAACGATTACTTTAATTTTTCAAGTTTTTTTGGCAGTTAAAAGGATGGGGAGAAAAGAGATGCCCCTCAGGGGAGGGGAGTACTTTTGTGCTTTAGAAAGAGGTTACATTTGCACTGGTGGAGATGGAATAACTTTCTAGAAAAGGGGAATCAATACAGGAAATGGCACAGCTCAAGAAGAGATAGGTTTTCCTTCAGGAAAGGGAAACAGTCCAGCAAGCTTGAGTAGCATGTGAAAGTAAATACCCAGCTGGTCAGCATGTAGCATTAACATCCAAACATGCCCAACCATTATCAGATTGACAGTGAAGAGTCACTGAGAATGATCTACTTTAAAGAGTGAAGTGAGGAAGCATTGATTCGGTCTACTCCAACAACCCCAAGTACTTTACTAAACTTTCCACTGTTGACAAAATGCTTGAAGTAAAGAACTTAAAATTATGAAAGATTTATTTTGGATTACAGTCACAGAGGTTTTATTCTGCAGTTGGTTGCCCTGGTAGCTTTTAGGAGGTAAATCGTGAGACAATTTATCACAGTGGAAGTATGTGAGAGGGACACTGCTTAACTGATGGCCCCCTGGAAAGCAAAAAGAGCATTAGATTTTATAACAAAGCTTTTCCTCAAAATACTGTTCAGCTGTGAATCCAAAAGGTGATTTATGCCTTCATGAGGTCAGAGCCCTTAGGTTCCAGCATCTGGTCATCTCCCAGAGACCCCCCCTCTGAATATGGTTGCACTGGGAACTAAACCATCAATACGTGGCTTTTGGACGACACCAAGTAAAAAGAAATGAAGAAGAGCTACTGATAAGAATGGTGAATGGAGGAAAATAATGGGGAATGGCGACACTTTTATCAGGACTATGTAAATCAGGAGGAGATTGTTTGTCTTGCATTTCCTGAACTAGAAACCAGGAGACTAGGTCTAGCAGGCATGGAAGACACAAACCCGGAGGAGGAACAAAACGAAGAAAGCAACAAGACTAGACATTTGGGAGCTATCAACCAGCAGGTGAGATTTTCTACAGCTCACTTCCAAGAAGTGCTTTCAACAACAGGTAATACTCAACATTCCTTCTATGAATAGTCTCCCTAGAGCTCAGCATCCCTTTACCTTATCCTTTGGCAGAGAACCACACTTTCTTTCACACTCATTGCTTTTCTTTCCCCTCTCATATTTGCCTTCTCTGTTCATTGCCTACTGATGGAAGAGTCCAATCTCTACACATTCCTAATTCCTTCTTGCATACTAAAGATTTCTTAAATAGTTATCACAGGAAATCAGCTACAATCAACAGAGTCTAAAGTTTTTAACTCTCCGTGCAGAAACTCCTGGTCTGCAGTTTCCGATATCCCCTAAAAAGCTAAATAGGAAGCACCTGTGAAACTTCAGCCCTCTCCTTTTTTTTTCCTGAAGTTTAGTTCACAATATTCTCCTCCTCCCAGCCTTAGGGTAAGTTATGAGTCTGGCTTCTTAGTCCCCAAGGGCAACCAGGGCTGGAGGTGTTGGCAATTGGCATTCCTTCATAATTCATTCTCTGAAAGGACTGGTGGTCCTGTTCCTAAACATTCCTCCATGGCTCCTTCTCAGGACCAATCTCATCATCATGGCCTTCTCCACAAATCCAATAGCCTGTTCAGATAAAAGACTGCAGTTTTTATTAGAGAATTCTCAAACATCTTCTAATTGATGATTTTTTTCCATTCCAGTAAATGGAACTACTAAAATCAAAGGGCATTCTTGACTAGAAACATTAGTCAAATTGCCATTTAGTTTCGACTAGAAACATTGCCATATACTAGACACACCCTACGTCCAAACTCAGAAAACAAAGTGGCATGACAGGATTTCCTCCTATAAAGTTATAACAGGACAAATATTGTGGCTGCTAAGGAAAAAGCAACTTCAGTTTGCAAGTAATTTACACACACTTATTTCCCATCTTTGTAGAACGGAGGTCCACTATGTAATGAATCTATCTACAAAATCTCTTAACATTGTTTTCTCAATAAAAATTCACATCATTTCCCGAATACTCCCAGTGTTAATTCAGTGCAGTTTTCAAACTTGGGGAAAACTGTAGATGGAAAACAAAAGTGGCTAAGGTATTTTAGGGTTTTTTTTTTTAACTTATGTTCCCCTCCTCCCCCCACACTGGCATTTTGTAATGCTTTAAAGTGGCCTAATACACTTTATCTTGAAATGCTGAGCACGAAAACTTTCTTTATATATGTCCATATGACAGTTCATCTGTTTCCAATACAGCATGTGGGTAAGATGCAGTGGTTGTCAAGACTAGTGGGTCTATTTTATGTTAAAATGCATCATTTAATAGCCTTCCTTATTAAGGGTGACTTATCAAGCAGACATCTGTGCCAGACTGCACGGTTTCTGTGTTTTTTCAACATTTAAAACCATTGGATATGCTGGGCTTGCACTTTGTTGGAAAGTTTTAAAAAGTGTCAGATATTAGAGATGCAGGGAAGTTGAAATTTACTACCACAGTGGCAAATTAGACTCAAGGATAGAATACAGAAAGCACAAGGATCCAAATGCACCAAAAATTGATGGTAGAGTCAGTACTAGGATGTTCTCTGTGTGTGACTGGGGCACTTTGGTCTTTGAGCCTCAATGTCCTATCGTGTAACTGGAGCATCTCAGACAGTCATTTTGAGTCTCAAATGAAATATTTTTATACTCTGTGACACACTGTGTAGAAAAGCAAGGTCATTCTGCTCTGTATGAGTTATTCACATCGGTTGTCTTAACGCAGTGGGCAGGGTTCTCTGTGTCCCTGCTTAATAGCAATGCCAACTAGCCAACTGTTTTACAATCATTCAAGGATTTAAAAAGCAATAGCAGTGCTGCAAGGTGTTGTCTAGATCCAGCCCTCAGGACACAGGCAGTCATACGGCAATGCTGCTGTGAGGGTTGGCTGCAGACAGCTCCCAGCTGAGTCCCTTTTCAGGAATTGTCATCATGAGAAAGAAGCTGCCTTCCCTGGAGCAGTGGCCTCACACAGATCAACCAGTATAAATGTAGAATGGCTCTGTTGCTTGCCTCTACTGGGGATAACAGGAAGTCTTCCAAGATCCCACTTTCTACTGGGACAGTGAGGTAGCTTTGAAAAAAAAAAAAAAAAACAGCTCATCCATTTGTTTTGTGCAATCAGGCTTCCCCCATTTCCTTCAGGGACTGTTCTAAGCACACTGCTTAAAACCCCCCACTCCATACAAATCCTTCTTTCAGGATCTGGTGCCCTTTACAGCTCTCCAGGTGATGGAAGACCCAGATTTAGTCTCTGCCTCAGACAACCTTGTGTCTAACCCTGAGCAATAGTGCTACAAATGGAAATTTAACTTTTCTAAGTCCGAACTTGATTATCTGGCAAGTTGAAATAATCACTTTCTTACATAAGTCTTGTTATAAGACATATAATATGTGATCATATAATGCCCACAACATGGAAGATAATAAATGCTGTTTGTAGTTATTTTTACAGGCAATCAGAAAAATTGAAAGTTACACTTCTATGGATGAAGCCTATGGTAATGTGCTTAAGTTAGATCTCCAAAAAGTGTCAATAACTTTAACGATAACATTTACTTCTAGAAGTATGAAGAGTGATTCATTTGGCTATATTTGATGGAGAACAAGAGATATAAAAAAGGGCCTTACAGCATCACATAACTGAAGGAGTTATATGATATTTACTATAGATATATTTTGTAGGAAACTCACACACATCAAATTTATTGTTGAATATTATTTAAAAAAAATACTGACTGCAGTTTGTAGCCACCATGATAGCATAGTACCAGTACTATCAACTGGCTCAAGTCATAGAGGTCATTAAAATCTCAAAAATGGCAACTAGGTAGGTGAAGTAAAGCCTGTGGAAAGACGTGTTATCTGTTCTCTGTGTAAGACTGTAAAACTTGTTACCACTTTACAGAAAGTACCGAACAATTTCTTTTCCCCTCAATGCAGAGAAAACTGTCTAAATCTCCCAGATTTCCACTGAGAGGTGGGAATTGAATGAGGAGGCTTATAGCTATTCAGATTTTCAATTTTCTGCTCATGAACCTTTTGAAAATGGTCATGGTCTTCTCTTTCTACATAAAACAAATAATCTCACCAAGGAAATTCTTGACTTATCTAAAGAAAAATAATTTCTTCCACTTAAGTAGGATGGACGGGGTAAGATAAAGTCAGCATTCATAAAGTGTACTTATCCAGTAAGTCACCTTATAATCTAAATCAGTTTAAAGGCTTTAAAGTACTTAATTCGGATTTTTTTCACCTAAAGCTTTTAGAAATGACCATACAACACTAATCAGAGAAAAGCTGAAATATAAAAACCAAAGTGATTGCATTAAGGGTTCTTACTAGTTTAAAGAGAAAATCAGGGAAATAACTAATTTTCACACAGTTTCCACATTTTATTTGCAGTGTATCTCAGATCTTTATGATTCATAAAATCATGTTTTTCTGTAACTTTAAAAATTTTTAAAACATCTCAAATATATAAGCAAATAACATGGAAGCTAATATAATAAAGACTTGTACTCAACACACCATATCTTAAAAATCTTGAAATTATTATCATACATATCTCAGATTATTTTAAGTAATAAAATGCTGCTAGGTGTTGGAAGCCTTCCTGTATCTTCCTATATAATCTCAGTCTCCAGCTTTCCTTACCAGAAGTAACTGTTATTCTGAATTTGCATTTATTATTCCATCAATATTTTAAAATTTTTAATAATATACATTGATAACTTTTAGCAAAACACAGTATTTTTAATATATTTCACCATACTTTGTTCTGACCAAACGTTAAATTCTTGATATTAATCTACACTGATATGTTTCAATTTAGCTTATTAATTTACCTGCAGTCCAATGCTCTGTTATGTGATAAACTAAAATGTATTTATTTATGCTGTGGCTTTTTTTTTTCTAATGTATGTTGTTTTAAGTTGCCTGTTTGGCAAATGCCTCTTTTGCCATGTATGAGAATTTCTCTTCAGTATATATTAAAAGTGGTTTGGGTTGGTCCTACGATCATAATCCTTTCAGTTTTATTCAGTTTTTTAATTTGGTCTTGACAATACTATAGTTTAATCATGTTAACATTCCTTCCAGTGCTATGGAAGAATTCCCAATTCTCCACAGCCTGATCCTCATTCAATATTACAGATTTTTACATTTTACCAACCAGGTGGCTACAAAATTGTACCTTCTCAAAAAAAGTCTCAATTTCTTAATTGTAATGAGGTTAAACACGTTTATTGGATTTTAAATTTTTCTCTCCTGCCACTTTTAAATTCATGTGCTCATTTTCCACGGGGTTGTATTTCTTCCCAATTTTTGTTGATTTTTTTAGATAATAAAAAATGTCAAAGTGTATGTTAAAGTCATCTAATGGTAGAGAAAAATAGAAAATATCTTAGTGTGTCAGGAAAATCCATTGCATATTTCTTGTTTTGTTATGCTACCCTTACAGGACTCCATTCAGGTAGCAAATAGAGAAAGATACGGAAAATGCCTGCCCACTTCAAAGCATTTCAACCTGGTAGTTACACACTTCACTTCCATTTACTATCCACTTGCAAGGACTCGTTCCATGACCCCATCTTGCTCCCAGAACCAGGATGTTTTGCCCCTAGCAGCTGAATTGCAATCAAGTAACTTCTTCAGACTGTGCCAGTTGAGCACAATGCTAATCTTTGGCTATTGGCTAGAGGACTATGTCACGTTTGGTTATCAGTTCTGCAAATTTTATCTCTAATTTTAAATTTTTTTAGTGTCTTTTGGTATGTAGATACTGGAAATTCTGCACTGAATTTTTCCAATTTTTTTCTATTATTGTCTGTGTGGTTTAAGGATCTTCTGTAAATTGGGGATAAATCTTCAAAATTTTTCCTACATTTAAGTCTTTTATATTCTTGAACTTTACTTTTTACACTATTGTGAGAAATATGTATTTAAATATGGATAAACCATTGTATCAGAATCATTTTGTGAATGACCTATCATATTCCTGTTGATTTGTAATACCAAATGTATCATAACAATTTTAAAATGTTTGAAGGGGGGCTGGGGATTTAGCTCAGCAGCACAGCACCTGCCTGGCAAGCACGAGGTCATGAGTTCAATCCCTGGTACTGGAAAAAAAACAACAACAAAAAAAAGTTTGAAGGGCTAGTTTTCATTCAATTTTTAATTTTTTAATTATTGTCAATATCACTCTCTTAATTATCTTGGATTACAATATCTTAACTTTGTGCGGGTCAAGTCCTCTCACCATACTCTTCTTTGAAATATCTTGTATATTCTCTACCTTTTAATCTTCTGTGTTAATTTTAGAATAAATTGTTTATTTCTTGAAATAAAAAAGGAACACAGTGATTGAAATGTCATTTTTTAAATTATAAACAATAGGCAGCTTTTGCCTTTTTATTATGAATTTTTTAATCAAGTTACAGTACTTCTCTGTTACATTTATTCCTCTACTGAACACTATTTTTGTTTTTGTGTATTAAATATTTTCTACTGAAATGGAGCTTTTGATATTTCCAGATTGACTCTAGTTTTAATAAAATAAAAATTGTCTGGTATTCAACATTCTCCCTCTTTCTTCCTGTTTTCCTGTACTTGATTTATTGTACTTGCTTAAACTTAGAAAAAAAAATTAATAGAAATGGTGATAGCAAGTATCCTTGTCTTAGTTTTGGCTTCACTTTAAAGCACTTCAAATATTTCACTATTAAATATGAGCATACTACAGATTTTTGGCAAATACCCTTTAACAAATGAAAGAAGTTTCCTTTTTCTTTTTTATTCTTATTTGGCTAGATATACTTTTTTCTTTGTTTTACTTTTAATTATATACTGATGCTGAATTTTTCAAGTGTTTTACTTGAAATGTATATAGATAATTGTGTCAGCTGCTTTTTTGTTGCTGGAACAAAAATCTGTCACCCACAAATTAAAGGAGAAAAGGTTTATATTAGCTCACAGTTTGTAGAAGTTTTAGTCCCTAGTCTGGTGGCTCCAATGCAGAGTGGCACGGTAGAGAGGCATGGCAAAGGAGAAACAGTCCGTGGTAGGGCAGGGAG
The DNA here is from genome assembly GCF_000276665.1 of Chinchilla lanigera. Taxonomy (NCBI): domain Eukaryota; kingdom Metazoa; phylum Chordata; class Mammalia; order Rodentia; family Chinchillidae; genus Chinchilla; species Chinchilla lanigera. The sequence goes on along the minus strand of NW_004955429.1, from coordinate 8,098,732 downwards.
GAAGCAGCACATGTGCCCGCCATCTTTCCCTTTACAGTCCATCCAGGCTATAAGCCTATTGGTTGGTGCCACCCACACCCAGGATGGGGCTTACCATCACCCACACTAAGAGCAACACCAAACTGATCAGTGACTAATCCAGTTATCATGCCCTTAATCCACTTTTGCACATGCTAGATCCTCCCACCTATGAACACTTGAGGCTTTGGGAGAACCTTTAAGTACAAGCCATAACAATAATCATATCATCTTCACCCATTAAAATGTTAATTAGTAGCCTACTTCAATAGACTGGAAAAGAGAAGTATTTAGTTGTATAGAGAAACATTTGGTCACATCTCTTACACATAGGTTAGGGTGCTATAAGCTGAATCTCAAATGAGCCCCCAGAGGCCTATGCATTAAAAGCTTGGTTCTCACTTTTGTGCTACTGGGAGGTGCTAGAAACCTTTAAGAAGTGGACTTAGATAGGGGATTTTAAGCTACTGGGGACTTGCCCTCTAAGAGTTTGTGAATTCTAGTCTCTCTTCTCTCTGTGTGTCACTGTCTCTTTCTCTGTTCTTCCTGGCCACCATGACTCAAATGGTTATGCTCCACCACACCCTGTTGGCCATGGTGTACTGTATCATTTTGTTTGTGGGCACAAGCAAAGGGGCTAACTGATCAAATCCTGAAACCAAAACTGAGCCAAAGTGAAACTTTTCTTTCTAATTTCATTAATTGCAGGTGTTTGTTATAGTAACAGAAAGCTGATTGACACAAAGGGTCATTGGGAAGTAGACACAGAACTAGAAGTAGCAATAGAAATAGAGATAGAAATAGAGATGAAATTCCTGGGGGAAGTGTATGAACATGCATGAAATCATTGCTTAATACAAAATTGTCCTCTCAGTTTTTTATAACTGCCCCCTCCCGTGTACACTGGCTCCCAATCAGTATATTAGAGTTACCGTGTATCCATATCTTTTTGAATATTTGATCTGTGACCTTGATGTTTGCCAAGTCAATTAATATGAACAAGTATCTATTGGGACATCTCTATTCTCTTGATTTTCACTTCGATTGTTCATTTTATATGCTTATTGGAAACAAAATGTTTCTTTTAATTCCTTACATGAGACCTATATGTTTACAATGTATTTTTAGACAATTGAATGCAATTTGTGACACAATATGAGAGATTTATATTTCTACATATATCACATTCCACTATCAATTTCCTTTCTTGTACCTTATTTTGTCAAAATTTAATATTAAAAGTTATCATAGCACCAGACATGATGGCACATGACTGTAGTCCCAGTTCCTTGAGGCTGAGGTGAGAAGTCCTCAAATCCAAGGCCAGGGGGGCAGCTCCAGAGACACGCTGTTTCAAAATAAAAAGGAGTGAGGATGAAACTCAGTAGTACAGTGTACCCGGATTCTGCTCCTAGTACCACAAATAAAAGAGAGAAAAGATGGCCGGGGATATAGCTCAGTGGCACAAGTGCCTGCCTGGCAAGTGCAAGGTCCTGAGTTTGATTCCCAATACCCACCCTCCAAAAAAAGAGAGAGAGAAAAGAAAATAGACCACAACAACAAAGACGAGTAAAATAACTTGCCATTCTAAATTTTGAAATGTCCTTACATTTTCTAGTTTATTAAATAGTCTCTTCTTAAGTAAACTTTGGTCAACTTTTCTGTAACACCATTTGGGTCTGATGATATTTTATGGGTATATTTTGGATGCTGGTTCAGTTGAATGGTTATAAACCTAAGTGAGTTTTTAATGTCTTATTAGTCTATAAAATTTCAATGAATTAATGTCTTCTGAGAAAGTCATTTTATCCAAGTTTTTAAATCTATTGACACACAATTAGTCATGCAAATATCTTCTAAATTTAAATATTTTAGTCTATCTTCCCTGTTTCTCTCTTCTGTTATTTCTATCATCCTTATCTATCTTCCCAGGATTATCTATCACATCACATTGCTCAAAACAAAGTTTTTTGCTATGTTACTAATTTATTTTATTAAATTTTAGCTTTGTTTATTATTTTTGTTTCTACTTTCTTTAGTGTATTGAATGTTTTTACATTTTTTGAGTTTAAACTTAGTTAATAAATTTTAATGATTTTCTTCTCTAATGTGTACATTGAAAGATATAAACATTATTCCAACAAACTTTATCCCATCATTTTAACAGCTTTACTGAACTATCATTAATATATAATATATTTCACATGTTTAGTGTATAAAATTTGATGTTTTGATACTGTGAAATAATCTCTCCCCCACATCTAATTCATAGTAACCAATAATCTGCTATACTTGTTTGTATTCCTTAGAATTTTATGTATGAAATATATATATATATTATATATAGTATATAATATATTATATATATATATATTGAATCAAAGAATGTGTTTTCCATTTCTGTCTGGCTTCTTTCACTTGCAGGGGGCAAAAACGTTAGGTTTTGATTTTTTATGGGAGACCATGCACCTTCTTCAAACCATTTAGAGCCCAGGCCATGACAAACAGAAGTGGAGGTAGGTAGCCTTCTCCAGCCTGGTTCCACTACTACAGTCCTGGCTTAGTGTAAGCATCTCAGTTTCTGCTCACATGGACCCATGGTTACCTAAACTTTGCCTGGTTAATCCAAGTATTTAACACAGGCTTTATATCCAGGCTGCTAAAGTCTCCTCCACAGTCTACTCTGGAACAGCTTGATTTCACACTGCTATCCTTAGCAGCACCAACCCTCTCGGGGTATCGCTGTATCTGTTTCATTGCACCATTCTGCCTCCAAGTTCTCCCTTTATTTCTGGCACCCTGGTATTTCCCTTTCTTTCTGTTTGGCTTAGGTCTTTAATGTTGTGGTTTGTATTTTATCTGGTGTTTCTGTATGCTTATTGGAAGTGATGGTCTGCATCAACTGAGAATTCAGCAGGAAACAGTGGAAATATTTTTGGCTTCTAACGTAAGAGGGGAAGCAGAGTACTAAGCTTCCATTCTGAAGGCCCATTCTACAGTTTCTTAGTATATAAGTTGTAGAATTGTAGAAATTTTCACCATCTTGTTCTATGGCATATAAAGAGACATAATAGTCTAATCCTTTTCTTTCAGATGTCATCATGAACCCTATAATTAATTTAAATGCATGAGTGACTTGGATCTCAGGATTACCCTGATAGTCTCTAAAGTCTGATGTATTAGCCTGAAACATTTTCTCTCCTCACAGATGTACGGACATAGCACCAGAGTTCAGTGGAAGGAAGTGTCCCCATTCCACCTAATATAAGAATTTCAGACTGAATTCCAAAGTTGATATTGGAAATCATATCCCAGGGGTATGTGATCTGCAGGGGGGAGCCTGGAATTCTGGCTCTCCTTAAACTAAATAATCTCAGGAATCTTCTATAAAGATAAAGGAGCACTTTCGGAGAGGTTATGATAACCTATAATATTGTTATAGGTTCATATTCCAGCTTTGCAGCATACTTGCTAAGTTACCAGAGTTCTGTGAGATTTTGTTTGCTACTCTGTACAGTAAAATATTCATTATGACAATAATGGTTGATTTTAATCTTGCAATAATATTTACTTCATAGGATTCTTGAAAAGTTAAATAAGAATCTGCTTAAACCCCTTGGTGTAGATTCAAACATTTCATAATATATCTTATTACCTCTAGTTATAGTGTATTTTACTGTAGTTAGGTTAATAGAAGACTCATCTTGTTCATTATTGTGTCAAAATGAAAAACCACCCATTGTAGGCACTCAGAAAGTTTTTGAATCAATAATCAAGATCACATTAGAATTCTTAGTCTAATGGAATCATACAAGACATATCAGAACATGAAAATACCAGAACCAGTGAAACTGGTTAAGAAATCATTACAATTTAAGGAAATTTAATGTCATAGAATGACTACAGATGATAGTTAAGGATAAATAGGGAGTCAAAGGCTTGTAACCTTGGTCCTGGAGTGAGTCAGTCTCCATAGAAAAGGATGTCTTATTCCCTTTTAAAACTAAATAGCCTTCATGGAACCCCCATCATCTGAAATAACTTAGTATGTGTCTGATCTTTGAAGCCTCAAGGACACTACATAAAGGTGTTCTTGCCTCTGTGTGTGCATGCATGCGTGCATGGGTGCGTGGGTTTGTGCACACACTGCCCAGGCAAGTAGTTAACTTGCAAATGATTTTGAAAGAAATCACTCAGGCCCAGTTTCTTCTTCTGAAGATAATATATTTTGAAGTCTTTTCCTTTGGGCATGTTCACTTCAAGGGTACTTAAAACTACTCATTAAGAACTTTACTCTTGCTAACATAATAGTATGAAGAATCACGATTCTTAATTCATCAGCTGAATAATACTTCCTTTCCTTGTTTGGCCTACCATATTTCATTCATTTCCATCCCTGTTTTAAAAGGTGCTAACTGAATTGATGTTATTCTGGAGCATTTTTATTTTTCAGGCTTGCCTTTTCTTTTTCTTTTTTTTTATTTTAAGAAATAAAAGAAGGAAAACATATTAACAGACATCCATTTACAAATAGCTTAAGAATTATACAAACAAAACAGAGTTACAGACAAAGTTGTAGGAAATTAGCAATGGTTGTTGTATTGCTTATTGATATCTTCAAAGTAGTTTCTCAGGAAAACAGGGACATACAAGATTGATCAAACAAGTAATCATTAACTGTTCTTTTCTGTAGAGCAATAGAAGACAGTAGTACAACTATGATAGTTATCCTGTATACTTACATACTTACATAATTTCCCCTTCTTTCCCTTCTCTTTTCCCACACCCCCACTTGCCCTTCACTTTTGAGCATTTTCCTTTCATTTCACAATGTCTATCATACCTCCTACTTTATATTCATTCTTTCAGGTTTTACACTGGTGAGACAATATGATTCTTACACATGCAGGTCTGATTTATTTCACTTATGAGTATGGTCTCTAATTGTGACCATTTACCTATAAAAGCCTTTAGTTTATCTTTCTTTACAGCTGAGTAATACTCCATTATATAACAGTACCACAATTTTTTTAACCAATCCTCGGTGGATGGACATTTGGGTTGCTTCCACAGTTGAGCAATTACAAACTGTGCTGCTATGAACATGGGTGCACATATATCACTGTAATATGATGTTTTCAGATCTTCTGGGAAAACATCCAGAAGGGGAATAGCTGGGTTGAATGGAACTTCTATACCTAGCTTGCTGAGGAGTCTCCAAACTGATTTCCACAGTGGTTTCACCAGTCTGCATTCCCACCAGCAGTGGAGAAGAGTTCTTATTTCTCCACAACCTCACCAGCATTTGTTATTGGTTGATTTCTTAATGCTAGCCATTCTTATTGGGGTGAAGATGAAATCTCAGTGTTGTTTTAATTTGCATTTCTTGAATAACTAATGATGTTGAACACTTTCTCATGTATTTATTTGCCATCTATATTTCTTTATCTGAGAAGTGTGTATTCATCTCAGCTGCCCATTTTTGGACTGGGTCTTTGAATTTGGGGGAGCTGGTGTTTTTTCATTCTTTATATGTTCTAGAGAGAAGACCTTTGCCCAAGGGACAGTCAGCTAAATTTTTTCCCAATTTGTGGATTTTCTTTTTACTCTGCTGGTGATTTCTTTAGATGTGCAGAAACTTTTCAGTAGGATGAGATCCCAGTTGTTGATTCATTGAATTATTTCACAAGCAGTTTGATGTTTGTTCATGAACTCTCTGCTTACCCCTATGTCTTCAAGATTTTTACTTACTTTCTCTTCCAATAGATTTAGTGTTTCTGTTTTAATATTGGGATCTGTGATCCATTTTGACTTGAGTTTGGTGCATGGTGATAGACTTGGGTCTATTTTCAGTCTTTGGCAGGTGGCAAGTCTTGCCTTTTCTTAAACTTTTTTTTCTGTGACTTAAGTCTGTGATAAACCATATACATCTTAGACGTGTTTACAGACACTCCAGGGCTGAGATATGACTGTCAAGCTAGATCAGCCACTTGGGAGCCCAGACTTCCAAAGACGAGCAGAGAAATGGGCTTCCTATACGAACATCTAACTGTTGTCATTTATGTTGCCTATGGATTTTGCTCCCAAATCTCCCCCGAGATGATGAGTTTGTTGCCTTTGGTGGCATTTGGTGGCCACATGCCCCATATATGAATTAATCTAAGAATCACTTCATGCAGTCTGAACTGTGTGCTCCTGAGTGCTTCTCTAAGCTTGAAGGAAGGAAAAGGCTGCATTAACTTTAAATATTTGTGCAGTGGAGTAATTTTCAACATGAATTTTGGAGGAGACAAAAATAGAGTAACATGTCATCCTTGCCACCATCTTCAAAGTCATGTCTTTCTCACATGCAAAATATATATTGATTTTTTTCCTTTGATAGATCCAATTGTTACTGTGGGTCCCACTATTTACCCTAAAAGTATTGTCTAATGATAACTACCTACACTAAAATTAAGCATAAATTCTGTTTTCCATTCAACTGGCAATCACCTTCTAAAACAAAAATTATTACAATTCGAAGAACCCCTTTCTTTTCCTTGGTATTGTCAGGTACAAAAGTTGTCAAATTCACCATCTTTTTTAAGTCAGATTTTATAGAACAAAGTTACTAGGAGCTCAGTGTGCTATCTACTATAAGAAAATTTACAAAGAATATTGACTACTAGCGCTGTAAACTCTCCTTCTATTACTGCCCAGAGCACAGGGATACAAAGGCACAGAGGGGAAAATGCTGTCATGTTTCTAGAATATTGTTGCGATGATGATTGGGGTGTCAGCTTGAAGTAATTAAGGGATATCCACATAGTTTTAAAGCTTTATTTATCTCAGGCCATCAGTAGTCACTGAGTCTTTCCCCTTATGATGAAAGGGATACCCAGTGATTTGGAATGGTTGAGCTATCCTATATATTTCTGTGAGGGTATTTTCAGAGACAAGTGGCTTGTGAGTTGGTTGATAAAACATTTCTTGAACATTATTTAAATCTGATTTAGATGAGACCCTGGATTGCAGAATTTTGAGTTGATGCTTAAACAAGTGAAGATTTGTGAACCTACAGATGTAGAGTCAAAACATATTTTGTATGTGAGACAGACATAAATTTCACAGTGGTAACAAAGATAGCCTGCTATAGTATTTTTGCACATTCCAAATTTCACATTGAAATTTAATGTCCTGATGAAACAGTATCAAGAAGCTGTGGATTTTGTAAAGTGATTAAACAATGGAACTCTGTCCTCATGAATGGGGTTAAGTACCTTAAAAAGAGCTTGAAAGAGAACAATTTGTTTCTTTTCCCCTTCCATCTTCTGCCACATGAGGACACATGTTCTTTCTCTCCACAAGATCTAACACTCAAAACCTCATCTTGCAGGCAGAGATCAGCCCTGATCAGAAATTAGTATCTTATGCTGGATTTTCTGACCTCCAGAACTGATAGAAATAAATTCTAGTTCTTTATAGATTACCAGTCTCTGGCAATCTGTTATAGTAATATGAAACAGACTAATAAGATGTTTATCATCAAGCCATGCTTCTCTCATTAGATTAGGAGTTCCTTAGGATCAGAGGTCATGTATTATATTTTTTAAAATTCCAGGTCAGACGCAAAAAGAGTAGGAAGTTGTTCACTGTTGATGATAGTAACTAAGGATGATAAATGACAAAGACTGTGGATTCTGCTATTTCCTCCTTTGTTCAGCTTTTAATCCTCAGGATGTGAACATCTGGCAGGCTTCCTCCCACTCACTTCCTGCCTATCTCTAATCCAATAGGAGAAGATTGGTCACTATTACCTATTTGTTTTGTTTCATGCATAATCTACTACAACACATTGCAATTTCTATTTAATCTCCTAGGATGCTCTTTTTCTTTTCTTTTTTTTTTTTTTTTTGAGTTTTAAAAAACACCAATTTAATGAAATATCAGTCTGATGTAATTAGGAAATCTCTTTGACAAGTATACATAATGCAACTTGTGATTTTTGTGAGTTCCAGGTGACATCACTAACAACTAGCATAGGATGGTCAAGGTGAAAGTGTTCAGAAAAAAACTGTCCTAGCACTGCTTTAGATTTTTATTGCTCTCTTTAACTAACGAAACAATCTCTCTTCTTCTGACATTAATTGTTCTTGAATGAATCCGGATGATATAATTAAATGACCCTTTCCAAATCATCTCTAAGTCTATTTTCATTCTTCATTTTCTTATACATTTATTCACAAGCATTTATCGAATATCTACTACGAGCTAGAAACTCTTCTAGGGACTGGAAATACAATATTGAATAAAGGTGAAGTCCTTGTTCTTGTGGAAATTCCATTTCAAACAACAAATAAAGGAAAGAAAAGATACATGGTAGTAGAAAATGTGTTATAAAATAAAATTAAAAGGCCAAGGTTAGTTTGAGCATTCAGAGTAGGCTGCTTCCTGTTTAATTTTGCATGATAAGTAAAGGTCTTATTGATAAAAGGGTACTTATGAGGAAACTTAAATAAACGAGGGAAGGAACCATGTAAATAATCTGGGAAAGGAACCTTCTAAGAAGATCAAACAGGAAATACAAATGTCCTGAGGTTGCAATATGCTTAGCTTGTTTGAGAAACAACAAAAGGGCCAATGTGACAAATGGGAGCAAAAAAAGAGCATGCTGAAATTAGAAAGGAAAAAAGTGCTAACAAAGGGAAGACATCAGGCCATGACGAGGACTTTGGTTTTAAATTGGGGACATGTGAAGTCAGTATAGGCTTTTGAGGCAATAATTTAACTGATTCAATGTTTATATTACAAATATACCTTTGCCTACTGTGAAAGTGGACAAAGGAAAGGCAAGAGCAGAAACAGGAATTGCATTAAATGAGGGAAGAGTTATTGATGGCATAGACCACAATGCTAATGCCCGACAGAGCTGAGAAGGGGTCTGACTCTGGATTTCTTTTAAAGACAGATCCCATAGAATCAGCTGATCGATTAGAGGTAGGGTGGGAAGGAATTAAGCATTTCTCCTGGATTGCTGACTTGGACAACTTCAATAATAAAACTTTCTTCTGCTGAGATGGAGTAGATGAAGAAAACATGTTGAACAGGTAGAGATAGAGAAGTTTAGGAGTTTGCTTCAGCCATTGTTAAGTTTTATTGAGGTGCAACAGGCACATAAGTAGAAGTATCAGACAAGCAGAAGGATACATAAATCTCAAGTACAAGAGTGCTGTGCTGAAAATTTAAATGTGGGCATTACCAGTGTGTGAACATTACTCAGAGGTGGAACAAGATGAGATCACTAAAGGAGGACTACACATAGAAAAAAGAGCTAGAGTCCTGGATTGCCTGAGGTTTAGAGGTTGTGGAGAGGAGGAGAAGGCAAGAAAGGAGTTAAAAGAGAGCCAAGAGAGAATAGCCACTAGGCAAGCAGATGTTTTCAAGGAAAGAGGGAGTGAAAGAGTCTGACAAAAGCCAGAATTAGCCTTTGTATTTGGCAACACAGAGGTCATTAGAGACCTTGTCAAGAGGCATTTTGATAAAAATTGTGAAATGTAGACCTGACTGGAGGGTGTTGGAAGAGGATGAGAACCAAGGCAGTGGGTGGAATGTAGACAGTTCCATGCTGGTGTTCAGCTTAAAAGGGGAGCAAAAGAAATGGCAGATGGGAAGGAAGCTTATGGTTTTAAGCAAGGTTGCTTTTATCCCAAAATTTATCTTGAATTTATAGTAACCAGTACACCCTACTAACGAAGTAACTCATAAAATGTGTCTTAAGTTTTCATTAGAAACAAACTCGTTCATTTTGTCCAGTTGAGTTTTAGACTCTTCAATCATCTGGCATCAAATCTACTGTAAAATAGTGTGTTGTTAGAATATTATCACAAAAATATCTCAAATTCTGATGAACTATTCCAAGTAGCCAACAGATTTATCATGCAGGAAGATTGTTTCCATCTATTTAAAAACTCTACAGAAGACCACTTTATTCTTACAGGTATATGGTCTTGTGAATGTTGTTCTAAGCATTTTGTTAAAGTAAACAATAAGCTTTCATTTTGACCCAAAACTAGACACATGAGGGATAAGTGCAGGACGTTGGGCAAGCTCTGAAAGGATCAGGTTATTTTCATGTGAATTTATAGTGAGTGCAGCTCAGAACATAGGGCAAAATTCTAGGTAGTCAGTCAAGCTATGGGAAATCAGAAGTTCAGACCCTGAGAGTAAGTGAGAAAAAGCAATGGTTTGTTGGAAACAAGAGTGTCATGTGATCTGAGTGTTACCGGGTGTTGTGGTGACCAGGTTGTTCTTTCCAGGCTCCTACTGACCCAATGAAAGGATTGCACAGAAAATTGATCAAAGTGAGAGTTTAACAGTTATTTAAGGCAAAAGGAGAAGTAGTGCAAAAGAAGTGCTCAAGAGTGTGGCTGGCAAGAGGAGGAGTGGGAGTTCGCTCCCCTCCCTTCCTCCATCAACCCAAGGAGGTGTGGCTGGCAAGAGAAGTCTGAGATCTAAACCTCTCTCCTTCCACTGGTGAGACTCATACCCAGAGACCTACAAGAACGCTAAGACACAGTATGACCCGGGTTAAGACACACACAATAGACAGATGGAGTTACATATGTAGAAATATCCCACGCAACACTAACAGTGAAAGCCAACAAGTGATCTCTAACTTTTCTTTCTGTTTTATTCTACTCATCCTCTTCCATACTTTCATCAACTATCTCGTTGACTATATGATACTTTTGTGCAAGTAAACATTGTCTCCTCTCATTCTGGTTCACTTCAAAACTCCTAGGCCTTCTCTTCCAATCCTTCCCTCCTGTGTCCTACAATTATGCAAAACCTGGATGATCATCCTGTGCCCTCCAACCATGCTCCTACTATATTTAATCTCATTCATGTCTCCATCCTACCTCCTTTCCTCCTAACACCCCGTCCCCAACAATAGGGTAGAATCACCCTACTACATGGAAAATTACCACATGTAAATTCCGGGTGTAAGTTGGACTATATTTTATTTCTGTAGACCTTCCTCTTATGGTTATTGATTCAGCCTAATTGTTACCACCATTTGCAGTAGCCAAGCTGTACTTGAGTCTATTGTTATTGCCAACTAAACTACTTTAACCCAGGTGTCATACATGCTATAACCAGCTCTACCCCTGTATGATAACACTGTGATTGTAAAGGGGAATAACCATCACCTAGTCCAGTTCCAAAGGAATGGACCCAAAGTCAAGTTGATAGTGACTCCTCAGACTTAATATGTTGGGAAGGTGGGTTCATGGGATAGACAGAAATACCAAGAACCACCTACATCTAGAAGGCATCCAGAGGAACACACACTTCCTTAAAAAGCCTCAACACTAGTGATAAGGCTATCTAAAATAAATTTACAAGCATAAGCACAGAAACCAAAATAAAATAGAAAAACAGAAAATGACATGAGGAAAAAAAATGCAATCCTGAACACCTAGCATACCCAGGACAAGCACAGAACACAAAGGAATAAAGGAAACTTGAAGCCAACAATTGGAACTCTCTGAAATGATTGCAGCAGACGTGAAAAAACAAACAGAAGAGGCCATAGAACAAATAATCCATAATGTGCAAAAAGAAATTATGACCAAAATAAAAGACATTAAAGCAGACACACATAGACAAATAGAGAAGCTCAGGACAATGATGGAAACAATGAATGTCAAACACAGACAAGAAACAGAATCAATGAAACAGATTCAAAGAAATGCAGGAGATTAGAAACTCCACTGAAAGTATATAGAGAAGATTAAATGAAGGCAAGGATAGAATATCAGATCTAAAAAATAGAAATTTTACCAACTAGAAGGGAAAAAAAATCTTAAAAGTCACAAGTAACCATGAAAAATCAATCCAACAGCTACAGGATGATGCAAAGAAGAAGCACATAAGATTTACTGGAATCAGTGAGAAACCTGGTGACAGCACAAAAGCCATTAAAACCCTCTTCACAGAAATAATGGCGGAAAACTTCCTAATAATGGACAAAGAATTTAACATACAAATAAATGAAGCATAAAGAACACCCAATAGCCTGACCAAAATAAATCCACACCAAGGTATATAAGAATCAAGATTCCAGAAACTCAGCATAAGAACAAAATATTAAAAGCAGCTAGAGAAAAGAAACAAATCATCTATAAAGGAAAGCCTATCAGAATCACAGTAGACTTCTCAACACAAACCCTCAAATCAAGGAGAACATGGAGTAAGATATTTCAATCCCTAAAGGAAAACAATCTTCAACTCAGATTAATGTACCCCACAAAACTGTCTTTCAAAATTGGTGGAGAAGTAAGATACTTCCATGACAAGGAACATTTGAAGAAATTTAAGACTACCAAACCAGCTCTACAGAATGCTCAAAAGAACATATGAGAAAGGGATAATAAAGACCATGAACACCTGTGGAAAGAAGCCACCAGGCAGGGCAAGTAGTTAAATAGAGAAGAAAGACAAGGATCAAACAATAGAAAAATAACATGAAAGAGAAAAGCCAGTGCATAGCAGTTATACCCATCAACACAAATGGTCTCAACCAATCAAAAGAAACAGACTAGCAGAAAGGATCAAGAAGCAAGATGCAACAATCTGCTGCACCCAAGAAAAACATTTCACCCAAAAAGAAATTCATAGACTAAAAGTCAAAGGATTGAAAACAATGATCCATGTCACAGGAACCCAGAAAAAAATCAGAGTAGCTATTCTATTTGCAGAAAGTGCAAACCTTAAGACAAAACTGATCCAAAGAGACAAAAAAGTTCATTATATACTTGTGAAGGGAAGACTCTAAGAAGAAGAGATAGCAATTATAAATATTTATGCACCAAACACAGGTTCACCCAAGTATGTAAAACAAATCTTAACAGACATAAAACCCAAGTAAGGATGAACACTATAGTGGGAGACTGTAACACCTCACTCTCACAATTAGATAGATCAACTAAACAAAAATTATACAAAGAAATATTAGAATTAAAACAAACCTATGAACAAATGGACTTGGCAGAAGTCTACAAAGTATTCCATCCTAAAACTTCAGAATACACATTTTTCTCAGTTGCACATGGAAAGTTCTCCAAAATAGACTATATTAGTGGACAAAATATGTTTAAGTAAATATAGAGAAAATGAAATTATCCCATATATACTATCTGATGGTAGCACAATGAAACTAGAAATAAGCAACAAAGGAAATCACAGAAACTACATAAATGCAGGGAAATTAAACAAATCCTTCTCAACAGTCAATGGGTCACAGAGGAAATAAAAGATGAAATTAAATAGTATGTAAAATTTTTTAAAATGCTGATACAACATACCAAAACTTATAGGATGCAATGAAGGCAGTCCTACAAGGGAAATTTATAGCAGTGAACTCA
>NW_004955429.1:8049026-8084143 GCF_000276665.1 Chinchilla lanigera | reverse complement strand
AGAAGCAGTGCTTCCAAAATCATTCCTACAAGCAAGTATTACCCTAATTCCAAGACAGAGAAGAACACAACCAAAAAAAGAACACTTCAGGCCAATCTCCCTAATGAACCTAGATGCCACAGTCCTTAATAAAATACTGGGAAACAGAATGCTGCAAATCATCAAGAAGATTATACATCATGACTAATTAGGATTCATCCCAGGGATGCAAGGATGGTTCACCATATGCAAATAAATAAACATAATACACCATATTAACAGAGCTGGAGAAAAAAATTACATGATCATCTCAATAGATGCAGAAAAAACATTTGACAAAGTCCAACACTCATTCACATTAAAAACTCTACAGAAAATGGGAATAGATGGTCTCTACCTCAATCTTATAAAAGCCACCTATGATAGATCCCATCTATGAACATGTTAAATGGTCAAAAGTGGAAAGCTTTTATTCTAAAATCAGGAACAAAAGAAAGATATACATTATCACCATTCTTATTCAATATAGTTATGGAAATATTAGCCAGAGCAATTAGACAAGAGAAAAAAATAAAAGGAATAAAGAAAGGAAAGGAAGAAGTTATCATTATTTGCAGATGACATGATACTCTACATAAAAGACCCCCAAAACTCTACCAAAAAACTTGTAGATTTAATATCCAAATTCAGTAGTGTAGTGAGATACAAAGTCAACACTCAAAAATCAATAGCCTCCTGTATACAAGCAACAAACTCACAGAGAGAGAAATTAGGGAAAGCACACCCTTCACAATAGCATCTAAAAAATGAAATACTTAGGAATCAATCTAACAAAGTATGTAAAAGACCTGTAGAGTGAAAATTACAGTACCCTGAAAAGGAAGATTAAATAGGATATCAGAAAATGGAAAGATATTCCTTGCTCTTGGATAGAAAGAAACAACATAGTGAAAATGGTTATACTCTCAAAACTGTTATGCGGATCCTAATTGTATTGCCATTACATACCTCACAGAACTAGAGAAAACACTTCCAAAATTCATTTGAAACCAGAAAAGACCTCGAATAGCAAAAGCAATTCTGGGCAACAAAGGCAAGTCAGGGGACATCAGAATCCCATACCTGAAATTATACTTCAAAACTACTGTGATAAAATCAGCAGAGTATTGGCAATAAAATAGACAGGGCTGAGGATCAATGGAACAGAATAAAAGATGCAGACACAACTACAAACACATTCAGCCACCTTATCTTTGATAAAGGGGCCAAACATTTTTATTGAAAGAAAGCCTCTTTAATAAATGGTCCTGGAAAAACTGGATTTCCACAGGCCAAAGACTAGATCTAGACCCATGTCTATCACCATGCACTAAGCTAAAGTCAAAATGGATCAAATATCTAAATATTAAAATAGAAACGCTAAATTTACTGGAAGAGAAAATAGCCAGAAATCTTGAAGATGTAGGTTTAGGCAGAGACTTCATGAATAAAACCCAGACTGCAAAGGAAATATTACAAAGCATCAACAAATGGGATCTCACTTTCTTAAAAAGATTTTGCACAACAAAAGAAATCACCAAGAGAGTGAAAAGACAACCCACAGAGTGGGAAAAAATTATAACCAGTTGTCCCTCAAACAAAGGACTTATACCTAGAACTCATAAACAATTGAAAAAATCAGACTCTCCAAATTCAAAGACCCAATCCAAAAATGGGCATTTGAGATGAATGTACACTTCTCAGAAGAAGAAATATAAATGACAAATAAATACATGAAAAAATGTTCAACATCATGATAATTCAAGAGATGCAAATTAAAACAGCACTGAGATTTCATTTCACCCCAGAAAGAATGGCTATCATGCAGAAATCAACCAATAACAAATTCTGGCAGGGCTGTGGGGAAAAGGGAACCCTTTTCCACTGTTGAGTGAATTTCAGTAAAGATTCCTTAAAAAGCTAGGATTAGAGGTCCCATTTCACCCAGCTATTCTCCTTTTGGGCATCTTTTCAGAAGAATTAAAATTATCATACCTCAGTGATATATGTGTACCCACATTATACCAGGACAATTTGTAGTAGCTAAATCTTGAAAACAACCCAAATGCCCATCAACTGAGGAAAGGATAAAAAAAAATGTGTTTTTTATATAATGCAGTACTACTCAGCCATAAAGAAGGACTAACTGGAGACTTCTATAGGGCAATGGATGTAACTCGAGACCATACTCATAAGTTAAATAAATCAGACCCATATATGTCAACATCATATTGTCTCACTAGTGTGAGAAACTGAAAGTGTAAATAAGATTCAATATGTACAGTAAATATTGTGAATTGGGAAGAAACTGTTAGAAAGGAAAGATACACTGTGACGGGGAAAAGGGAAAGGAAGAAAGGGGAAAAAGAAAAAAATCTATACACAAGATAGCTAAGATAGTTTTACAGCTAATTTCTCTTAGTTCATTGAAAAGAAACATTTGTGCTAATTTGAAGAAGATACCTATATCTTGTACTCTGAATAACTACTACAAAGATAACAATATGCTAGGTAGTAATTATTATAACTCTCCTACTTACCTGTTTTGAAACTCTATTTTGTTATTTTTTTCTCCTTAAAATAGCAGAGGAGTGTCCAAGAAGATGTGCTCTGAAAACAAATGCTGAGCAGAGTGACTGTGGGCCAGTCAAGGTAGGAAAAGTATGCCTTGCATGGTGGGGATAGCCTTGAACTTAATGGCCATTGTATTTTTCTACATCTTCTTTCTGGGATCAGATTGAAGCCATCAGATCAAAAACCTTCATGTGCGCACGACACAAGATTGGTGTCTGATGCAGGGATTGACCTGATCTCATGCCGAAAAACTCATACTGGGTGCAGGGTTCTGCTTGATTTTGTGACGTCCCCATGCCAGAACTGAACACAGCATGCCTTGTACGGTGTTAGGTGAAGCGTTTAGGAGCTGCTGCTCTGTGCCCTGTCTTCATGGTTAACAAGTCTCTGCAGTTGACAAGCCATTCCCAATTGACCCAATCACGTGGCTATGCCGTAGTCCCTTGCCTCAGAAGCCCAGCATGGAGCAGAAGAGTGCTGGGCACTTGAAGGATGACTTAGGACTGCAACAAGGATGAAGCATGCAGATATAGAACTTCAGGGACTTTTACAGGCAGCTGGGTCCGTTGGGCTTGGTCTTTCTAACTGAGCTACTGTATCTTAAGAATTTATTACACTCCAGTTTGTGTGTTGAGCACTGAAGATACTCATTGAACGGTTACTGCATTACCTCAAGCCCAGTATTTTTATTTTATAGATGAGGAAGCTAAAGTTTTGAGAGGTTATTTTTCCATGCACCTGTTATGTGATCTAATCTGATTCTTTTGAGGAACACAGCCTTACAGTTTTCCGGCTAACTGTCTCCATTTGTACAGACCAAAGAGGGAGTGACTGTCACCAGCTAACAGGAGGGATGAATAGAGGCCTGGATTATCTTCAGTATTAGCAACTGGGAATAAATTCAAATGACAGATTGTTGAGGAAGCCTGAAAGATAGCATAAAGAGTTTCTCTGAGTTGTCCCTCTCCATTGTAGCTTGTGTGGGTAGCCTTCTCTACTTATTCTGCTTCTGAGCAGAGATGCCAGTTTCATCTACTTCTTAATCTCTCTGGCTCCAAGGCACACAGATGGCTCAAGCCTGGACCTGCAGTGTGCCAGTCCAAGTGCCTGGGACTCACTTTCTGTTAAGGGATAGAACTACTTTGAGGCTGCAAAGGGGAGACTGGGCACAAAACAATGAATGGAAAAACAAAAAATGAGGTCGTTTTTTGACAGTCGTCTGCCTTGTATGTCATGGAAGCAAAACAAGATCTGGGAAGATGGCCAGCATTGAAGACAGGAAGCATTGGATATTTATACACGTGCATTTTCTTGATTTTGTTCTTCAAACTTGCATAACTGTCAGTTTTCTGGTACTTGAACAATAGCTTTATACTCTTATGCTTGTTGAATCCTAACAGTCAAATTATTTTATGTTTATGAGGGACTTCATCTATTCTACAGTATGAAGTATTTGTTAGTTCAAATTTTGTTAAGGAAGTTTTGAAAACCTGAAGAAAATTGATCTGGTTTCATGATCTTCACTAGCATATCAAGTTTTCTCTTTTTCCAGTATGCTAAATCTCACCATTTGTTGTTCAAAGATAACTCACATACAATCTGTAAACTTATTGGGAACATGTACACCCTGAGCACTTGTCAAGATACCAGTAGGTTTTCATTATTCTTGGTTTAGGTTTTTGGTTTAGCTGAAAGTCACAATGGCAGAAGAGAATCAGGTGAAATTTATAGTGGAAAAATATCTTTATGGTATCCAGAAACAATTTTTTATTTATGCACAATATGCTGCTAGTATCTTCCTGAATTTCCCCTTTGCATGAAAAGTATTCATAGACAGCAACGCCATTCATTAAAGACATGAGTGGAATGGGTTCTGAAGCGCAGAAATGAACTTGACTGGGGGGTACACTATCCATTCACTCGTGGTGGGGGTAGACATGGACATGCGTTCTCAGCATCAGGACCTGTGAGCTGGTAATTCAAGTGAGAAGCCCAAGGTGAAGCTGGAGATGTGTCATCACCTCAGAAAAGAGTGCTGAAATGATGCAGTGTGTACAGTCCAAACAGAGGGAAGTCTTACCATGTGAGGAATACGAAGACTAAGCAGATCAAAGCATCTAGAGGAGAAAATGATTTACTAATCACAAGGGAAAACATGTTCAATTACGAGCTTAAGAAATAAGGAGGAAAAGATCAAAACAGCATGCAAAATGCCAGCACTGCATTAGATGAGCTAAAAGTAACTGTATCCTCAAGTAGACAAGTAGAAACTTTTGTTAAGGAATTTTTTAAAAACTTAATATAATTGATCTGGGTTCTTGATATTTAATTAGCATATCAAATTCTCCCATTTTCCCATATAGTACATCTCACCATTTGTTCTGGTAATATTTATGTTTTCATAATCTTTTATGATTTTTCCATTAATGGTGTATAACCATTTTGCTAAGTGATTTCTGTGTGTCTAGGTTTTTCTATTCTTACGGCTATTACCTTTCTACTGTATTTTCCTAGTTAATTGGGATGATAGGAATATCTAACTAGGTAATATGATAGGAGTATTTATGATTCATATTTGTTGATATTGAATTCAATGCAAGTCCGATTCAAGTACTAACAAGATAGAGGTAGCAAAATGATTTTAAAATTCATATGGAAGAATAAAGTTCCCAAATTACTAACTATTCCAAACAGAAAGATGATTTTTCTCTACCATGTATCAGACTCATGAAGCTGTAGTAATTGTTAAAGTGTGGTTTTGGCAAAGTGATTATAGATGCTAGATAGAAGAAATATATCAGCTTCCAAAACAGCACTATGGGAGAATTAGCAGGTGGTATAAGAGTAAAATTTAAGAAATTTGTGGGGGAAAGAGTGGATTCATTAACAAGTAGTGTTGCTACCACTGGTTTTTAAGGCAGAAAAAGACAGAAGTAGTCATTCCTCAGACGATGCACAAAACTTAAATTCCATGACATGTAGATCTCAATGTAGAAAACAAAAGAATTTTATAGAAAAGTAGAGATAATTTTAGAAGGATTTATTGGACAAAACCCCAAACTTTAAGTCATAAACATAAAGAGTACATTAAAACTTAAATCCTCAGGCTGGGTGTGGTGGTACACATCTGTAATCCCAGCACTCAGGAGGTTGAGGCAGGAGGCTTGCTTTGAGTTCAAGGCCAACCTGGGCTACAAAGTGAGTTCAAGGCCAGCTTGAACTGCATAGTGAGGCCCTGTCTCAAAAAGACAAAAAAATCCCTTAAATCTCAGTGTAAAACAAAGCAGCCATCTGGCATTAACCAGCTCACCCCATGCACTTCCAAGATGGCTCTCATCCCTGGCCAGCAAGTGGCTTCTGGATATTAGCTCAAGAAAGTCAGGATTGTTGTTAAGAGACTTCAGTTTCTTCACATGTGGGCCTTTCCATGTGGCCTAGATTCCTTACAAAATGGGAGCTAGGCTGAGAGACTTGGTATTCCAGGGAGTAAGAAGAAAACATTTATTGCCTCTTAAAACCTGAACATACCATTACCACAAGATTACTTCTGCCATATTGTAATGGTCAAGCCTACTCAGACGCAAGGGAGAATAATCAAAGAATTTGTCGATTTCCTACATATCATTTGTCAGGCCGCAAATAAATTACAAAGCTCTCCTGAGAAAAAATACTCTCCTTCCTTCTCAGGAACCCTAAAAGTCTCATTTCATTGTGCCATTGACCTGAAGTCCAAGTCTCACCACCACTGAAATCAGGTTCGGGTATGGATGAGGCGCTCTGAGTGTGGTTCCTCTCAATCTGAAAACATTTGGTGTCCACAAAGCCAACATGCGGCAATAGAGTGGGCATACAGTAGCTAGGACTCCTGTGCAAAAGCAGGACTCAGTCACAAAGCTGTACCCGGCCCTCTCCAAGTTTTCAACTCACACCAGCACTTGTTGCCAGCTTCTTAATTAGGAAAATTCCTTCTTCTTGGGAATCAATCTGCAGAGCTATTGGCTCTGCTCTCTGGAATCTTAGTTCTGTCCTCTGAGTCATCCTTCCGCTTCCATAAAAAATAACCATAGTACATCCAATATGAATTTTCTCTGCCTGCTTCCTTTCCTGTGCTCATTTGGGAGATCTAATCCACATTTCTTCCCAAAAGTGACTCTACTCTCTGCCTTTAGGGGCAGGTGAGGCTGCTGTGGAATATTCCCGATCATACATAATATTTCTGTTTTTTAAGTTAAAGTATCTATAATTCTTAAGCACACTCCTTTTGATGTTGATGAGTTCCACTAGGTTCACTCTTAAATGCTTTTGAAGTCTTACCAAAAAGATCTTAAAGCTATATTCTTGAGCTATTTCCTCTGAGCCTATGTTTTCCTAGTTGAGTTCTGGTATTGGGATTTTTTTGTTCATTTTATGGAAAAAAGGTAAAACAAAATTTCATAACAAAATAATAGGAGAATAACAATAGTTAATACATTACATGTTGCTATCTTTAAAGTAACTGCTCAGTAGTTATAAGATAGAGGCATAAAAATTACAATAGACATTGTGAAGTCAGAAGAAATTGTTCAAAAGAAAAAAGGAACTAGGATGGGTGAAAGGGGAAAAGACAATAGGGAAAAGAGAAAAAAATGCAAGTCGGTTGTACTATTAGTGTCTCTTAGGTCATGAAAAAGGAAAGTTTGTGCTAATATCGATTGATATTTGTTGTCTCTCCAAACCTAGTTCTTTTTTTCTGTGTTTCTTTTCTTTCTTCCCTTTTGTAGTTGTTCAGGTTGCCCTTGAACTTGCTGTGTAACCCAGGCTAACCTCTGGCCATGAACTCATGATCTTCCTTCATCAGCCTCCCAAATTCTGAGATTCAAAACATGCTTCTCCATTCCCACATGCCCCAAACATATTCCTGACTCTGAGAATTCTTTCTTGGGTGAGACACAGTTTATTTTTGAACCCAAAAAGTCTGGGTTCAAAATTAAGCTGAAAACATAACTTACTCCGTTTGTTTTTAAGGTTCATCTTTCTCTTCTCATATTGTATCATAAATACCTAAGAAAAACTCAGTGATCATTTCAGTATTTTATTTGCAAAATTCTTTAGCCCTATCCACAAGTTCATTAGAGGCATTTTCTGTTTTCTGTATTTTGCAGATGAGTTTTGCTATACTTTTCCCCACTGTCTAGTGCAAATCACCTCTTCCCCAATATTTTCCTTGCTGTCCTTTAAGTCATTGCCACCTGTCTCCTTGAGGATCTCCAGTTTTCACCTGCCCAAAGCTGATGCTCCTCCTGGTCCCCAAGCTGATGCCTCCTTTTGGTATTTGATTATGGAATCGTCCCATTTGCATCTAAAGCATCATTCTGGATAAATGGCAAGTATTCCAAGAGAAAGCATGTGGGAGCTACCAGCCTTTTCATGGCTCAGCCCAGCAGCTGCATAGCATCACTCCGACCAAGGCACCCAGACACAAGGGGAGGGATGGAAGGAGGACCAAATACATCAGGGACATCTTTACCACAGAGAGGGAAGTCTGAGACGGGGATGGGTTTGAATATTAGACTTGAAGTCAACACACTGAATTTGAGACAGACATGGCAGTGTTTCAAATAGGCTTTAGAATAGGATTCTGACTCACAAAAGATTTATTATCGACTTGAGGAATATATCTGAGATCCATGAAAGTGGAAAGTACTGCCTTTAAAAAGTTCACGGAGGCAGAATAAAAGAAGACTTGAGATCAATGCTTGAAAAATTCCAACCTTCAGGTGTCAGAGAGCAGAGCAGCTGGCAATGCAGGCGGAAAAAGGCAGAGGCAGGAGCAAACCCAGGCCAGCGTGGGGGTAGCGAAGCCAAAGAGGGGAATGAGTTAAGAAGCAAGGAATGGTCAAAAGACGTACTTACTATTTCCCGAGGCTTCCTGGCAGCCCAGCAAAATGGAGCAGAGAGTAGAAGAAATAAAAACACACTCCCCTGCAGGGTTAACATTACTACCAGGGTTTTGGCCAGATACCGAAATCTGGTTTTATAAAAATAAGGAAACATTTAGATACTAAATTTCTAGACAAGTGTGTGTGTGTCTACGCATGTGCACATGTGCACATGTGTGCGTGTGTGTGTGTGTGTGTGTGTGTGTGTGTATGTGTGTCTGTGTGTACAACCAAAAGGTTTGACTGCCATAGCAGCTTTAGGCTATATTGTCATAGCAGTTTTAGAATACGTTCCTAGTAAGGACAATATACAGAAGACAAGAATAGCAGCACGCTACCACCAGCAGGCCCACAAACTCTCCTCATGGATCAGTCAGACGTTGCGCCATTCATTCATTTACTTTTAACAAGGACGTTGTCCCGTTCTTCTGGGAAAATCAGCAGCTGGAATATGACATGTCTGTTCACTAACTAGAAATCCGGTAAGAATGCTTTTGACAAATAGAAATTTCCTTTTCAAGCTATGTTCATGCAACTGAGAGTTGGAAATAACGGTTACCTGTGTGTTGTTCCCACATAAATTCAAGCTAGCTTCCATTTATTGGCAAGGAATGCCTGATGTGCTTATTCATCCACCCTCGATGTTGTATTTGCCCTCAGCCCAGCTCCTGGATCTCTCTTTTGTGGTTCAGCGTCCTCTGGCTGTTGGAATTTGGACTCATCTCTTTCCTGGCTCCTTCTCCCCTCTCATGGACATAAATCATTGGATCTCACAGAAGAACAGCTATAGTCTTCCTCTTCAGGCCCTGGAACCCTCTGTAGGGATGATTGTTCTATTAAGGAAGGAAATCTTAATATATGACTCAAAGCACTATCAACGTTCTTGAGGTGATGGGGTTTATGAGGAGATAATTGTAAAACTCTTGTTCAATAGATATTTCCAAATGCATGAAACTCTGGAAGAACTATAGTCAAAATCCTTCATGATTAATATAAAAAGCAGCCTAGTGCTTCACTGGCACACTTACCAGGGCTGCGGCCACCTCCTTCAGGATGGTTGTCTTTGAAATATTCCAGAGAGGATCGTGAGGACCTGCCAGCAATTAAACATAAAAATGCAAAGAAATAGGCTAAAGGGAAAATACTCAAAGAGAGGTGAAATGTAAAAGATTCCAGGAAGCGATTGGAAACCATACAAGTTTTTTTTCCAGAAGATTGATCTGAATTTTGGAAAAGTCTTCTAACTGCCCAGAGGTTATGCAAATCCAAGTTCTGAATGTTTTTGAGATCTGCCCTACCAATCGTAATATATAATGGAAAGAACTAATTATCTTAGAACTGTGCAGCTGCATTCGACCTTCAGATTAATATCAGAGTTCAAAGACGGAAGCAGATGTGCGAGGCAGAAGCAATGCCAGATATGTATTTTGGAGAATTAGGAAATATTTGGTTTGATGAAAGAGTCTTATTCAATAATAATTTTCCATCTCTCAACCATAGCAATGGGATTAATATATATTAGTCTGTCAACTTGGTTGCTGTTTTTCATTGTATTTGTTATTTTTCCATTTTGGGCTTAATAAACAGGAAATTGTAGCTTTTGTCAGAGCTCATGTGGATTTTGTAAATCCCAAATGGAAGACGCTCAGAAAAACAAATCCAAATAAGGTGCCTGTGCTATTGTCAGTTGAAACATTTTATTCTCTTTTTAGCAGAGCTGAGAATAACATAAGAATCAATTTGCTGGAACTTGTCTCTTAATTTTTTAGCTAAATAGTTGCGGTTTGGACACACATTTTAAGCAAATGTTTGTCAGCATTGTGCTTCTGGATACTTTGGAAAGCCTGATCAGTTGCTGTGGGCTTGGAAAGTTCCAAAGCCAAGGATGTCAAGTAACTCAGATTGACTCTACAAAAGGTCTAGCTTTGTGACATCCCCATGTCTTTGCCCAAAACCATCCTTCTCACAGGAGAATAAAGAAACATTGTCTTGGAAATGATCTAGTCAAAATTATGCAGAAACAGAAAAAAAGAAACTAGAAATTAGTGTAACCACTATGAAAAACAGTGTGGAGTTTCCACAAAAATTGAAAATAAAACTATGATATGACCCAGAAAACCTTCATCTGGGTATAAACCTAAAAGAAATGAAGTCAATACCTAATCCCATACTTATCTTCCCATGATCATTACAACATTATTCACAATAGCCAAGAAATGAAATCAATATAAGGGTCTATAAATGGATGAATGGATAACATATACATATAACATCATATATACATACATACATACATATATATATATATAGCCAGTCACATCAGCATGGAGGATGATCTGGAGGAAATTATGTTGAATGAAATAATACAGGCAGAGACAGACGAATACCACATGACCTGACTTATTTATGGACACTGAAGAAGAGAATCGAATGGTATTTATCAGAGGCTTGGTGGGTTTTGAATGTCGGTTTGGAAGACTTAGTAGCTTTGGAAGAACATAAAATTTCAGTTAGACAGGATTAGTAAGTTCAAGAGATCTACTGTAAAACATGATGACCATAGTTAATAAAATATTGTCTACTTAAAATTAGTAAAAGCAGAGTTTTAGTGTTTTTACCACAAAAGATATGTGAGATAGTTCATGTGTTAGTGGCTTGTTTAGTAATTTCACAACCTATGCATACATTAAAACATCATGTGGTACACTATAAATATTCATAATTGGTATTAATTAAAATAATACTAAAAGAAAAAGCACTGGAAGAAATATATTAAAATGTATTATCTGTAAGTGAGGAACTATGTTTCATTTTTGATTCTTTTTTCAACATCTCAATTTTAAAAATCTTCTACAAAGAGAATGGAATGATGTTTACTTGACATGAAAATAAAAATGTGCTGATTAAATTTTATTTATCTAACATCAAACAAAATGGTAGGTCCTTTCTAAAATGAATACATTAGTTAATAAGTAGCTAGAATTTATAGGTGAACCTTAAAATTCTCTAGCCCACTTTGAAACATTTCCAAATGAGAGAAACAGGAAAAGTTATGGCCCCATTGAAATTCCATATTTGTGAAGTATTAGCTTTCTCAGTTTTCGTATTCCAATAAATAATATTACTTGGAAAATTTTACAAGTTGAAAACAAGGAATCCACATAGCGATTTGTTTTCACTCATATGCACTGACTCCAGCTCACCCTAGTATCCACATGCAAGGACCCCAAGTTTTGTGGAAATTATATATGCAGGGCTAGCGGTGGAGACAGTCTTCAGAGAAGAGCCACACTGATCTTCCTGGAGACTGTCCCACTCCAGACATTGTCCTGTGAAATGAACCACTGGAGTCTCTAATTGGCGGAGGAGTCATAGAAGAAGGGAAGCTGTTAAAATCTCTAGTCTGGAAAACAGCACCCATGATTAGTAGCAGAAAGGACAAAAAGATGACAATGACTCTTTCACAACTGCAAGCAAAAGCCAAAGGGATGGGCCGATTTTTGAACATTTTCTCCTGGTGCAGAGTTTGGTGTGACAGAATGTCACTGCTTGTACCCACCACCATTGCCCCAAGTGGCTAACACATAATAATAAAACTAATTCCTCCACTTTTGAGCTTTTATCCTCTGCTAGACACCATGAGGGTTGAGGGGGGGCTTTCCATGGCTGTGAAATTAGAAAGTGGAGATAAACTACTTAAAGGAGCAAAAGATTATTTGGGCTCACCATCAAAGGTTTCAGTCCATGGTCAGCTGCTCCATTACTTTTAGACCCTTGGTGAGACAGAAAAGTCATGGCAAAAGGCATGGTGAAAGAACAGGAACACAGCTCATTCCAGGATGGCCAGGAAGTGGAGAAGAGAAAGAAAGCTCGCCGAACACATAGCTTCCAGAGCCACATCTGCACAAGCCTGCTTCATGTAATTAGGCTCCACTCTTAAATTCCCATCCTCCCTCAAGTATAATTCCATCAGTGGATTAATCCACTGATGAAATTAGACTCCTCATAGTCCAGTTACCACCCCAAAGCCCCATCTCTGTGCATTGCTGATCAAGCTTTAAATATATGAGTACTGAGGGACACTTTACATTTAAACCATAATACTGTACTAACTCTTCATTTTCTTCATTTCATTTGGTGCTCACCAGTCTAAGGTGGGCACTATTACTCAACCTTTGCAGGATGCATCAGTGGTGGTAAAGTAACTTCCTTAAGATCACACATCTTATAAATGGCAGCGCTGGGGTTAGAAGCCAGGTCCATGTGACTTCAAAGCCAGTGCTTTCCAAAGTATGATGCATTGCTTCCGAACATCTGTTTCACATAATGTGTGGCTCCTTGCAGCTTCGTAGCATCACCACATGGGATTCTCACACCAGCACTGAGCTGCAGGCGGAGCACATGTCACCCTCGAGAGAATGTGAGAACACAAAGAACAGCGAGAGTGAGTGCCCCCTTCAAGGCCACAGTCTTAGAAAAGAGTGGATTCTGCCTTTCTTTTTTTCTTTTAACTCATAACACATTGTCTGCAATTTCTCATTTTATCAGTGAAATGTCTTTGTGTGGCAGAGAAAGCTGTATGCTGTCTACCAACTGAACAAGAAGAATAATGACCCAGACAGAACATAGTTGGGATGTTGAACAGAGATGAAAATGCTTCCAGGACATAAGGCTAACCTCTTTTTTTCTGAAGGGACAAAATATGCAAACTCTGATTTGCATAAGAGGCTAGATTTGCATCAAATTCTGAATGTGGCTTTAGTTAGTTACTTTATCTAAGGATTTTCTGAAAAAAATCTTGAGCCTATATTTTATGAACAACAATGCCCTAGATGCCTGTATGAGTTCCTTTTTAGTTTTAAGTACAACCATCAAGATGATAAAAGTGTTCCTCAATGATGTAACTGCAACAAATGTTTTTTTTTTGTTTGTTTGTACCAAAGCACCTTTTGATTGAATATCCTCTCCTTCAAGCCTGCTTAGAGGGAGAAAATGGAAATAACGGGTTAAAGTTCTATGTTGACCAGTAATTGCCATAATGGTGCTGCTGGACAACTACTGCTGTAATTTGGATAGGGGATTCCTCCAAAAGCCTGTATTACAGGCTTGGCCACCAGCTTGTATTACTAGGAAGTGGTTGAAAACTTTAAGAGGTGAGACCTAATTGGAGGTCTTTAAATCTCAGGAGGTGTGGCCTCATAGGGAACTGTGGGATGGATTCTCTACTTCCTGCCATTAGGGAGTGAGCAGTTTTGCTATGGCACATGCTCCGTTCCCCCATAACACGCTGCCTTACCACAGGCCCAAAGTAACGGGCCCAGCTGACCGCAGACTGGAACTTCCAAAACAGTGGAGACTAAACCTTCTCACTTTATAAACTGATTATCTCGGGTATTTAGTACGTAGTGGAAGGCTGACTAACAAACACTCCCAAAGAGGTGTCATACACCAACTCACTCTTACTTTCATGGGCATACACCTGCAGGATGACTGTAGTTCTGCTAATCCAGGCTAGGTCCTGCTGGCCAACTCTGCTTTAGGCTGTGGCCTGGTATGTCTTGGGACAGGTTAACGTGGATGGGTTAGGCTCCTCTCTAGCTCATGCATGCTTATTCTGTAGCAGAGGCTGAAGGGGCAGCTAGTTGCTAAGATCAAAAAGCCCTAAATTAGGCCACTGTTCAATGTTTCCAATGTTGCCACTCTGGGTCCCCAAGGATTCCTGGGAGGCCTGAGTCCCTCCAGCAGGTCTCTGAAGAGTCACAAATCAATCAAGATAAAAATACTCACAATAGTGCCTAAATCCCACCAACCTTTTGTTGGGGAGAGATGAGAATGGGCAGAGATGAAAGATGAAGCAAGGAGCTCACAACCATACGCCAATCCTACTGCTACACCTGGGTTTATGCAAATACCAAAGCAATGAGAACAAAAGACTATCCATTCATTTTTGGCTCTAAAATTCTAATTTACATGGAAAAATGCATAAACATCTGTCACATAAAACAGAGAGAAAAAAATTCTAGTTTTTTTTTTTTTTTTTGGGTTTTTGGTTTTTCTCCGGTACCAGGAACCGAACTCACGACCTTGCGCTTGCCAGGCAAGCGCTTTTGCCGCTGAGCTAAATCCCCAGCCCCAGAGAGAAAAAAATTAATGAATAAAATATTGTCAATTTTGGGCTCTATTTCCAAACTGATTAAAATAACAGAGACAAAGATGAATGTTAGTATTTTTTCCCATATTGAAACCCTCTGCCATAATTATATTTTGTTTTGCATGATGAAAGGGTAGCACCTACTCCAGAGGTCTAAGTTTACACTTGCATGATTCAAATACCCACATTCATAATTTATAATCAACTGATTTACACTACTTTATTTGAGCAGGCAGAAAATGTTCTTCATTAAAAATAAACTCCTAACATGTGAAAGTTTTATCTTTTCTTTTTCCATATTAGATTCTTGATAGTCAATGGCTAAGTATTGCTGCATGTCTAATTCTGAATTCTGATACATTGTTGTGTCTTTATATTAAGGTCTTAATGGATATCCTTACTTCTGGGAATATAGACAGGTACATAAACATCCCCTCAAATATAAAATAAAGTTAGTTCAGATATCTAACAAAAAATCATGAAAATCTATATTGGGAATATTTGTGTAAATTATAATTCAATAGTAGTCCATGTTCAAATACCTTGTTTGCTGGTCGGAAATGAAGTTACACCTGGTCCCACCATCTGCAGGTCACTGACAGCTAAGCCTGTGGTTTCTCAATCCTGTGGTTTCTGTGTTTTGATCCCCTTAGGTGTACAGTCCTGAGAAGAGTATCATTCCACTGTGTCTTGTGAAAACATGGTTCTCCCATTCTTAAATTGCTTTTGAGAAGCATTGCTCTGTCACCAGCTCAGACAAGGATACAATGACAACATTCCCTGATGTGCTGTTCAGAGAGTCCTAGGAGGGCTCACGTGATAGGTCAGGAAACCGCTACCTACGATTTATATGCTTTTGTAGTCATTAAACTTGTGTCTCCCTCAAATCTAACTAATCATTTTGAGAAATTCTGTAAACCTACACTGGTTCCTAGGAAGATCACATCGTTTTGTATTGCATTGCTATCTACCTGTAAGCTCTTTTTACATCTCTTTTCACATTGCCCATAAGCACTGACACTTTGCTACCTCCTGAGATCATGAACTTCCCACACAGCTAAAGGGAAAAGATCTTCAAATATCTTTGCTTCCCTCTTTCATATCCTTATAAGTCTTTGTGTAATTTTTGCAATCATTTATATGCATCAATGTTTTTAATTGAGGTTATATTTAACTGTTACTATTTAACATACTCTATAAATTTCAAGAAACTCTACTGTAGCATACAAAAGGTAAAAAGTAAAAGTACCCTTGAAACATTAAATTCTCAAGGAGTTTTTATGCTGATTAATTCATATAATATTCACAAATTCTTCGGCATGAAAATAAATGCTGTAAAATCAATAAGAACAGTTAAACTGTAATAAGAATGGGTTTGTATAGGAGGTGAGTCTGAGAAACATCCATTTGGTTTTTAACCATTAATTGCTAGTTATCAGCCCCATAGGTACCTATATCCCACTGACCTTTTATTAGGGAGAGATGGGGGAGTAGAGGTGAGGGAAGAGATGATTGGGGGGTCTCTAACTGCCGCCTCTGTGTGCTTACCTGTAGAGTTCTGCCTTCCCTCTTTTGATTCTGATTTCTCTCTTCCTGTATCTTGGCTTGTTAACATCTCACTGTCTGTCCTTATTTCAGCTTTCATATTGGTTTCTCAAAACTTTCCTGGATTACACTGTCGAGGTTGGTGACTGCCAAAGGATCGAATAGGTCCCCTCAATAATCCAGGTTGAAATTTAATCTCCTTGGTGATGGGGACACAGAGAGTTGGTTCCTTTGGAGAAATAATTGAGCAATGAACGTGGAACCTTCATTAATGGATCAGTGCCTTACTAAACTCTTCTGCTTTTCTTCCACGGGAAGACTCAAAATTGTTTTTTTTGCCCTGTCTGTCCTTCGCGTCACGTGAAGACACACACAGCATCATTTACAGGCAATGTACCCTCACAGAGGTCAGATCTACCATCGTCTTCACCTTGCCTTGCCCAGCCTCCAAAACAATAAGAAGTAAATGTGTGTTCTGTATAAATCACACATTGTTTGGGATTTGGTTATAGCAACATAAAAAGGCTCAGAAAGTCTTCTGGCAACATGCACATGCACAACTTTGCAAACTTCACTCTGCAGACTTCCACATCTTGCAGCTTCAATAACCTTTTCCTTTTCTTTTCAAAAAACTCCAAACTCAAAAAGGGCAGAGGGCTCCTTATTCATTCACTGCATCGTCAAGGCCAGAACAGTAGCTAATGCATCACAGATCTAACAAAAATTTTGAGCAATGTGAATAACTGTGGCCACTGCAGTTGTCAGCACTCAAACACTACCTTGGGGGACTTAATATCTAGCTGGTCAGGCAAAGCATAGATTACAAAGGCAGACAATATTAGAATCAAATAATGACTCATCCAATATACTCCTATACATCAAGTAAAACCAATCAAATAAAGTGGGAACATGATAAATTCCAAAACAGCTACAGGTTCAGTAAAAGTTAAGTGTGGGATGAGGATGATAGTTTAGGATGTTCAAATGAACGTTTGTCAAAAACAAAAAAGTAATAACCAGAGAGGGAGCAACATAGCTAAATTCACCCCGCATGGGACATCCTTGGCAGGGGATAACTAAAGAAGTTCATGCATAATGAATTCTAAGCCCATCTGTGTGATTTCATTTCATTCTACAGGAGACCAACGCCAATAGAAAGACTTCGCTTCTTGCTTTCTGTCTCTCTCTCTCTCTCTCTCTCTCTCTCTCTCTCTCTCTCTGCAAATATACTAGTAAAGGCAACTTTGGTAACATTTAACATGATAGCATATAGATGTAAAGAAAAGTGAGGGAAGAGTAAAATTTTGCAGGCATCCATGAGACAGGATGAGGGACACAGTAACAGTGGAAAAGTAGGAGCAGGGAAAAGACCTGATGCCTGATGCTTGATGGCTGATTAGATTGAGAGGATAAAGGACAGAGAGTGTTTTAGAGGTCTCCCAGCTTTGGAAGTGAGATGAGGAATTATTAGTTGGGATATGCTAAAAGACAAGGAAACAGAAATCCAAGGAAGGCCAGTTTCATTGCGTTTGAAGTCACAACAACACAGCTAGTTCGGGGAAGTACCACTAGGGCAGATGTGATCTAGTTCTGTGGAATGTAGTGGCCCAGGGTTTGGTTTGGGGGATGACTGCATACAGGTGCTTCCCTACTCTGAAGGACTTATAGAGGAGTCTTTAGTTGGAGAAAAAAATTAATGTACTGACTTTATTTATGAATTCAAAAGACAACCAGGCATGATGACATACACCTGTAAGCACAGCACTCTGGGAGGTTGAAACAGGATTCCAAATGCAAGCACAGACTGGGAAATTTACTAACTTAGTGAGACTCTGTGTCAAAATTTAAAAAAAAGTAGACTGATAATGTAGCTTTGTGTGAAGACCCTGAGTTTAATGCCCAAGTACTGGAAATATAAATAAATAAATAAATACATAAATACATAAATAAATATATATCACAAGTCTAGCCCTGGCAACTTATCAACTTAGCGAGAATATGTACCAAAATTAAAAAATAAAAATGGTCTGTGTTGTGTAGCTCAATGTAAAGGCCCCAGATTTAATCCCCAGTAACAACAAATTAAATAAATAAATAAATAAATAAATAAATTCAAAAAGGAATAATAAAAATATTCAGCTCTCCTCTGGATTCTCCCAAGGTGACAACGTTCTTTTAGCTCAAAATTTGCATATCTTATCAGTGACTTTTAATCTTCATAAAAACATCCGACATAGTAATATAATTCAAAGTTTTGGTATTATTAAGTACACTAACTTCAGACGCTAAAGGCAAAAAGTCAACCAGTAAACACTGTTCAGGTTTAAGCCAGATCACGAAGGCCAGTCTAAATGCATAATAAGCTCCCAAGTTTCTTACCACCATTTGTTAAAAGAGGAGGGTTTTCTAAAAGATGTGAACTTTTGAAGCAGGAACATCCCTGAATGAAAAGAAAAATTGGCCTGGCTTTTGGAACTGAAGGTCTGAGCAGGAAATGAGCCAAGATAGCTGCACAGCGTCTGCACTGTAAAAACAGTTCTGCAGCTTTTTCCAGGGCAGTTGCCTCGGAGTCAGACAGTGCTGTAGTTACCGGGTAGGCTTTCAGTGCAGTGTGCTGGGGAGTCTTCAAGAATTAATGGAGATTCAGCAACAACAGGGCCAGCTATTAAATTGCTCCAGTTTTTATTGCAGAAATACTGACCCTTCTAGGAGTGTGCCAGTGGCAGCAATGAGACTGCAGGTTGAAACCAGTCGGCCTATTCCCACCTCATTAGGCTCCCATCTGATTTTAGCCTATTGGCACCAAACTCTGACGCCGGCCTCTGTCCAGCACAGGAAGCCCTCCTGACACTTGGCGCTAGGTGTTGGGAGCCGCGATAAGAAATCCAGGAGGTTGACCAGATGGGAGCTCTCCCTTGGACTTCTTCAGAGATTTATTTTCCCTACGAGGCAGAGGGAATTGGACAAATCTGCCAAGCACATGGCTTTTTTTTTTTTTTTTTTTATATTTCATCATATGAAGAAGCTTGCACTAGTCTTTTGGCAGCTGAAGACCTGGCAAGCTGGTAATCTTGGCAAAGTCACACAGCTCACAGACTCAGGGGCCCTTCAGATCACAAAGCAGCTCCTCCAGTTTGTAAAGTTCCTTGATGAAGGATGGGGGAAACACAGAAGTGATCTGTCGCAGACACCTTAAAGATATTCTGAAAATATGACCAGCTGCCAAGACACGGAGTGAAGCAGAACGCATTTAGCCAGACTTTCCAATGGAAAACTTACTCTGAAAGTTTTTAAATCCAAGAATGCTGATTAGGCATTATGGATCATATTCATAAATTGATTCCTAAACAATTCACAGACTTTAACCAGACTCCATGGATGTCTAAAAGAAAGGTAGAAATCTTTATTTCCCTTTTATACTTATTATATGTTTTCTTTTAGCAGAAAGGTGGTAAGAGCACTAAAAATCTCCCATTCAATTTCAATGAACTTTTAAAAACTTCATCACTTTATTGAGATATACAAGCAAAGGATGATAAAATATATAACATAGTTTTTTTGTTGTTTTGGTTTTTTTTTTTGTCTGTTTGTTTGTTTTGTTTTTTTTCTTCCAGTACCAGGAATCAAACTCACGACCTTGTGATTGCCAGGCAGGTGCTTTGCCACTGATCTAAATTCCCAGCGTCTTATATAACATAATTTTTCACTTTGACTGCTTTTATATATTTAACTCAGTGGCATTAGTTATACTCATAGTGTTGCACAACTTTCACCCCTATTTCCAAAATGTTTTCATTATCCTGCACAGAACATTTATAGCCATTACCCTATTATCTCCTCATTACTCTTTCTCATTAGCCCTGGTATTTTCTAATCTTCTTTCTATCTCTGTGAAAGTTCTTATTCTAATTTCTTCAATTGTAATAATACAATATTAGTCTCTCTATTTCTGATGTATTTCACTTAGGATAATGCTTTCTAGGATCATCTACATGTAGAATGTATAAGAACTCCATCCTTTTTCATGATTGAATAACATTCCATTGTATGGATTTACCAATCTGTTTATTCCTTCATCTGGTAAAAGATGCTCAGGTTGTTTCCACCTTTTGGCTATTGTGCTTAACCAGTTATTATATGCCACTCAAATGGAAGAGTGTGTGCCTAGAGGCATATTGTAATCAGTCACACTTACATTCTGAACACCTTCCAACTATAAATGCTCTAAGGATAGATGTCTCATAATCAGTCTTTCACTACTAACATCAAGTATGGCTGGTTGAAGTGATTTGCATGTGTGTAAAGAGCAGAATCACAACACTTTCACTGACATAATCTTTTTCTAAAAATGTAATATGTTTATGTAAAGCAAAGGTCATGCCTGACTAATTGAATAGACTTCTTTGAGGTGATACACATTTATTTGGAAAAACAGACAGTGAAACTATGGGTTATTTAAACTTTCAAGCTGTCTTGGAGAAAGTTTTTACTAAAGCTATTATATTTTAATTAAATCACCATAGAATTAGAAATATGAGCAAACTGTTTTACTGTTACAGAAAATTGACATTTCATTCAATGAATATTTATTATGTTCTTAGTTAGGAATTATAGAAAATATAAAGAAAAACGTACTCCTAGCACTTGCCAAAATTCAAAACCCAAGTGGAAAGGAATCTTAAAGAATAAAAACAATGAATAATGCATAAACGATCATACCTATACAAGAAAAAATATGAACAATGGAATTCTTCATATCTGTATCAATCTGATACCAAATCTATTTTAAATATATTTTATGAAAATTGGTGGAGAACATCTTTCAGAAACTCTCAAAGTTTACATCTACCAATCAGTTCTTGCAGGAAGGCAAATCATAGGTGAATTCATGCCTTGTAAAATGAACAAGAATTGTAACAAAAATACTGATACCTTTCTACTGAGCATTGAAAAGAGTAATGAACAAATGGAATACAAATATATCCTAAAGAATGGGTTTTCATTTAACTATTGTGCTTCATCAAATATGACCGAGAATAAGTACCTACATGTGTTTTGCCTACATCTATATTTATTATAGTAAGTTTACATGATTCAGTGAAAAGCAATAGTATATGACAATAATAGGAATTCAATTTAGGAACAAGCCAGAATAATATCTCCTAACCTAATCGTCATCTTAGAACAGTCATAACTAGTCCCGTATGAGATATTTAAAAATGATGACATTACATCAGCTCCATCAGAATTAATTTTAAGAAGAAAATGAAACTCTAACTTTACCTTCTATGCAAAAATTGAATAACACAAATATATGAAATATTAAACATTTGCGATGTAACTATGTTCAAAATTTTTCATATGGATCATTCAAAAAGTGCCTTAAAATTAACAAGAAAATTAACAGAATTAATTGTGTGGCTTTTGTCCGGTGCTATTTTCAATGTGAGCAACTAACAAGTTCTTATAACTATGTGGTAAAGCCTGAGATTCCGAGTTGGAGAGAGTAAGTATGAAATAATATGAAAATGTAATTAAATGAGAATATAGAACATGTAATTAAACAAGAACTCTACAACAGTACCAAACTTGTAAAGTTTAGTATATATAACACACATTGATCTAAACGAAGCCTCAGAGTTACCATATTCCATGCTGCTTCTTGTGTTTTTGCTTACTAGTTCAGATTTAATAGATCTGTTTTCAATGGATAAAATATGATTGACTTGGAATAAGTCCAAAGAAAGATTAAAATGATCAGAGGAGTGGAGGAGGATGTCCACAAGGACAAATTTAAGATTAGAACAGAGACGTAAGACAGACTGATGTTAAAATCTGGGAAAGGTTACATTTGAGAGTGGTACAGTTAGTTACAAAAGGAATTCTCTTCAGTTCTTGGTAAGGAAAATTTTATGATAAATGTTTGAGATATAGTTCTTCATAGCTCAAGATGAGAGGCTGGGGATTTAGCTCAGTGGCACAGCGCTAGCCTGGCAAGCGCAAGGTCGTGGGTTCGATTCCTGGTACCAGAAGAAAAACAAAAACAAAAAAACAAAAAAACACCATAGCTCAAGACGAGTTAGTGTTATACAGTTTAAATGGGCACAGGAAAATTATGCCATTTAAATAAATTCACAGATTGACAAGTTCATAATATGAGAAAAAGACAAATAGTACATTTTAAGATTTTCTTCATTTATATAGGAGATGGCTGTGCAATCAAGAGCATCTGCTAGAAATATACTTCTTGGTGCTCACATCTGAGAATCCTGATAAGAACAAGAAAGTCCATTCCTGCCTGCAATTCTCAAACTTTTAAGTCTACTGTAAGCTCCAGAATTGAGATGTAATTGAAGAAAACTTAAGTAGAAATCTACTAAAAAAAAATGTGAGAATTCCTTTTTGTCTGGAGCACCACACCTGACAATAAATTCTGAGTAGAGAAATAAATTTCTGTAGAGAAATCTACTAACTTATTACCCCTTTAATCCTTAACTCCAAGAAAACACTTAAGGAAATTGATCCATTTTCGAGTGAAAAGTGAAGAAAATATTCTGCAATCACACGGATGCTGAAAATATGTATGGTATATCATCATACTCTTAAAGTTTGTAAAAAAGAGTTTCTTCCAGAAAGAAAACTAATGATAAATCTTGTCACTTGTATTCATTATTAGAGCACATTTTGCAATCATATTTATTTGATTTTACAATGTAGTTTATACATGAAATGAAATGATCTATAGCCACCACCGTGTGTAATGTCCTCTCTTTTTTTTTTCAAATTTAAAACTACACCTGAATTGACACAATGTGGGTTTGATAAAACTCAATTAGTTTGAGCTGTTCATTGTCTTTCTCAAAATTAGATTAAGGAAATTTTCAATTTATACATAATTTGGATCCAAATTATTCTGGCTTCGTGAAAGTTTCAATAACTGGATCCAAAGTAGGGGAAAACAAGCCAAGACTTTATCAAGAGAATAAGTAAATTAGATGCAGATAATTCTGTACTTTATTAGGAAGTCACCTTTGATTCTAAAATGTTCCAGCTGGAGCTTGAAGGACAAAGAGAAGACTGTAGTAAGTTAGAGATAAAATTGCATGTTGACAATTTGACTCAGAAACTGTTGCCCTTTATCTGCTTAGAAACAGGTGCATTCTATGCCTGCAATTAT
The DNA here is from genome assembly GCF_000276665.1 of Chinchilla lanigera. NCBI lineage: Eukaryota > Metazoa > Chordata > Mammalia > Rodentia > Chinchillidae > Chinchilla > Chinchilla lanigera. The sequence continues at coordinate 8,060,760 of NW_004955429.1, read as the reverse complement.
ATAACTAGGATCAGAATTCATTCTTCCTTCTGGAAAGGACATTTAAAAGTAAAATCAATGCCTGTCTTTTCTAGGTGCAGCAGTAAAATACTTCCCCTGAAAATAATGCTAAATATGATGAAAACGCTAAATATGTTTCAGTTGAAGAGCTATATCACAAAGTACCTCTATGAGATCCATTACTCAAGAACTTAATATCTGGACTGCACAAACACACTGTGTGCTCACAGGCCAGAGCCCAAAGCCACAGGAAATCTACATGGATGTGGAAACGGCTCCATTATTCCCAGAAATACCTGACACGTACAGTGGTCCATTTGTAAATTCCTCGTCCTCCAGAGGATGTAGGATGGGAGTTATTGAATTTGGGTAGACTGTCCAAACAGGAGGCCAAAGATTTTAATGAAAACTTATTATTTTACAATTAGATCATCAAAATGCTTGTGAAACGCAACAGACACCTGCCACTGGTCTCTTTTGTGTAATGTGCTAATTTCTTCCCTTTCTCATTTGGAAGTGCTCGGATTCAGAAGTTCAATACCATCTTAAATTATACTGGCCTCTGAGAATATTTCCTAGGCAAGATGGAACTTCCCTATTTTTTCCTCAGAGTCCTTCACTGTGGAAATGAATGTGATTTCACTAAACATTTATGGGATTCATTTTTTTAAAAATTGACTGTTTAACCCTATGTAAAATCTATTTGAATTTCCTATATTTTTATCCCTTCAATTGGAAAACTGAGTAAGTTAGTACTTCTTAAAATTTTATATGCACACAAATAAGAGCTTGGTAAGAAATGAATTCTAACTTAATAGGTCTCTTGTGATGCTTGATAGTCTGCATTTCTAACAGCTCTGGGATGTGCTGATGTTGGTAGACTGAGGACCACACTTTAAGTAGCAGAGTCATGCACCTGTCATAATATGCGTTAGTCATAACACTTGGGTGTATTCTGAAGATTTTCTGATAGTACTGAAATTCAACTTTTTTCCCCCAGGAATGAACCTAGGACCTTTATCTTGAACTACATCTCCAGGCCCCTTTTCAACTTTTTATTTTTAGACAGAGTCCCCTTAAGTCACTAAGTTGCCCAGACTGAGCTGAAATCTGTGATCCTCCTGCTTCAGCTGGCCAGAGTTCTGGGATAACAGAACTATGCTACCATGCCCAGCTGAAATTCAACATCTTTACACTCAGACTGCTACATCTCTACTCAGGAACTACTTTTACCTCTGTCTGCATTATTCAGAATGTAGTTCCTGTCTTAAACTCACACAATCAAACCATAATATTGAAGGACCTTGTGTTAACCACGTAAAGTCACCTAAATATAGACCAATACCTTCAAGTAAAGAAAAATCATTGTTTATTTTAATAAACTTTTCCTGTAAAGAGTGAACGTTGTTTTCTACTTTCAAGAACTTATCAAAAGGGATGACAGAGACTATACTTTTAAAAGGTCAAAGGATTTGCATTAGGTTTGTTTCTACATCTGAGGAGTTTCATTGTAGGATATGGAATGCTGAGTTGCTTGGGCTTTGAAATAAACTCTGCCTCTGCAGAGATCCATCTTCAGCATTTCAGGTTTTATTTTTACACGTATGTTTCTAACTGGAAAAGGATGTTAAATACTGACTAGAACATTTCCATGGTATATGCAATAGTCAGACACACACTTAAAATGAGAATAATATGTAGATTATAGCACATAGAGGAATGTATCACCAAATAAGTTGATTGGTTAAATGTATTAGACGAAATTCTAATCACAGGAGATATTTGAAGTGAAAAACATATGAGAAATAGAAAATACATAAGAATAGAATGGCAAATGAAGAAATGCAGCTGAATATCACCAAGCATAAGATATATGCCTAAGATTCAATTAGATTAACTATTGAAACTTCACATTCAAATCCATAAATTCTACATGTGGAATTTCTTTCACATTGCAATTCCATAATTTGATGCTTAGGAAGTTAAATTGATAGCTAGACAGAGCTACAGTAGATGAAACAGTTAAATATGTACTATACTGATTTCACAAGTACTGTTAAAAACTGAGAAAAAAATGCATTATTGGGGCTGGGGATTTAGCTCAGTGGCACAGCATCTGCCTGGCAAGTGCAAGATCATGAGTTTGATTCCCGGTACGGGAAAAGAAAAAATGCATTACCAGAGATACTAAAATAACTGATTCTAATTAGGATAGATAATTTCCATTAGAAAAAAACTAGCAATCTCTATAATTTTAAAGTGTGCCACCTTTTGATGGTTTATTAATTTGAAAGCATTAAAGATAATAACATATATAGTAGTCCTATTCATATTGAATAATATAAGTGAATGACTTAAACAAGTCATTATGATAAATAGTACTAGTAAAGAAAGTTTAAAATAATGGAATCTATTTTTATACTACTTGAGAACTGGATTTTAAAGTTAACACAAGTTATATCTGTGGATAAAGAAATTGCCATCTCAATTGCCAATAGTGTAATATGTAAAGGAATAAAAAATTAACAATGGACAATAATAGAAAGGATGGATTAAAGATGATAATAAACACAATGGAGATAACCTCAAGGAGAATACTGTTTAGAAAGACACACTCAGTGATTCATGGTTCCCTAATAACCCCAGGAAATACTTATTTCTAACTAAATTTGGCAGTGAAAGTACAGAAGACTTCAATACACTGAAACTTTAACACATCACTTCCACTACTAAAAATTGAAATAGGAGTCACATCAGGTAATAAATTCCAGGGAATATTGGACATTAGACCAGAAGACACTTCTGTAAATGATCTGGGAAGATCAGTATCCACCTGGCTGATGGTTTAAGGCTGAAGAGTTCTGTGATGTGGACCGATTCCAGTCAGTGGCAATTCAGGTTTACTCTTACTGTTATAGCTATTGGGATGAAAAAGACATTAAATGGCATGATTTATTATTTGATCAATGATTCTTTTATCAAAGTGAAAAAAAGTTTTCAAAGCTTTCTACTGAAAGGTAGGAACACATTAAGTATATTTGCAAAAGACGAAGCATTAGATAATCACCTTGAAAGAATTTCTTAAATCTTTCAGCCAGGGAGTAGGATCAAAAGCTGCTGTCCACAGTATCATGTCCACTGCATTGTAAGCTGGCATAGATTTCTTTAGATTTATTTAAGTTAACTAGCCAAGAAGTCCTCTGGGCTCTCTATTCTTTGGATACTTTTACAAGAATACATCTGTTTTAAAGAAAATATCCTGAAAATAATTTCATTATGATATATTTCAATATTTAAACCTAGTTTAATAAAGGCATCCTCTTGTAGATTCCATTTCTCTTTTCTGTGGTGTGTTCTCTCTTTTATTTCTCCACTAGGTTTCTCTACACCTCAAATATTTTGTACCTCTTCCTCCCTCACTCTAACATCATAGCTTATAAAATTTAAAGGCAGACTCTTCCACCACTTCATCTATATTAAGGAGAGAAAGGCAAGACAGGCAAATCCACATACAAGCATGTAAATGCAGAAACACTTCATTTATTTATTTGTGCGCTTGCTTGTTTATTAGTCTGTCTGTCAGTCTGTCTGTGTGTTTATTAGTGCCAGGTATTTATCCAAGCCAGGGCCTTGCACATGTAAGCATTCTCACATTATATCTGAACTACATGTCCAACCCACTGGTTCTCATTAAGGCTTACAATTTTGACCTGCAAAGTAGTTTCCAAGAAATCAGAGGTAAATAAATTTTCCTTAGAGAATACTGCCATGCTATAGATTGACCATTTTCTGGTCTCCAAAATTCATATGCTGAAACCTAACCCAATGCATTGGATTAGGAGATGGGGCCTTTGGGAGGCCACTAGAACATGAAGAAGTAGACTTCATTAGGGGGGACCAGTGCAGTCCTTCATTAGGGGGGGCCTTGTGGAAGACACCCCAGAGAGCTCTTTTACCTTACACTGTGTGAGGTCACATTGAAAAAGATAGCTCTTTGTGAACCAGAAAGAGGGCCCCCACTAGACACTCAATCTGTTGGCACTTGCATCTTGGACCTCTCTGCCTCCAGAATTCTGAGAAAGAAATTTCTGTTGTTTAGAAGCCATCCAGTCGGTGGGACTCTGTTATAGCAGCTCAAATTGATTAAGACAACTCAAGGTATTTATTTATTTATTTATTTACTTAAAAATGATACATTGCTGTCCAACCTGTGTTGTAGGAGCTGAAATGACAGAAGTTCAGACAGCACAGTTCTTGCCTTGAAGAGACTCACAGAATACTAGAGAAGACCAACATTATCCTAATAAGCATTTGATGATGAAAATTTATGTAATTCTTCATATGTGAGATATTCAATCATTCATTCACTCACTTTTTCATTCATTTATCTGTAGTGAATAGGAAAAAATAGTCTTTGCCCTTTAGAACTGAAAGCTGAACAAAGCATACACACATATGCATATAAAAATGCACACACATACACATCTGCACAGAGACTGTACAGGTACTGACTCAAAAAGAATTTTATATTTAAAGAGAATGTTTGACTTTACTATGTGCTATTTTGTGAATGTGTCCTTGGTATCAGGCTTATTATAAAGTCCTGTATTTCCAATTTAAAATACTTTCCCCATGAATATTTTACTTTTACTGACTCTAGCTCTACTTGCATACCATTATGCACATAAGCACGTAATTCTTTGGAAAAAGCATTTTGCAATGTGAAGATTTCCTGTGAGCCTTAAAACCACTGTTTTATCTATGTTTATGAGGCCTATGATCATGAACCTTAAGGGGTATAGGCACAGTTAAGGCAAAGATAAATCTCTATTGTGAAAGTTTTCAAGAGAAATGCCATGGTAAAATAACATTATCAAGGAAATTTATCAATGCCTCCTCATACTGATAGGTAACTACAATTTACAAATTCCTCAGATGTTTGGAACTAATGAGTCTTGCTTGAAAAGTTCTTATGTTCTCCTTGAACAAGTTAGAAGGGGGTTTAAAAACTCATTAGAAGTGTAAAGAGTTAAGCTCCCTAAAATGAGTTGAAAAACTTTATAAAAGGGAGAGTGTGCCTATGTGTGTGTGTGTTTAGTTCCCATTTCAATGAAACAACAAAGGAAGAGATGGAATTTTGGAACTTATCTTGGCAGTGGGAATAAAAGGAAGAAGACAACTGAATCACAAGGACTAGAGAAAAAACATTTGAAAAAGAGAATACCTAAGTAAAATTACAGCATGTTATTTTGTAGACATCAATAAGCTGATTTTGCATTTTCATGGAATATCCAATATAATATTTAAGAGCAAAGTTGAAGGACGGACACTACCAACTTCAAGTATTGGTTGAAGTAATCAAAAGAGTACAGGACTGATAGCAGAATAGATGAATACATTAATGGAACAGAGTAGAGAGCCCATAAGTGGACCTCTCAAATATAAGTAACTGGATTTGACAAAGAGAACTCAATGGAGAAAAACAGACATTTCAACAAATAGTGCTGAAACTACTTGGCGTCCACATTTAGAAAAATGAATCTTGACAAGGCCTCTTACTTTTTATAAGAATTCTTATAAAGTAACAACTGTTTAATTCTTAAAAATTCTTAAAATAGCAACAGTTGCTATTTCTATAAGAATCTTACACCAAAAGACAAAATGCAAGACTACAATGCCAATGGAACAAAACATGGACATATCTAAATGGCTTAATTCTGTTGGTGATTTTTTAGATATAACACCCAAAGCAGAAAAATATCCAAAAGATGCATGAAAAAAATTGACTACGCTTCATTAGATTTTAAACAGTTCTGCTTTATGAGAGGTACTATCAGGAGAACAAAGGCAAGACACAAACGTAGCAAAAACACTAGATAATATGTATTATATAAGATACAATAATCTAATTTAACTATATATCATATATATACTATCATATAATATATAATATATATCATATAGAACTTGTATCCAAAATATGCATAGACCCCTTGGAACCTAACAATAAAATAATGAAGAGCTCAATTTAAAATTGGGTCAAAGAGAAAAACAGACACTTTGCCAAACAGTACATGTAAATAACAAATAAGCATATGAAAAGATGTTCAATACCATATATCATTAAGAAATTCTGTGGGGCTGGGGATTTAGCTCAGTGGCAAAAGCGCCTGCCTGGCAAGCGCAAGGTCGTGAGTTCGGTTCCCGGTACCGGAGAAAAACCAAAAAAAAAAAAAAAAAAGAAATTGTGACAAAATAACACTGAGATGCTACAAGACACCTAGTAAACTGGTTAAACTTCAAAATACTGATAACATCAGTGTGTTGTAGGAATTTGGGACAACAGGAACTCTTGTTCATTGTTGCTGACAATGGAAAACAATTCAGCCCCTCAGAGGGAATCGAATAAAAAAAGAGGAAACATAGAAACACTGTACTTTCTGCTCAACTTTTCTGTAAACCTGAAATTATTCTAAAATATTCAATGGATTTTTTTTAACAAAAGAGAGAGTGAAACTATTCCCAAATAAAAATTATGTAACTATGCAAAAAAAGAAGAATACAGACAAAGTCTTGCCCTTTAGAAAAAAAAATCACAGGACAAGAAATTAAAAGTAAAATAAAAGGGACAATAGAATTTAAGTGTTTGTCAATAGCAGTATGATTTTAAATGGAAAAATAGAAACAGTAAACCAAAAACTAAAAGACCAGGGGAGTTCAATCTCTTTCTTAGTTTCTTATCAAATCCCATCAGAATCTCAGAATTGGAAGATTTGTTCTGTGTATTTCACAAATTTATTTCTTTTGTCATATGTCATATTCACATTCAACTCAAACTGATGTTACAGTAATTAACAGTCTAGGAGTTGGGCCAACTTTTACATTTTTCAGAAAATCATTATTATGAATTAATATTTGATGTGTGTTGTATGTTGCAAAAGTACAACAGATTCATCATTCTATATTGTAAAGATTTCTTACATTTTTATGAAATTTGAAAAAATGTTATTTTCCTATTTTATGTCATCTAGGGAAGTGCAAAGGAGAAATGATGTAGAATTGCGTGTAGTGATCTGAAGACTTACTAATGAACAAGTATTTACAGATATTGCTAAATGGCATAGTATTTAAACAGTCAAATGCACCCCTTATATAAGTCAGTGCCTACTATAGAAACAGATATAATACAAGATACATAAATATGTAAGAATTTACAGGTTAGGTTACAATGGCCATCCACAGAGTTAGGTGTGGAAGAATGCAAAAGGCCAGTCTACACACTGGGAATCAGAAGGATCCAGTCAAAGACCTAGAGCTCCGTGTAGTGTTCTGTGCAAGTTTACATCAGGAGGCTGAAGGGTCTGCACTGGAAGTCAAGGGGCAAAGTCCAAAGTGAAAGTGAACACTGGAGCTACTCCCAAGAAGACAAAAAGCAATCCTTCCTTCTTTGTTTCCCTGTAATAGCATTTTGGTAATAATTTCCTCTAGGATGGATCTTCCATACCCAGAACTATGCTGAGCCAATTTAGGTGGGCATTACTTACTCAAGTTGACACAACAAATCAACTACAACACAAAGCAATGAATGAACACAAAATGATAGAGCCAGATTGGGTTGTTTAAAAAAATCTATCAAACACTCTTATTAGTGTGATTTTTCTTTGGAGGGCTCCTTCAGATCAGTTGCTATGATTTAAAACAGTATTGGCTTCATGGCACTGGAATAAATCTTTTCCTTTTAAGGTTTGATAATCAATCATTAATTATAAAGATTTATGTGTTAAAATAATTTTTAGTTGAATTGTGGACAGTTCATACTGACTCTCAACTAAAAATGGTATTTAAATTGTCCTTCATCTCTGGGATACTTCATGCTTCAAAAGACAACAGCAAGCAGTGCTGACACATACCAAAACTCTCAGCACTCAGAAAGCTGAAGCGAGAGGTTCTCAGTGAATTGAGAGCTATCCTGGGCTACGTAGTGAGTTAAAGCCCTGCCTAATCTACGTAGAAAGATCCTGTCTCAACAAAACAAAAAAGACAGGAGTGGGTACACAAAATATTGTGGTGCAAGACTTCAGAATGGCATGCAATCTAAATCTTACAAAATATTTCTCCAAATTTCCTATGGAATATTTTGGACTATAATTGAGTACAGAAAGCGAAATTGTGGATAAAGGAAGCTACTACATGTGACATCAAGCCCTTTACTTCTTGGGCCATACACGCTAAGAAGCTTTTGTTATACCATGAGGAAGACAAAATGTCACGAGGTACTTCAGTGTGTAGTTCACAGACACTGTGATAGGGTTTCACTGATTAATTGCATCATTTAATATGGACATCATCATCTGGGCACCTCAAAACTCTACAGTATCATCTTTACCAGTCATCTTTCTGTGGGGAGTAGTTGAAGCTGTATATCAATCACACGTGTAAGGTTAAAGCAAGGCCAGCCCTGAGACTATGGAGTGCCTAAGGTGAGCCATGTGAACAAGCTGTTCCAGCTCTGAGAATTCGAGGTGCCCAAGGTGAGCCAGGCAAACAAGTTGTTAGGCAAGGGGATTTCAATTGACATCAACCTCCTCAGTGTATAAATAAACATGCTGCTGACGTTGGATGGTTCCTTTTCTACCATCAGGAGAGAGGGCTCTACCTGACCTCAGTTTTCTGCATTCTGACTCTTGTTTGCATTTCTTCATCCTCCACCATCCTCCCCCAAGGAATATCAAGAACTTCTCTGGATGTAGCATCTTGGTTCACGAACACGTACTTGGGGCAGAAACTGATCTTATAGCAGGTGAGAGGACACCTCTGAGTGCAAACAAAACAGACCCGCTAGAGGAAAAGAGCAAAACAGGCTCACAAAAGCACAGGGGAGAAAGGTGTATTGATATTATCAATGTTGACATAATGAGGTGTAAAACATGAGGCAGGTTCTCAAGAACAACAGATGTATATGCAAATGCTTGTTGTATTATTACTTCCAGTATTTACCTTTTTATTGTGGACCTAGATCAGGGAGTGCCTGGATGATCAAAAGTCTGTTGAGGTAACCACAGAGGATTTGGCTCAGAGCACTATCTTAAAACTAAGTCCCAAGCAAATACAGGATAGTGGAGGCACAGCCCACCCCCTAGTAGAGCTTTGGGAGGCAAAGAAGACCCTTCCCCACTAGAGGAGTATTTTGCTGCAACTTCCATTTCACAACTGCCCAAAGTAATACTGATTAACTGAACTGCACCACAACCAACTGCTCCTGAGTTTCTCAGGAAAAATTTTTCTGCATCATGAGCTGAGAATTTCACCTTTCATAGAATAGAGTTACCCTTTTTTTCTCCCTTGCAATTGACACTAAAAGAAGCCAGAGGGGTGGGAGAATACTCTGGAGGGTTTTCAACATGTCTGTCCTGTTGTTGAATTCCAAGATCCCAATAATCTGGGATAAGTTATACATCTTCATAAAGCTGTACTCTTTAAGATCATAAAAGACCTAAAACAAACAACTGCAACCTATGACCCAACAGTCCCTTTTAATTTGGCCTTTATAAATCTCATAGGACAACCAGTTATGGCCCCAAATGTTTGGAAAGGAATAACTAAAGCATGTTCAACTCTGGGGGATTATTTATTGTGGAAGGGGATTTTTTTTTTTTAGTTGTGTGCAGATCAAACCACTTGCAATGCCACTCACAACATAGCCAATACAAAAGACATGTTCACTAGAAAAGGTGACTTTCCTGCCACAAATAATCAACTTACTTTACAATTTCAAACATATAAACAAATTAAAATAGCTGCCACAAGGGCTTAGAGGGAAATTCCTTCAAAGGGTGAGATCCCTTGATCTGACCTCCATTCACCAAGGTCCTGATGACAGTTTTCAGGATTTTGTAGCATGCTTATTACAGGCTAGTTGGAGGATTATCAAAGACACAGAGGCTGGCAAGTTAATTGTTCAACAACTGGCCTTTGAAAATGCAAATAGATGATGTTATTGATTGTCATTATCCTCTAGACAAAATAAGTCGATTTGTTGTCCTCACATCCTTAGTCTTCCCTGCAAAAATAAGCTCAGTTCCTGCAGAGAAGGTGGCTCTGTGTTCACAGATGGGAGGTTATGTAATGGCTTCCTAATCCTAAATACAGAAAACAGGTTTTTCTTTGCACAAAAACTGAATTGCAGATTGTTTAAAGGGCCATGCAAGATCATCCATTCACTTCCACTGACCTTTTTCAGATAGTTCTTATAATTGCATTGTGATGCACCACATTGAAATTGCCACTACACACACTGGCCAAAAAGATCTTTTTCACTTATTTCACCCTCTCCAATTTTCCATTCTGTCACATCATGTGCCCTGTTTTATCAGTCATTTACATTCCCTTTCTCAAACGCCAGGTTCTCTTACTGAGGGAAACATTGCAATAGACAGATTGCTGCCTGTTGTCCCTGTTGCTACCTCAGATACTGTTCAACAGGCTTCTGCCTCCCATGCTATCTTCCATCAAAATGCTTCTGCATTGCACAAATGGTTCCTTTTAACTCAGGAACAGACTTGACAAATTCTTAAACAATTTTCCTCATGCATAATACATCTTCCATCATTGCAAATGAGGGTTAATTCCCGGGGGTTCTCTGACAAATGGATGTCACTCATATCCCTGAGTTTGGCTGTCTACACTGGGTCCATGTTTCAGTGGATACTTCCTCAAGATTTATTTTTGCTTCTGCCTGTACCACTGAATTGGCTAAACATGTCATTGCTCATTGCTTGTATGCTTTGAGTACCCTTGGCTGTCTGTGAACCCTGAAGGCTGACAATGGCCCAGCTTATGCAAGTGCTGTCTTCTAAATGTTTTGTAAAACTTTTCACTTTTCTTTTACCATGGGAATTCTTTATTACACTTAAGTTAAAGAAATTGTTGAATGTTCTCACTGTGTACTCAAAATTCAACTACAGAAATAGAAAAGGGAATCCTTCCCACAAAATTCACAACTCATCATAGACTTCACTTGGCATTATATATTATTAACTTTTTAAATCCTACTAGGGATGGAACTACAGCAGCAGACAATTCAATCAGGTAAAGGAAAAGAAGATACAAAACATCCCTTGGAAAGATCTTCATATTGGACAATGGAAGAGACCAAGCTATTCATATGGGGCCAAGGGTATGCTTTCCTGTGACAAGCATACCCTGAACAGCATGCTGAATGGCCTATCTCAGTGCCAGAGCATGCTATCTAGCTGTATTTTTTTGGGGGGGGGGTTTTCTCCGGTACCGGGAACCGAACTCACGACCTTGCGCTTGCCAGGCAGGCGCTTTTGCCGCTGAGCTAAATCCCCAGCCCTATCTAGCTGTATTATGGACCCAGACCTGGAGAAGGAGTTGGTTCCAATTTTTGAGAAGCTAATGCTCTATCCTGTAGCAGTAATGCCTCAGAGACTGCACCACAGCCAATAGACAAGGATGGAGCTAGACATGACCTGAGGCCAATTAAAGAAATTGGCCCAAGATGCCCAAGAGATGGTAACCAAAAATGGGAATTGAAGATCTAAGTAGAGTGCATAGAGACAATTGAGCTGAAAACTATATGAAAGAAAGAGACATACAAGTTACAGGTATTCTTAAAACAAAATTCTGCAGAAAAATTCTGATGAGTCTATTTATAATTATAATATCTAAAATTGTAAAAGAAGGGGCTGGGGATTTAGCTCAGTGGTAAAGC
>NW_004955429.1:8041291-8048926 GCF_000276665.1 Chinchilla lanigera | reverse complement strand
CCTGAAGATCTGAGCAATAGATTAGAAGATTCAGACACAACTACAAACACACTCAGAAACCTTATCTGTGACAAAGGGGTCAAACATGTTCACTGGAAGAAAAATAGCCTCTTTAATAAATGGAGCTGGAAAACTGGCTCTATACATGCTGAAGACTAAAACCAGACCCATGTCTATCATGATGCACTAAAGTCCACATAGATCAAAGATTTAATATTAAAGCAGAAACACTAAATCTCCTGGAATAGAAAGTAGGTTGAAAGTTTGAAGACAAAGGGGTAGGCACAGTCTTCAGCAACAAAACCCGAACTGCACAAGAAACACTTCAAAGAATCAACAACTGGGATTTCATCCTATTAAAAAGCTTTTGTACTTCAAAAGAAGTCACCAGTAGAGTGCAAAGAAAACACACATAGTGGGAAACATTTTAGCCAACTGTCCCTCAGACAAAGGACATATCTAGAACATATGAAGAACTGAAAAAACTCATACCCCACCAATTGAAAGACCCAATCCAAAAATGGGCATCTGAGTTGAATACACATTTCTCAGATGAAGAAATACAAATGGTAAATACATACGTGAAAAAATGCTCCACATAATTGGTCATTCGAGAGACGCAAATTAAAGCAACACTGAGATTCCATCCCACCCCCGAAAGAATGGCTGTCATCAAGAAATCAGCTCATAACAAATGCTTCAGGGGCTGTGGAGAGAAGGGAGCACTTTTTCACTGTGGGTAGTGATGTGGGCTGGTGCATCCACTTTGGAAATCAGTCTGGAGATTCCTCAAAAAATTAGGATTATAGGTCCTACTTAGCCCATTCATTCCCCTTCTGGGTATTTCCCCAGAAGAATTAAAAACATCTTACCACAATGATATATGTGCATGCATGTTTATAGCAGCGCAATTTGTCATAGCAGAATTTTGGAAACAACCCAAAGGCCCATCAACTGAGGAATGGACAAGAAAAATGTGGAATTTTAATACGATGAAACATTACTCACCTACAAAGTAAGGTAAACTCTAGATCCAACTAGAGACCACACTCATAAGTGAAATAAATCAGCCATGCATGTGTAGACACCATTTTGTCTCCCTAGTGTAAGAAACCAAAAGAGTAAATAAAACTGAAAAGAACAATATATATTGTGAAAGGGAAAGAAACTGCTTAATAGGAAAGATCAACTGGGAGGAAGGAAAAAAGAAAAGAAAGGAAGAAGGAAGGGAAATACATACGTACACACACACACACACACACACACAAGACAGCTAAGATAATTGTAGTACTAATTTCTATTGGTTTAATTAAAGGAATAATTAATGTTTAATTGATTGATCAATCTTGCATACCTATATCTGATAATCTAAGCAACCACAGTGATTTCTCACCTATCGGGGGAGTTATGTTCCAGAGACCCTCATGATAGGTGAAAATATGCAAAGTAGTGGCATTATGTTTGTTTTGCTATTTATATATATTTTAAGGCGTTATAAACCCTTTCCACACTCCTATAAACCTTTCCCTCTCTCTTAGTAACCTTTCCCACACTCTTATAAACACTTAATATGCTCTTAAATACTTTCTACACTCTTAAACCTACCTAATTTAAACAACATGTAAAATTCTATCTGGGTACTCACCAGTGAAGTATGCTACAACTTGAATGATGAGGATCATGAATTATGGACCTGTGCAGTACTGATGGTGATGTGAAGTGGACAAGGAGAGACGCTGCACGTATGGACACAGTGGGAGAGCAAACAGACCAATGGTACAGTCACTGAGCCAGGACACAGAACACAGTGCTGCGGCTGGTCATCTTCCATTCCATCAACCAATAGTGTGCCGTGTACAATCTCACGTTGGCAAACTTGTGCAAGCGGTAGTAGCATATTGCATTTCCATGGTGTAGAGTTCAGTATTCATCCGCTGATGAAATACATACTGTATTTTACTTCAATTTAAGATTCTTTTAATATATTTGAATTAACATTTTTATATTGTTTTAAAATTTCTAGGCATAAATAATTAAAATCATAATTATATAAATACCTATATACTGCAGATTCTCACAATATAGCAAAAACTCTGCAATACAGAATTAGATTTTTTTTTTAAAAAAACCCATGACATAGTGAAGCCACAAGAAGTGAACAACAATGTAGTGAGGGAGTACTATATTCATCCCGCTGCTCCCATTACAATGTAATGTCATTAACCTTCTCTTCTGGGTGTCCAACAACTGAGGTCTGGAGAACAAAAACAAGAAAGATAGATGGGCTAGGAGGACAGCCAATATTTTGGTCCCAGCCCTCCAACATGAATGAGGACCCAGGATATCTGAAAACCTCTGCCAAGACATACTACAATTCAGTGAGTCCCTGATCTTCTGACTAAGGCGATTGCTGGACAACAGATGAAGGAAATCAATGGTGTCTAGTGTGCCTAAGGAGAGTCACTAGGAGAGAGAAGTCTCCCAAGCTTTCACAGAAAGCAACTTGGTCGAGCAATGGCCGTAATTCATCCAGAAAGCAGAAACTGACAGATGAACTAAGAGGTACAGTGCATGGCTCCAAGGTAAATCTGAAGGAGACTTAACTGACATTGATAGATAGCAAAAAATTGATTAATACAGGTCTTCCCTTAATTTGGTCTTGAACATCTAGCAGAAAAGTAGAACTACAAGATGTGGAAAACAGTGGCATATTGTTATGGTTTGTGTCTGTGTGTCCCCCCAAAGCCTCATGTGGTCATGGGGCAGGCTTTTAGAGTTTGATTGATTATGGGTGTAAGAGCTACACCTGCCCTTGGGTGGATAGTTTGCATATGTAAGGGAGAGGAAGAGGCTCCTTGTGGCCATTCCTCCTTTTTAGTGCTTGTTGCTTTTGCTGTGTTCTGCCTCCATGAGCTGTAGCCCTCTGCCATGTGCCACTCTGCCTTGTAACCTGCCAAGTATGGATTGAAGCCTCCACAAACTGTAAGCGAAATAAACTTTTCCTTCCTTAATTTTGGGCATCAGGTATTTTGTCCTAGCAATGAGAGAAAAGTAACCAAGACATATGTTAGCTATAAAAGTAATATGTTAGCTATAAAAGAAACTCAAATCACTAAAATCTTCTGACAATTTCCTGCTACACTGATGACTGACTACTGTTATGGGTTAATGGACTATATATGGTTAAATGCTGAATGCAGGGAGCTGAAATCCTTGGGCTGGGAACTGTTAGCCTAAATAAATAAGTTTACTCAGAATAGAAAGAGTTCAAGAATGAGGTCTTCTGCAGAGTCTTGCAAACATAGCTTTTCCAACTTCCACTCACCACCCATTGCTTGCAACTACAAACAGAAAAGGGGGAGATGTAAGGAGGGGCAGAAGCTGGAAACTGATCACACATGTGGGGCTAAAGCAAAGCCGGACCTAAGAACATGGAGGACCTGAGGTGAGCCACATGAACAAGCTGGTCCAGCTCCAAGAACTTGAGGCACTCAAGACAAGCCAGGCAAACAAGTTGTTAGGCAGAAGAGTTTTAAATGACATCAACCTCATGAGTGTATAAATAAATATGCTGTATTCATTAGGCAGTTCCTTTTCCCCCATCAGGGAAAGGGCTTCACCTAACCTCAGCTTTCAAATTCTGGCTCCTGTCTTCATTTCTTCATCTTCCACTATAATCCCCCAAGAAATTTCAAGAGCTGCACTGCATATGGCATCTTTCCATCGCAGCTTTTGAGAAAGAAAATATATATTGAGTCAGTAACAATCAGGAACATACAAGAGAGACAGACAAGTCAAAATTCCACCAACAAGATGTTATATTTTACCTGTAGTAATGACAAAAATTATATTTTCCAGTACCAAACATTGGTGGCATTAGCATTTGGCATAAAACATTGAAATACCTAGCTATAGATAGGACTAAGTTTGTGGTTGAGAAGAATCTTGCTTAGCCATAATATATAATAAGAAAAATAATATATCATAAGAGAAATATTTTATTTGGGCAGTGATTTTGAAAATAAATATGATGAACAAATACAGGAAGCAAACATGATCAGCTTGAAATACAGTTAAATAGTGGGTAGTGGAAAGAATCATTCCAAAGATGAAAAAATGTACTACTGATTATAGGATAGTACAGCATGTACATAATAAACTCTCCCAATCTTCAGCCAAATATTTTATTTTACCTTATTACAAGACCTAGGATCCATGACTATAGAAGAGAAAGGGTACTGGTATGTCAGCACACAACAACTTCTCAGCTAATTTAAGAGCTTCCTAACTTATGAGTCCTAAATTCATCCATTATAAGTGCACAGTTCAATGAGTTTTATGGTAAATTTAAGTTGTGCCCTTATCACAACAATCCAATTTTACAAAGTTTCCATTAACCCAAGAAAAGGGCCTTTGTGTCAACCTACAGATAATTTCTGTTGCCATCACTAGCCCTAGAAAAACCACTGAAATGTTTTTGTCACCATAGATTAGGCTTTCTAGAAATTTCACTGAAATCTAATCATAGGATATGTAGAGTTATTTGGTCCATTTAGCATAATGTCTTGAGATTCATTTATGATTTGATATGTGCCAGTAATTCATTCCTTTTCAATGCAAGTACATTGGTATTGAACACGTTGTATTCACCCATGAATGGGCATATTGGTTTGCTTCACTTTGAAATATTGTGAATAATTTTACTTACCAGTCTCTGTGGAGATGTGTCTTTATTTCTGGTGCATAGCATAATGGATTGAATGGTGCCCACCCAAAAGCTATCTCTATTCTGCACGAGTGAATGTGACTGTATTGGGAAAAGGAGTCTCTGTAGATATTAACCAAGGATTCAGAAGTGAGATCATCCCAGATTACCAGGATGAGATCTAAGTCTAATATTTAGTGTGCTTATAAGACACAGAAAGGAAAAGACACACACTCAAAAGAAGGTCTTGTTAAGAAAGTGGCAGAGATTAGCGTTATGCTGCCGCAAGAAGCTGAAAGAAGAAAAGAAGGACTCTCCCCTAGGTCCTTCAGAAGGAGTGCTGCTCTGAAACTTTGGACACTGGCTTTCTGACTTGTAAAACTATAAATTTCTGTTTCTTTAAGCCACTAGGTTTGTGGAAATTTTTATGGCATTTTTTATAAGTAAAAACCTAACAACAATAAGAGTATTGTTAGGTAATACAGTGATCATTCAATTTGTTAAAAAGCTACCAAACTATTTTCCAAAGTGGCTATAACACTGCATTTCCCAAAAGCAATATATCAGAATTTCATTTTCCTCCCTTCATTGTCAACATTTGGTATTGTCAGTCTTTTGATTTTAGACATTTTCATGGAAATTAAATAATATTTTATTTCTTAATGACTAATGAAAGTGAGCATCTTATACTTATTTCAGAGCTTTGCTTATTTTCTTACTGGAAATTGCATTTTATTATCATTGAAGGTAAGTCTTTACATATTTTAAATACAAGTGCTTTGCATCAGAAATGTATACAAATATTTTCTTCCAGTCCATAGGTACCCATTGAAATGAAAATAAAATCTCATTTATCAGATTTTTTGCAATGACACATTTTTGATATCATATCTATAAAGTTTTTTCTAATCTAAGACCATAAATATCTTCTCCTGTATATTTTAGTCCCATTAGCTCTATAAATGCTCATATTTAGATTTATGATTTATTTTGACTTGTTTTATGTGTAACATAAGCATCTAGATTCATCTTTTTCACATGGATAACATCACCATTTGTAGAAAAAACACCTGTCACTCTCCCATTGAATTACTTTGATACCTTTATAAAAAAATCAGTTGACTATATGTATGTGGGCTTATTTCTAGATTGCCTAATTGATTCTATTTACTGTGCTTCTGTGCTTATATGAACATGACAATGTGATAAAGTTGACACATTAAATGTATGAAAAGGTTAGGAACCAGATATTATAACTCTTCTTGATTTAGTTATTTTTTTTGCAAATTGGGTTTAGTTATTCTAGATTCATTGTATTCCCACATAAATTTTAGGATCTGCTTTGATATTACTTAAATCTGTCTATGGCCCCTCACGTGGTATCTTTTGTATGTTAACTGCAAATCATTTCCTATGCACCAATGTCTGTTGAGTTTATAGATATTTGATGATGTAAAGTGCAAAGTATGAGAAAGGCAGGGATCAACATGAAATAGTGCATTCTTCAAAATCTAAATTCTAAAGAGTAGGAATGGTCACTATTGTCTATATGTTTTAATATTCTATTTTTAAAATACAAACATTATTACAATGCATGATCTTTGATGTATGAAAGAACAAGGTTCACGTTTTACTCTTCCACTCTACCATGGACAGTATCTTAATCTCACTGGACCTTAGTTCTATCATTTTAAATAAGGTGAGCATAATAGCTAACATATGAGGGTCACTAAACATTTAATGTGTTCAGAAATTTTTGCATTTAACAGCACGTAACAGTTGTAAAAATATTCCCTTTTCATCATTCTTGCATTCACTATTCACTTACTCAATAAGTAAAAGTTATTAGTTATATAGGTGCTGACAACACAGTATCATACCAGACAGACAGTCTCTGTTCTTGTGACTCTAACATATCTGTAAAAGAAAGACAAAATTCATGTAAAAATAATTATTCCAGATAGTATTAAGTATTAATAAGCAATAAAATAGGATACTACCCTAGAAAGTAAATTAAAATTGGAGGATTTTGTGATATGTCACCAAAGAAAGCCTCTTTGAACAGCTAACAAGTGACTAATAGGACAAATTAATAAAAACACAGAGAACAACAAATAATGAATTAAGCCGTTAGAGAGACAATATGTTGGTTATCTGTTACTACATAAAAATCTACTCCACTCTTACTGGTTTAAAATGACAATTCATTATTCCTTTTGATTGTGTGGGTGGCTTGGAAGATTGTTCTGTTCAATGTTGTGAAGAACTGCTAAATTGCCCTACAAAGTCCTGCAACATTTTACATATTCACCAGCAATCGAAGGGAGTGTCACTTCTCTGCATCCTCATCAACTCTTGTTATTGTCTGTTTTATTATAGTCATTCTACTCAATGTAGTATCTTATTGTGTTTTTGATTTACATTCCCTTAATGATTAATAATGTTTAATATCTTTACATGTATTTATTATTCAGTTTTAGTCCTTGATCTGTCTTTTTAATTTTTTAAATTTTTATTAGTGTGTATGTGCCATACATAACAGTCACATTCCTCATGGGTATCTGTATGTAACATATCTTAATTCTTTTTACTGCCTTTTCTTCCCCACTCTCCTCCCTTCTCCATCTCTTGGTTCCCTTCTCATTACCTAGCTTTTATTATGCCCTTTATGTGTATTTTTTAAATAACAATTAAAAAAAAGAACATACACAGATAAAAATAATCTTTATAATATATTTTATTATTTATATAATATATTATACATTAAAAATATTGCCAGCAGCTATTCATTGTGGTGTGTAAATATAAACCTGGCACTTTGAGAGGCTGAGGAAGAAATAAAATCCATAGGTGAGGGGCTGGGGATTTAGCTCAGCGGCAAAAGCGCCTGCCTGGCAAGCGCAAGGTCGTGAGTTCGGTTCCCAGTACCG
>NW_004955429.1:7990182-8041191 GCF_000276665.1 Chinchilla lanigera | reverse complement strand
TTCTATGGTACAATTACAAAACAGTCACATGTCTAGTGATTCTAGTGAATATCACAGATCCAGAATAGTTGTGCATTTATGGATCAATAAGAAAACGTGAACAGTCCGAAAGAATAGTGGGAAAAAGACCAGGATAAAGGTGGGTACATTCACCCATTTTTTTCTCTTCATGGGCATAGCACGTTCCAAGTGCTTTCTCTGAAACTCACCTGAGGCACGGTTGTGGACTGGTGGATTTCTCCCTCTTACACATGAGCAAAAATGGCTGCATATCTTTATTTTATGGAATCATGATTTTATTTGTTATTTAGAGATTAAAGATGCTGACTATAATGTCTATTGAAATTTCTGCTTAATTCTATTATATTTTAATGGTTATTGATGTTCTTAAAATTCTAATTATACAAGGCACTTCTATTCTGATATCTAATTCTTAGCTCTGAGGGAAATCTGTCTTTCTATATGAAGACCCTTCACTATCAGCATGCTATCATCCCAAAACTCAGTGGGTGAAATAAAAAAATCTTTGGAATATATTTTCCTAAAGTCAGTAGAAAAGGGAAGTTTAACTTCTAATGTATTTCGGAAAACATCCCTAACAAAAGACATGGTTTTATCTCTTAGAAACATTCATTTTAAGTCCATTATTTTATATATACCTGAGAATTCTGTCGTTTCAAAGGAAAAATTATCTCAGTACTTTTCCTGTGCTGCTCTTGAGAGTTCTGAAAAGGTTATCCATTTTATAAGTGCTACCATTAGACTTCCCAGGGCTTTTTGTTCAGAGTACTCCTGATAAGCTTCCTCAGAGAAATAAGGAGTGAAGGAAATAATTATTGAGTCCCATAAACTTGATACTGGTGGCCCAGGGACTTACGGTGAAGAAGAAGAAGAGTTAAACATATGAGCCTACTGTAGGCAGAAGATTCATTATTAGCAGGAGAAAATGCTTGGAAATATCATGCTGGATCCAGTCACTCAAATTGTCCTGAGATTCTGACCATAAGATCTGGTATGAAGTGTTCCAAAACAGGGAGAGAAATAGATCAAAGTCCAATTGAAGATATGGGGAGAAAACCGAGAGCATTTAAAAAAAAATCAAACAACAAAAACCAAGAGAAACAATGGCATCATGTTGGGAAATTCGATAAACAATGTGTAACACTAGGAATGAGGGCCCAGCTCCATCAACACGAGCAGCCAAACAGGAAGCACAGCACTGGGAGCAAGCCACGTGGACACACAGCCAACCTGTGCACCAGCCAGCCCCACTGTGAGCATCAGAGCGGAGCTGAAATAGAACCAAGGCTACATCAGCCTTCACAGGGGTATGTTAACATTCTGCACAGAGCTGGAGGACCTTGGATGAGCTACCTTGGATGATTTTCCTGCCAAGGGAAGAGAGACTGCTGAGTGATTTGGGAGCCCTGAGAATACACCAGGTTGAGGACAGGGAGGCAGAGATGAAACCCCCTTCCCTGGAGTCCCTGACCCCATGCTGCAACAACCAGGACATGCTAGTCTATGAAGCACCTAGTCTTGTTCTAAGAACATAGTCTTGTTCTGAGCATTGTGCCAATTTTCAAAGTTTCAAAGGCTTACTTTCCATTCAGTACTTTTTAAAACCTACTTACCAATTTTATGGACCCCTTATTTTGTGTTGTGTGCAATTTATAATGTGAAAAATCTCAAACAGTCTTGTTTATGGCCAGGAAGATGGTCCTTCTGAGCTTTGGAGTTGCTGTGCCTGTGCTTTGAGCTATAATACAGAGCTTAGGTATTTTTGGAATATTGCGTCAGAATCCAAAATTTGAGCTGAAAGGGAAAAAAAGCACATTAGTTTAAATTGAGTCTCAGAACAATATTTTCCCATTTTCCCTTCTTTCTCAGTCATCCTCCAGGAAGATAAAAGTGAAATATTACTTTAGAAGATATCCATTTAAATGACATTGTAGAGGGCATGTAATTTGAATCTAAAACACCTTAAATTACTTGTCCAATAGTACAAATCAGATTTTGCACTCCCCAAATTATTTTGTCTAATTGAAAGTCTTCAAAGAGTACCCCTTCATAAATATTCAAATGGAAGGACTTCAACTAATTTAGTTCTGTTTTACTATCTTGTCATAGGATGAAGTGGAAAGTAATAAAACTAACAAATGAAGATAGCAGATGAGCCTCTGCCTGCATTAATACAGATTTGTGGATTAATCCAACTTGATTAATATAGAAAAAATCAATCACAAATTTGAGCACATGACCCATTACTTTTCTTCTTTTGGGAAGGATATTAGAAACACATTCTGGTGTTTTCTCCGCAATTCTCTTTTTCGAGGAATTCTAAATATATAAGAAAGTTGTGAGAATATGACAATGAAAGTCCATATACCATTTGTTCAGTTTCGTATTATTAACACTTTGCCATATTGGACTTATTTCTCTTTTCCTTTCTACATATTTCTTTTTAGTTTTGTTAGTGCATGTTTGCATCACATGGTTCCAGCCACTGTACGGAACTGGTACATGTGCATGACACATTTCAATTGTTTTTTTTTTTTTCCTTCTCTCCTCCCCCCTTTTATTTTGCCAGCCTCTCAAGTTGGATGGTATCTTGGCATGTCATTTCTCAGAACTTCAGCATCTATCTCCTAATAGCAGAAATATTTTCCTACATAATCATAATTCAATTATCCTAAAAACTTTGATACAATTCTTTCAATTAATATTCATCCCATAGACAAATTTCCCAATGATGTCCTCCATAAATTTTAATATAAACAATTTGGTAAAGGGTCACACATAGAACTGACTTATTATATCCTCACCCACCCTAATCCAAAATAATTCAATAGTTTTTTAAATTTTGTGGTTTTTTTCTGAATAATTGTGAAGGGAAGTTGAAAAATGTGCCCATCAATACATAAGCACATATCTCTAAAGAGCAAGAGCATTCCTTCATTAAAATACAGTATAATTTGGAAAAAATCTGTGTCCTTTTTTCTACATTTATTTCCATTATCCAATTGGAAAACTGTATTTATTTTGTTACATTTCTTTTTAGTTAGTTTGTTTGTTGGTCTATATTGTTTGCCTGCTTACTTGTTGGTTTTGCATCATTACATATCAGGAATCCCATAACTGGAAATTTTTAATAATGTATTATTTGCTTCTACTTAACAGTATCTGTAAAGTCAGAATACACAAACCTAAATACAGCTGGAGCAAGGAGATCAAAATATTAAGCCTAACAGTTCCAGAAACTGCCAAAATGTTGTGTCTAATGGTGGCCATTAGTTAACACACAAATCATTCCACTACAATATTCTTTAGAGTTTTGAGAGAATTCTTGTCCAATAAAAATATAACTTCTGACAGACTAATCTGAATTCCAGAATGTAGCATTTAATTGAAGAACTGAAATGAGTGACACAGCATGTGATGGGTTGGGAGGGGAATTCCCTCAATCACTTGACTACAGATTACTTTAATTCTTCTGTAAAAACTGCCTGGAGGGCATCACTAACATAAAAGTATAGTTTTAAAATGAAATAAAGGGTAATAAAAGATAGGAAAATGATTTTTAAAATGAGCTAATGCGGGATTGGAAGAAAATCAAAACCTCCACTTTTTTCTTCCATCATTGTGAATGTGCCTTCTATGTCCCACTGGGAAAGTGGTCTCAAACAGAACCATTCACAATACATCTCAAAGGAGATGGGGATGTAACGTTACTTCAGGTCTCTGTACTGACCTGAAGAGTACTACAGAGGCGGCAGGACCATTTGATTAAATACAGTCTGCGTTTCCTTGGTATTTTTTTTCAGCAAAATCTCTATGGGAAGCCAGGCACAGACATCTAAAATTAAAATACTACTCCAAAGTGTATACATTTATATATATGCCTGATAAAAAATGTGATCATGTTTAAATGAGTGTACTCTTCTTCAAGGAAAGAGCCTGGGAGAAAATAATTTAAGAGCTCTTATGATTACTTATAACTTCACAGACAAATGTAAAAATGAATGCAATTTATTAACTGAGAACAAGGTATCTTCCAAACTGAGGAAACCGTGCCTTGAAGATTTGTGCCTTAGAGATGTCTAGAATAATTTTGTACAACCATTGTTTCCATGGTGGTTGAAAGGCAAATCCCAGTACTTTATGTATATATAAGGGCAAATTATATACAAAAGGACTAATTAACATAATAAGCTATGTAAAAATGTGTTGGCCAGCTTTCTCTTGCCACAAGAAGATATGTGACTCAAAGGAAAGTGGTCTAGTCTGGCTCACAGTTTCAGATGTTTCAGTCCCTGGACAGCTAGCTGTCTGCCAGATGGAAACACCATGGTAGAGTGGCTTGGGGGAAGGAAGCTGCTCTATTCCTGCCATTCAGGAAGTTGAGAGGAAAGAAGAGCCCTAGAAGGGGCCAAGGATCAAATACACCCTCCAAAGATCACCTTCTGTTTTAGATGCTTTTCTCATTGCTGAGACAAAATACCTGACACTCAAAGTTAAGGGAGGGAAGGTTTATTTAGCTCACAGTTTTTCTGGGTTTCAGTCCATAATCAGCTGGCTCCAAGGCAGGTGGCACATGGCAGAGGGGCAACAGTTCATGGTGGTGGAAGACAGCAAAAGCAACAAGAGAAGAGAAAGACAAGCCTCTTTCTGTCCCTTATATTATATACAGTCTACTCGAACTATGACTGTGCCAATCCAGTCAGTAGACTGATCCAACAATCACCAACACTTAATCCCAGCACCCTTAATCCCAACATTGACTGTAACTCAATCACACACTCTAGATTCAGCGATCTCTGAAGAAAAAAACCCATGACCTTATGAGGCTCGGGGGGAACATCTAGACACAAACCGTAACACCCTCCCATGACTCACCCAGAGACACCCAGATGTATGCTTTAGTAATCTCTTGGGTCTTTCTCAAGCCAATCAAGTTGACATCCAAGATTTACCATCATATCTGGAAGTCATGGCACACAGCTATAATCCCAGCATTTAGCAGGCTGAGGCAGGAGAATAGCAAATTTCAAGGCTAGCCTGGACCACAAGGCAAGTTGAAAGTTGTCCTTGGCTATACAGCAAGACCCTGTCTCAAAAACAACAAAAACAACAATAACAACAAAAAGACAAAACATCATAAAAGGAAATAGCTTTCACTAATGTTAAAGTTTAGAGAGTTCTAACAGTACATATGGAAATTAAATATAATGCATTTTATATTGCTTCCTCAGAAACATATACTTGTAATAGTTTAATTGCTTCATTTAAAAATGCAAATATAGGTATTATTTTACACTGTAATCTGGTATAAAAGCTAGAGAGCATTTAAGATATTCAAATGACTTTAAAATCCTAAGTGCATAAAATTCTTCCATGCAAATAGATTAAAATCAGAAATTTAATTTTCAGAGAGGTAAGTAATACATATACTCATATATGTTAAGTGCACATTCCATGTCTTACCAATATCAAGAAATAATAAAGAAATATACTCAGTATGAATCATTATCTCAACCCCCTCCCATACATACCTAGTAAGAAACTATTAACTAGCTGTGTGGAGGGCTGGGGATTTAGCTCAGTGGCACAGCACCTGCTTGGCAAGCACAAGGTCGTGAGTTTGATTCCTGGTACTGGAAAAACAACAACAACAACAAAAAAAAACTACCTGTGTGAATTAAGACAGAAAGTAAGTGTGAATTCCTCCTTTCTAATAAGATACCTCATAGGGTTTACATAAAGGACTTTTAAAGGCTGCTTTCAAACTACTCCCCATAAAAAACTAAATGTCTGCTTAATACTGGACCCTCCATTTTCAGTCTTGCTCAGACAGCTAGACTTATTACCCCAGGAAGTTACTTGTGAAATTTATGGCAAAGGCATCAATTCGGTACTTCTATGTTCTGAGCTGCACATGGTATCAGAGGAAGTTGATTCTAAAAGATTGAAAAAATAGGCTTCCAAGCTGCACAGCACTGAAAACTTTAAGTATTTGAGATTATGCATACGTCAAAATATTTCTTGTACTTAACCCGGAAATAGCACTGAAATACAATGTTCAGCAGGTAGTAGTGGTGATAGGAACTGAGATAATCCAGTACTGAGAATGAAAAACCCAACCCTCACCCTAGCCCTGTTAGCAGTTTGCATCTTTCCTATTAATAAAAAAGTGGCTTTTCAGAACCTGCAATTGTACTTGGAGAGAAACTAGCCATTTCCATCAACCACTTCATCTGAACAACAGAGATTAGCATTTTGAGCATAAACATTCTTCAAATTCAACAAGTTCTCAACAGACTTAGTTCTCTAATACCCCAGGCAGCTACAGGATTGAAACAGCACTGAACATAGAGCCAGAAACCATGGGTTCAAGCCCAGGTGATGCTGATTCTCACTAGCTTGAGGAGTTTTTCTATCAAAGATAGAAATCCATTTTCAGTGACCAATTATTCCCATTGTTATCAACTCAGAATGTCACAGAATCTCAGAATGGAGCAAGAATTCCTCATCTTAATAGATACTTACTATGAGCCAGATGTTTGTCATCCCCCTCAAATTAAGGTGTTGACCCTAATTCCTATTGTGATGATATTTGGAGGTTGTGCCATTGGGAAATAATTTATTCATGAAGAAGGAGCCCTTGTGAGAGAGACTAGTGCCCATATGAGAAGAAACCCAAGCAGATGAGCTCTTCCTCTGCCTTCTGAAGACATGGCAACAATTTGGGCATCAGCAGTCCAGAAGAGGAACCTTTAAAAGAAACCAGCCATGCTGATACTCAATCTCAGACTTCCTGCCCCCAGAACTCTGAGGGATGTGTTTGCTATTAAAACCACCCTATGACATTTTGTGTAGCACCTGAACTGACTAAAACGTTCAATTGCCCAATCCTTATAAGCTTCATATTGAAATCTGTTTCTTTATGTGAGCAGTGTTCTACTTGTTCCCTCTTGCTTCTGGTTTCCTCCACTCGGATCAATCTTACTCCTTCTTTACCTTACTACTACCTCAATCTATCCTTAACTCCCTACCCTCACATACCTGTTCATTTGACACTTTTGTAAATGTTCAATTTCTTTTAGGAAAATTCAACTAAAAGTCCCATATCCTAAAATTGCTTGAAATTTTGGGAAAACTGAATTTTGACATCTCCTCTAACTCTAGATTTTATTTTTTTTAGTCAACGTAGTCATTTTATCTTTATCAGCATGCCAGAAATGAATAATTTTGCCCAGTTGACATTCTGAACCATCAGCAATGACTCTTCCAAATAAATAGTAACCTTTCCCTCTACTGTCCCCTGGCTTTTGGGCAAAAAAAAAAGATCCATGATGCAGAGAAAAATGGAGAACTACAATCTTAAATGTGTATGAAGAATTCAGATGACCTTAAATTTGGCCAAGTTTTCTTTGCACTACCCCAGCTGTATCAAGAAGATTAAGATCCTGATATGAGAATTTTAGATATCTTTGAATCATTTCACTTCTTTCAATAAGGACTAATTCCGTTGTTCACTTATTTTCTTTTTCATCTCTAAATATTCTACAGTAGAATTGGAAATGAAGGACTCAGCCAGAGTTCATAAAATGATTAAGATCTTCTTTTCCCTATGGAGGAAAAATATAGAAGATAAAATATAATTCAGACTCAAGTGTATTCTAGTACTTCAGCCTATAAGTAAAGTCTAAGAAAGTCCGTACAGTAAAGGGTCATCAGAGGTCACCTGCAACAAAACCACCATTTATTTCAAGAGTAATTTCTGTAATAATCAGTTTGTCTTCATTTCTTTTCTTTTTTTCTAATCTCACATATTTCAGTCTCTCTCTCCTTTCGGGCACCAAGCTAAGGACTTTCATATACATTGTCTCACTTCATATGTGTAGTGATTCAATGTGGCATTAGTATTATTCCTAATTTTATTGATGATCCTATTAAAATTAACAGAGTAAAACTATTGCATAAAGTTACAAAGCTGTTAAATTGCTTAAATTGAGCTCAAATCTTCTGATTTCAGTTGTATGAGCATTCTCCTCTCCTTGCCACACCCTAAACATTCACTCCTCTGCAGAAACACTCTTGGATTAGAGTCAAACTTGTGTTGTCCACATAGGAAATGCACATTGTATTAACTTTTCATTACTGGGGCCAAAACACTTGACATAAACAAGTTATGGAAGGAAAGATTGATTTTGTCTCATGGTTCCAGAGGTTTCATGTCATGATAGGCAGCTCCGTTCCTTTTAGACCCAGGGTGAGTCAGCAGCATTATAGTGGAAAGGCATGGAAGAAGAAAACTACGCATTTTGTGATATCCAGGAGGCAAAGAGGAAGGCAAAGACTCAGATGAGAGTAAAGCAATGAGGACAAGAGATACCTTTGAAAGACATGCCGTCAGTGACCTACTTTTCCCAAGTGGTTCCCACCTTCTAACAGCCCAGTCAGTTGTGACCTTCTCAGTAGATTAACCCATTATTGATGTGACAGTCATAATCCAGGCACCTCTGTGGGCTCCACATCTGAACAGTGCTGCATTTAGGGGGAGCCTTCATTACATGAGTCTTTGGGGAACACCTCATGTGTAAAGCATAACACAGGACAAGTGTTTGCTAACTAAAAAATATATCCTAAACTACATGAGTGAGGCAGAGTTCTGAGTTCTTGATATACAGTAGTAATTAAAAAGTGTAATGGGATTTATATTAGAATGAGAGGATACGTGATGTTATGAATAAATATACATTAATGTCTCACTTAGTGAACACATCTGCTTGTGAACAGTTCGGTTCACAAACAGAAGTGTTCAGCAAAATTTTGCTTGTTTGGGAACTCTGCATCAGGTGAACAACACTACCACAACCATCTTCCCCAGAATCATGGAATGAATTCAGTTTGTGACTCAAGGTACCACTGTAATTACACGGTAGAAAATAATAAACTGTGCAAGGGAGAAAAAGCCAGATAAAGCAAGAAAAGGATTGAGAAGTACTATTATTATAAATAAAGAAGTCAGATAAAACTTCCCTGATAATGGCCTTTAATCAAAGTTCTGAGTGAAGTGAATGAATGTGCCACATTATCTATCTATCATCTATCTATCTATCTATCTATCTATCTATCTATCTATCTTACTATCTATCATCTATCTACCTATATGTAACTGAGGATATCTATATAATTGGAGCACCATAGAGGAAGCAAAAATGGTTGGAGATGATGTCTGAAAGAAGGCTGACTGGCAGATCAGGAAGGATATGGTAGGCAAAGTAATAACTTCACACATTATTCTGCATGAGATGAGAAATTACTGAAGCATGTGCTAAACGCTCTTTGAGAAGGTCCCTCTATTTACTGGCAAGAATAGAGGAAGACACATTTGGTACAAATGACAACAGTTCATAGAGGACCAGCAACTCTGACATGCACTAGGATGTGGTAGGGGATGTTGTGAGAAGTGGTCTGATGTTTTGGGCAAAAGGGGTTAGTATACTGGTTTGATAACTTATTAGTTCAATAAGACAGATGATTTGATAGGGAATTAAATAGGGTGGTTTATTTTTTGAGTGGTCTGTGGGCACCACAAGGCTGAAAGAAAGCAGTGCCTGGCACCCATTGCATCCACAGAGCCTAGACAGGGTCCATGTTCCATAGACAGGAGGCTGGACTTATAGAGGTGGTCAAGCCAGACTTATAGAAAGCATATTTACTCGACTGCATAATGAAGAACTGGATTCCTTGCTTAATAAAATATTGTTTCTTTGTTATACATCTTATAGAAAGGGAATAATCTGACTTTAAAATGATGGAGAATAAAATAAATATGTGTTATCATTGAAAAAAGTCTTCAACTAGTGCAAATGATTTTATTTTTAATACATGGAATCAGTGCCTTCCTTCCAAATAATTATCTAAATGTGCTTTCGGGTTGTCCTATTTTCTGAACTCCATCGTTCCACATTTGTTTCTGCCATCCTGAAGCCCGGGGTACAATCATCTTGGATAATGGTGACAATTTTTCACAAAGTTTCCTTTGGAAATAAAGAGTGTTCCTTATGTTTCCATTTCAAGAAGATTAAATTGAATTGGATTTTCAGGTACTGTTAATTGATGTAACAGAGAGAAGAAACCTAATGATTTGGCTTAAAGCCTTTTTTTAAATAGAAAAAGAAAGACTTCAGCAGAAATACCCTCCAGACCCAAAACTTCAGACTTTTCTCAATATCTGCAGTAAAATAAAGAAACCACGGGGCAGATTATTTCCCTAGAGACTACATAATTTTAACTGTGGTTTTTGTATTCCATAATTTAGAAAAACTCGCAGAGATAGATTAATTAGAGCAATGTGAACTCAAGAGGCAGAAAAAAGGGGTCCTTAAAAGTGAAAGAGGAACATGTGACTACAGAAGAAAGGCACAGGGGGATGCACCATGCATTTTAAAGATGCTGGGAGAAGACCAGAAACACAAGCATGAAAGTGGCCTCTACCAACGGGACCTTGATTCTCCCCTGGACTTGCATATAAGATTGCAGTCCTACTGACCTCTTCACTGCAGCACCTATGTTAGACTTACATTCCTATAGAACTGCAAATTGTCAGATTTGTGTTGCTTAAACTGCAAAGTTGTTGATAACTGATTACAGCAGCATTGGCAAGCTTATACGCTCTTTAAAAAGCCATAATGCATAAACAGATATATAGTGTGTCTATAGAGTTAAAACGTAATTGGTGGGTAATCAAGAAAAATTATATAAAGAAAACTTGCAGAGACCAATCCTGGAAAACAAAATCAAGGAACATAGCACTAGCAGGTGACAAGAAGGCTTTTCTACTCATGAATTTCAGAAAAGGAGCTCGTGTGAAAGCTCACTCCCTAGCGTGGATGGAACCTTGAAGAGGAAGAGCCTGGGGAGAGGTCCTTAGGTCATTGGGAAGGGCCATACCCACAGTCCCTTCCTTCTCCTCTTTGACCCTTCCTGATCGTGAAATGAGCCCCTCTACTCCACTGCATACTTCTTCCATGATGGGCTGCCTAAAGCAATGAAGCCAACTGATCATGAACTAAAAACCAAAATAAACCTTTTTTGCCTTTATAATTTGATTATCTCAGGTATTTGTCATAGTGATGGAAACCAACGTTAGGATAAATAAATTTTATAGCACCAGAATCTGTTATTTCCTCTGGTGCAGCTCAGAAAATTAACAAAAGTAGTTTTATTTCTAAGCACAAAGAACCAAGAAAATATTTCACAGGGAAAACAGAGTAATCTAAGTAGAAACAATACAGTTTGCATGAGAGAGAAATGTTAAAACCACTGATATAGAAAAAATGCTCATAAAATTAAATGTGCATAGTTGCACAGAAGGAAAAAAATGAAAGTTTAAAGTCAAAAATGTTAACTATAGGTTCTCTAGATGTGCGTTCTATTTCTGGTTTTTGTTATTGTTGCTGTTGTTGGTTTTTTGTACTTTTCCTGGAAGAACTATATATTACAGGAGGTTCGTATTATACCTAATAGTTAGAAACTGGATGGGGACCAAAATTTCATAGTAAATAGTTTTCTTCCAAATTCAGTTTGATTTGGGTCTGAGTCTTTAAAACAAGACTTGAATCATAAAATAATGTTTTTAAAAATTATTAATACTAAATTTATGAGTTTAGCTCTGTAATAATATTCTAAGAAAGTATGGAATCTAGAAAAAAAACAAACAGTGGTAATTCTGTCTTTCTCTTTATTTTCCAGACAAATTTATATGATTATTCAATAGGATCCTCTACTTCATGTTTGATTTATGGAGCATAATTATAGAGAGGGTCGTGTTTGCAAAAATATTTGGAGGCCTCATCAGTTTTCCCATAGATTTTGCCTCATCCTTGCATAATCAATTTATTCCCTTTTGAAATAGCTGTTGTGCAGTTGTAGTCAGCTTGATCTATTTTTTCCTCCTCCTCAGGTCAATTGATAAAGCATGCCACATTTGTCAATGATAGTGCTTGCAGTGAGAACAGTTTGCCAACCTTCCGTTTTATTAAATTCATGAATCCTGTATTTTTCTTTACAACATTTTCAACATCACTTTGCAATCTGTGTGTATTGAACAATTCGGTGTTTAAGAGTTAGGCATTCAGAATTTGAGACCATACTCATAAGTGAAATAAATCAGACTCACATGTGTAAACATAGCATTGTCTCCCTGGTGTGAGAAACTGAAAGAGTAAATAAGCTCTAAAATGTACAATAAATATTGTGAAATGGGGAGAAATTGAACTAAAATGGGTGAAAGGGGAAAGGACAGTAAGGAAAAGGGGAAAAATGCAAGTGAGTTATACTACTAGTTCATTGAAAAGGAAGGTTTGTGCTAATATCAATGGAGAAATTTTTACTCCCTTATCTTATATCCTGAGCAATTACTTTAAAGATAACATTCAGTGTATTAACTGTTATTCTTCCATTATTTTGCTATGAAATTTTTTTTTACCTTTTTTCCATTAAATAGAAAATGAGGCATTCAGGAATGTTTGGGTGAGTGCTAATTTTATGATTGTTTTGCTCATTATTTAATAATCTGATGACTTGTTTCCCTGCACGATTTTAAGTTAATAAATTTGATAATAGAGCACATATATAATGAGACCACCTTGTATGTGAATAATTTTGAATTTTATCAGTGCATATAGAGATAGATATGTCTATCCATATATATATATATATATATATATATATACTTTGTATGTCATTTTTATTTTATAATTTGAAATTTCTTCCTACTGTAACTTTTAGGAAAGAACTCAGTGTAGTTTTGCCATTCCGTTGGCCACAGTAGCACAAAACATGGAGTTCATAGGCTACTCATAAGAATACTTTCATTTAAAGGGGTTATATTAGTCAATTTAATGACAAAAACAACAAAAAAGTGGGAGGAATGGTTGCAGATGATTTCAGCCGAATGTGTTTCTATACATCCTAATAGATAAGAAACCAAATGTATACTGACAACACCCACACACAAGACATTTGTCCCATCAGCAGGCACTGCTGGAGGCTAGGTCCTGGGAGACAAAGAACTTGCAGCATAGAGGACTAATGAAATCATCCATCTCTATTACCCAAGCTATCTCAAAATTGTCCTTAGTCTTTTTATAACAACGTTAGAAAATATGTGTATATTTTCTAAAAGCATTGAAGACATCTTTCTGCCCAAGATGTATTTCGACTCCTCTGACAGGACAGCTGTCCTTAGCCACTCACAGCTGTCTTGCTTGTCTTTGTTCCTTTCTCCAGCAATGTGATGTCACTTGATTTTGACCTTCCCAAGAGGCATATTGCCAGACTGTGTGTGAACTGTCTCAAGGCAAACATTGTCAAAATTGAAAAACAACTGTGGAACATTAGGTCTCATATCATCCCTTTAGAAAAAAGAAACAAAGTCCCAGTGCATTTTAGAACTACAGACTTTGCACTTTTAGAGATATTGCTAACAACAACCCCCAACAAGCAGAAACACTGGCACAGAAAGCCATCACAGAGGAGGTACTGTGAAAATATGACACTTTGTATATGCCTTCACCCACACATGGCAAGATCCCTGTCACCAGGTATGTTCAGTAGTCACACAAAGGAGCAGAACCCTGGATAAAGAATTGCAGAGAAACTTTTTGGAGCTTTGGAGGACTCAACATTTCATTCCTAAAGATCCCTTTAAAACATCTGAAAGCTGTCATCTACCTACCTATCTCTACATACACACCCATTCCCATGATCATTAGCTAACCACCATTATCAACAAATACTTCCTAAACCTGGAGTCTAGAAGTTTCTGCCAGCTCCTTTCAGCCACTTAAGTGGCTTTTTTTCTAATTCTCCTGAAAGGTTTACTTGCTTTACAATTTCAAAGGCAACAGGCATGAAGAGAAAGGAGAAGAGAACTGTGGGTTTTCTTGTTAGCTTACACTGTCTAAGCCCAGTGTTTCACAATGTAATCTTATATGATTCACACAGTACTCTGAGATTGAGGTGCTGCTAGGTCTACTTTTTAAGCAGAAGACAGAGGCTGAGAAAATGAGGGTGGCTTGCCCAAATCCATATAGCCAGTGAGCCCAGCACCAAAGATTCAGGTATATCTGAATTCCTTGCCTTGAAGTCATGGTTTATCCTTAAATGAGCATGATTCATTCATTGGGTGAACACAACTTTCCTGAAAGAATGGCACAATGAGGAAAGTCCCACAGTCACAAGATGAGGATATCTTTGCCAAAACAAATGTGGAGGGTGACTTGAGTAGGATATTATTCGATGTAAACATAGGTCTAGCTGTACCTAGGTTGAGACCTCACCTAGAAAAGCATCATGACATGTTCTTTTCATTAGGCTTCTTAAAAGAAGCTGTCATTCTGGGCCAACGTTAATCTCATAGTCACTCCTTCCCCATGGCGGTTAGGCTAACAGAAGAGAAGTGGCCCATCCCACCAATATTTCTCATCATAACAACAATGGAAATATAATCTTGCCTACCACAATGACTAGAACAAACTACCTCCAGCTGGGGCAGAGGAGCATGACCTCAAAACATAGCCTCCATCTCTGCAGACTGATGGGAGAGACACTTCACTTCTTCCCTCTGAAGGGATGCAGGATTATGATGCAGAAGCCCTGTGGTTCCTGACCATCTCCTGAATGCTCTAGGACTTTGGGCCAGTATCTCACCCTCCCTGCATGTATACCTCCTTAGCTGCAAAATAGAATATCTTATTTAGAAGAAGGCTCACCCAAGTGGTAATATCTAAGGATTCTTTTTAATTTTTTTCTGACTTCTGGTCAACACTAACACTCTTACAAATTGGCATAATGATACCTGTATTGATCAGCTCTCCATTACTGGAACAAATACCTGACATCCACAGCTCAAAGGAGAGGTTTACTTGTTTCACAGTTTCAAAAGGTTCAGTCCATAGTTAGTTGGTTCCAAGACAGGAATATCATGGCAGGAGGATGTGGCAGAACACAGCTGCTAATCTTATGGCATATAGGAAGCAGAGCACAAGGGAAGAAGGCCAGGAAGAAATAGACCTTCCAAAGGCATGCCCCCAATGACCCATCTGCAATGGGCTCCAACTCTGAATAGCATACTCAGCTATGAACATCAGTGTGTTAATTCATTGATGAGCACAGTTCTCCAATGATCTAATTTCCTCTTCAGGATTTCCTTAATCCAGTCAGGTTGACAATAAGTTTAGCTGGCATGAGATGTGTATAACATAAAAACACCAAATCAGCAAAGACTCAGTTTGATAAAATATATATAAAAGAGTGAAGAAAAATGTGCTCCTATTAGTGGAAAGTATGGACTATCCTTTTGAAAGGGGAAGTTAGCATTATATGTTAAAGTTTAAAATTTAATTTCCTATTGATTCTACATGCACTTCTAATATATATATATATATTTGAATCAGGATCTCACTAAGGTACTCAGGCTGAGCTTGAACTTGCAAGCCTGTTCCTTAGTCTTCCAGACTAAGATGGGTGTGCTATAGCTATAGTTCTAGTAAGTTTATCCTACACATTTCATATAGCTATAGATATCTTATATATCACATATATATAATGTGTACTATACATGTGAAACAATACGTCTAATTTTTAAATTCTACAATATTCCTACACCCTGGATATTGTGCAACCATTTTTCAATAGCATATATTAATATGAAATGTTATCTAGAATAGATTAAATGAAAACAGCTAGTTCTTTATTGTAATGTATAGTGTCAATGTATTAATTAAAGACATTTATTTTTAAAATATACAAAAATCTGAAAGGATATTACACATATCTATAATCTGCCTGACTTTGTGACTCCCAAGTGCCTCTACTATAGAAAAGCTAGAAATGCAAATTAATTTTGTAAGCTTTCACAGGCCAACTATAGTCAAATGATGTAGTGGTTCAGGGATCCCTGATACAGGGAATACATGGAACTTCACATAGAGATTATGTAATACTTATATTAATAAAAGCACAGTCATACTTCCCAATTTTTTATATTGTCTCCCATGTCCTGATATCTCTATAGCCCTTAAGTCTGAATCTATTTACCACAGGACAGACAATAACAGTTATGTCTCTACTTTGCCTAAATGGAAAGAAGCAGCGCTTAAAGGAAGGAGACTCAGGGAAACTGGAGGGAAAAGAATCACTTGCACCAATGAAAACACAGTACAGTTTCTTCTGTTTTTTATTTATACACTAGAGATAATCTTTGCCTATAGAAATGTCTCCGTTACTTTTCTCTCATTACTGAGACAAAATACCTGACACCTAGAATTAAGGAAGGAAAGGTTTATTTAGCCCATAGTCTGTGGAGGGTTCAGTCCATACTCAGTTGGCTCCAAGGCAGAGTGGCATGTGGCAGAGGGCAACTTTTCATGGCAGCTGAAGATAACAAAAGCAGCAAGAGCAAAAGGGAGGCGTGGCAGCAAACAGCCTCTTTCTCTCCCTTAAGTATGCAAACTACCAGCCCCAGGGTGGGTGTAGCACTCACACCTATAATCCCAGCATTGAATCATGGATCAATCATAAACTCTAAAAGCCCACCCCATGACTGCATGAGGCTTTGTGGAGACATGCAGACACAAACCGTAACAAAGAAATAAGGAGAAAGTGTATTAATACTCTTTTAAATTTTCTTTGATTTTTTAGTAGGAAAGAAGAAATACTGAGCGTGAATCTTAGAGTTTATTACCCTTGTTCATTACAATTGTTTATAACTTTTGCTGCAGCAAATTTCTTTTCTTTTCTTTCTTTTTTTCTCTTTTTGGTACTGGGAATCAAACTCAGGACCTTGCACTTGCTAGGCAGGGTCTTGTACCTCTGAGCTATATCCCCAGCCCAGCAAATTTCAATAGGTGACATATTTCTCAATATATTTTAAGATGACTATATATATGTGTATATATATATATATATATATATATATATATATATGGTTTTTTTTTAAAGATGACTTTACAATATTTATTCCTGAGTTGGCCTCCTTGACAGCCTGACAAATACTGTTATTTAAGTAGGCCTTCTCACTTCGATTATAGGTTTGATGTACTGTGCACAACTATGGGAAAAACTAGACTAATTCAGGGTTATAAATCTAACTCTTCTCCTGACTTAAAAATACCTTTGGATTATTTTTAAGCAACTAATGTATAGATATAGATGTAGGAATATTTGAAATTCATGAATAGGTTGGTACAAATAAAAACCTCAAAAAGTATAATTCTACATCTAGTACAACAGTTATAATTTAAAAGACACACGATTGGGTAAAGGTATAGAGAATCAGAAGCCTCATGGTAGCAAAGGAAAGGGCTATAAATGTTGTAGCCATTTTTGGAAAATAGTCCAGCAGTTTTTCAAAATGCTAAATCATAGCGTTACAACATGAACCATCAATGGTTTGAGCAAAGTTTTATCTCTTCCAAAACTCATGCTGAAGTTTGATTGCAATTGTTGGGATTGTTGGGAAGCTGAGCTTTTAAGAGATGGTTCAGCCATTAAGAAGGATTAACTCCTGCTGCCTAGATTGGGTTAAATTCCCAAGTACAAGTTCACTGTCATTCTTGTAAGACTCGTTTAATCAGAGTATGTGGTAGGTACTTTGAGCTGTGTCTCTTCTACACATCTACTTATACTGCCACCATGAGACAGAAGCACAAGCCAGCATTATGATTTTGGACTTCTCGGTCTCCAGAACAATGAGCTTAATAACCTTCTTTCTTTTATAAATACCAAGTCTCAAGTATTATGTTATAGTAATAGAGAACAGAAAAGGGAGACACAATCTAAATTTCCACGAACTGGTAAATGGATAAATATAATTTCATGTATCACTACAATGGATTACTATTCACCAAAAAAAAAATAATAAAGTATTGGTACCTGCTACCACGTGGATGGCTCTTGGAAACATACTAAATGGAAGAAGTCAGTCACAAAGTGCATATTGTATGGGTCTATTAATATGAAATGTCCAGAAGAGCCAAATTTATATATAGTGAAAACAAAATAGTAGTTTTCTTGGCAGTGGTGCATAGAAGCAAAAGGGAAGTCTGGGGAGTGATGGCTAGTTAGCATAGGTTTCTAGGGGGAGATGAAAAAAATGTTTTAACCTATATTTGGTGATGATTTCACAAGTCTATAAATCTGCTACATGTTGTTGAATTTTATATGTTGAACACATTTTGTGATATGTAATTAGTATTGCAATCAAGCTTCTTAAGAATACAGTGAGATTACAAATGTGTGAAGAACACTAGAGGGATGTTGAACCCAGAATCATTAGAAGATCTGTACCTACATATGTAACAAAAGACCATTGCGTTTAAAATTTTGCATGTATTTTTTTTTATTTTAACAAGGCCTAAGTAAGTATGGAGGAAATAGGTAATTTTTAAGGAAATATTTCATTGTTGAGTTTTTCTCAAAATAATTAACTGAAGAGCAAGTGGTGCTGGAACGTTCACCTTGGAAGTTTGTTTTCCAGACCTGCTTCGCCTTCAGAGCAAGTCATTTCCTCCTCCTCCTTTCTTTGTTCACCACCATAAATAAGTGGAAATATTTGGCATACTGCACAGCACTGTTTGCTCATTTTAGACACTGTAGGAAATATTTTAGATTTTTATTTCTCGAAGAATTCACAAACAAGAAATATAATAAGGAAAACCTGTTCTGTCTTACCCACTGCTTTTAACTTTCCCTGGAAGTCAGCTATGATAACCCTGACTCTGATTTGCTTGGTTACCTACCCAAGGGTAGTGTCCTCTTTTTCAAGGAAAAGCCTACACACCCATGAGGAGTAAAGAAGGTTCAGGGTTATCTCACTGGGCATGTAACACTCACAAGGGACACAAGTGACAGCATTAAATGTCAAGGACCACCAGGAACACGCAGCACTCAGCCTCCACAGGGATTAATTCCTTCACTGAAAGTTCCAGCAATAAGTGATTTCCCAACACCAGAACATGGGCAGAAGAAGGGAGGGGAACTCAACTTTTACATTAATCACTATAGCGGCAAGAATATTGCTTTAGCAACCATCTCATCAAACTAAACATTTCGAATTCAAAGTACCACTAATCATTAACCCAAGAGAGAATACATTGTATGTCATAGCTATGTATCTATATAGGCAAACAGATGGCAAATTTACTTAATCACAAAACTGTACACTGAGAATGAATGGATTTCATGATATGTAAGTTAAACTCTAATCTATCTGTTTTTAAAATATAAGGTTTCCACTCTGCCAAAAATGCCCAACTCTCAAGAACACATGAACACTGATAAACGTACCATAATTTTAAAGCTTTTTTGTAGGTATGATTTATATAAGTAAAATCAATTAATTGTTATGTATATAATTCTATGATTTTCAGTATATTTATACAGATTTTAATACATTTTAGACAAGCATCACCACAATCTACTTTTTTCTATACAGCATGCTTAGAATTTGAAAAATGGAAGGAAATTAATGACTTACAGAAGATGCAGAACCTGTTACTAGTAAGAATATACTAAATTCAAGAATTTCTTAAACATTTTTAAAAGTTATCCATATAAGAAGAGTTACAAGTTTTAAGTGTACTTTCCATACTCCTTATTTTAAAATTGAGGGGGACTATTACTGCTTTTGGGGGATATTATCAGCATCACTGATGAGCTCTTCTGCATTTACTTCTGGAAATAAAAGTTTTTGAGGTATGCATTTTTAAAACATTTTAAATGCTAAAGTGTTTGCATTCTGCCTTAAGACTAATTGAAGAATGTAATACACTTTAGAGGAGTATGAAAGGATTTGGCTGGGTCTAATAATAATGCATTCCTTCATGGAGAATGAAAAATAGATTCATAGAAGTAATCAAGCAAAGTTATTTGCCAAAATGGCAATTATTCTACTAACATGATATTAAAAGAGATTGCAATACAGAAGAAACAGGTGTTGCTGTACTCAATCTGTATTTGCTGGGAGTGGAACAGAATGTGTGCTGTTCCAGGATTTCCTGGCTATGTGCTTTTTAAATAAAGTCTAGTCCTTTACCTTCATCTTCAGCTGCCTCACAAAGCAAAACTGCACTCCATCCAAAGATAACAAGCAGCGCAATATCTATGCAATAAATGCTAAAAGTTAGCCACAAATGCATGCCTGTAGGCACAAATTATATGTATGAAAGACAAGGATGTTTCACAAAAAGGATTTGAGCTACCAAAACCAAATTTCAAATCATTTCATTTCAAGGTTGTCTATGGTAGCCAAGAGAATTACAAAGATATTATGATTTTTCTAGTTAATTCCAGATAATTATTAAAGAAATGGAAAGAAAGTTAATTAGAGTTACTCTAATATGACACCCAACACTACTTGCAATATCTAGATAATGGCATGATGTTGTGTTCCATGCAGTCAGAGTGGATATAATTTGAATTATTCATTCATTTCTTCCATTAACTGATATTTGCTAAGATTTTAAAAGGCCTACAAATCTTGCCTCATAGAGATTACATAGAGTAAATCTTTTCATTTGATCCAATAAAATATGAAGGCCACAGAAAAAATTTCTTCCAAATAACATTAATATAATAACATTTAAAATTTATAAACATATATTTATTTTCAAAGAAATAAGATTGGAATAGCAGGTATACAATGAATGGTCAAATAAGTCTTTACTATACTAATTCAGTTCAGTCACGTCTCCATCATTATTATTTTGCCCAAAAAATTTTGCTACTGCTTTGATCTAAGTATCTTACACTTTTAGAATAGTCACACAACATTCCTCTGCAGGTACGAGATTTGCTACAGGAGTCTAAGAAGAAGGAACCTTTAGTTCCTTCTAACTTCTCTGAAATTTATCAGTAAAATAAGAGAAGCAAAATATACTTTAAGGACCATGAAAAAAGGAAATATAGTAAAGAAAAGAATGATCCCAGCTCTATCACTTACACCATACTTTTTAGGTGCCCTCTGGAGAGGCACCTGGTAATCTACCTATAAGTACAAGTATTGCTACAAGGACAGTGTATAAAATTCACATGACACTTAAACCCGAGACAAATTCCTCTTGTCTCTGATAGGAATCAAGCCAATATCTCTGTGAAACAGAAGGAGGAATAATACCTATTGGAATCTACCTGTACTCAGGGAAATGCAGCAAAGTCCCAATAAGTAAACTAAGATCATGACAAAACCATTGTGCAACCCCGGTTCATCCAGCCCCAGTATTTTTCTTCTAAGTTCCACCACCTTCCTGGAAATTATTCTGAGTTTCTGGGAAGTCTTCTTTTCCAACTGGTGCTTTTCATTGTTTTATGGAGATTTTAAAATTATACTAGAGTATCTTTTATTGGTTTTATGATATTTTTGTAATTTATTCATAAGCTTGTATCTCAACACCATTTGTAGATTTGGATCTTGTTGATGAAAACATTTATATTCTTCATAATAAACAGTATAATGGGTGTATTTTATTTATTGTTCTTAAGTTTCACTACAACACATGTTGACAAAGGATAATAAATGTACTAACATTTTTACAA
The DNA here is from genome assembly GCF_000276665.1 of Chinchilla lanigera. Taxonomy (NCBI): domain Eukaryota; kingdom Metazoa; phylum Chordata; class Mammalia; order Rodentia; family Chinchillidae; genus Chinchilla; species Chinchilla lanigera. Next base: position 8,019,585 of record NW_004955429.1, on the reverse strand, counting down.
ATCCATCATTTTTTTTTCTGTTTGAAGGTGCATGGAAATATAAGCAAGGTGCAGTTCCCAATTACAGGTTCCTCATTAATCATCACAAGATGCTAACATGAAAGTCCAATTTTTGCTACTCAGGAACTATCAAACTGCTAAAATTGTCCAAAATCAAAACAGTTGATTCAAAACAAAATAAGCCCCTGCTTTGATTCCTATCAGCCTGTGCTCTCCTTTAAGGCCCTGTGCTCCACATGGAAAACATCAGCCTTTTCCTAGTACTTGGACATGATCTACCAAGATGGGTTCCATCTGTACGTAGCTCCCACGTTGGAAGAGAAAGATCAGGTCGGAAGCCCTTTCCCGGCTCCCAGTTCTTGCTCTCTCTTCCCTCCTCCCTATCCATGTGTCCACTCAACCATGGAAAAATACAAAACCAGTACACATTTCTGGAGGTCAGTTGTAATAATAACCCTGCATTGAGATTTTCCACAGACCCCATCTGTCCTGTCCTGATCCCCTTCAGCATATGTGCTTCCAAGACACCTCCTGTGAAATCCTCAAGGTAAAGTATCAGAGGTCAGTCAGCTTCATGTGTAACCCACCAGTGAGCAGAAAATTTCCATGTTATTCTCTACATTCTTGTGATTTCACTGCATAACAGCAACAACAAAAGAGAAACTCTGCGTAGAAAAATCAAAACGCCTACGGAAGCTCATAGGCAATTACTGCCTGGAGCATTTGCGTTACCTGTTACTAAGGTCACAGTAGTGAGACTAAAACTTATAGAGAAAGAAATTCTAAAAAGAGGACATTGGGGGTATTTTGCTTAAAATACATGGGCCTCATACCGACAGCTTTTCTTTCTTTCTGTTTTTGCAAAGATGCACCTGCATTTGTTGAGTACAATCAATTGCTCTAAAAGCATGTTGAATTCAAGTGCAATAATGGAATACACTAAATATATTCTCTCTAGCAATATACTATGTGGGTGCTCAAATAACTGAAATTTAAACAGGGAGCAAGCTGATACTTAAAGTGAAATTCCTTTCAGCAGAGCTTGCTAGTTCTTTTAATGGTGACCACTGTTAAATTATAGTTGAATAATTAAGAATGAGAAATTTAAAAGGCACAGGCATTTACCCAGGACTGTTATCCTTGTGATCCTGATTTACAAATCCTCACATTATAACATGGTATCTGTTAGTCTACAAAAAAGTCCTTCCTTTTCCCTATGCAGAAAAATAGTTCTTTAGCAATGCCAAGGGTGTGCAGTGACACAATGGTAAGACATTTATATCCTTATTCAATCTCATCTACATAAGTGCAACACAGTGTGATCCCAAAGAATATAAAGGCATTATATAAAGCTGAGAATGAAATAAATGCCTAGAAATTTCAGAACATATTGTAGCCCAGTAATTTATAATCAATGTCAGGACACAATTGTGCATTACCAATGACCAAAAGATAAACCTGACTAACTTATAGATTTTTTTTAATGTCAAGATCCAAAAGGACATTTGATCTATTCATATTTCCATGTGATATTTTATTTTAGTACTTCAAAATATAAAATATTCTAAGAATAATGTATAAATATCAAAGCGAAAGAAAAGGAACACTTTGGAATTCATAAAGGTCATGACCCGCTATGGAATTCTCTAAAATCTGTTGCATGAATCTTCTTCATGCACCGATATCAAATGAAAGAAGCAAGCACCACGGTAGTGTAGGAGGATTTTGGATAACCCTGATGGGAGTGAGACAAAGGAATACTAAAACTGTATGTGTAAAAGCAGTAATTAGAAAACCTGTACAAAAGGGACAGAATAATGTTTGCTCTTATAAAATAGTCTTATTCTCGCCCTTTTTTCTTCTCCTTCACTGAAAAAGAATGGCACCATGATTTCATAGGAAATCTGAACGAAACGTTTGGTTCATTTTCCAAAGGTATTCTGGGGTCAAATCAAATTGACGTAATGGGTTAGGATTTATAAGATAAAATGATAAACTGACTTAAGCAAACATTCTCAAGGCAACTAATTTATTAATAGTCTACAAATATACAAAGCTGAAATGGTATGAATAAGTCTTTATGTTATTCTCTCTAAAAGACAGAGACACAAATTTATAAAAGCTTCTCTCTAGAAGTCTGATTCAAACAAGGATCTCAAAAGGTAAGTGCTGAGTGATTAAGTGCATTATTTGTAAAACAGAGAACAGTAATAAAAGAAAATCAAAATTACTACATAAGTAACATGAATTTTATTGTTATTGTTCTTCAATGAGTACTACATAAATATTTCACTAAAGTGAGACAATTATTAAACATAACCATTCTCCCACGACAAGTCCTCTGAAATTTCATGATGTTGTTTACTATAATCTCTGCTTAGGCAGACAAATATAGCTTCTAAAATTATGAAATGTCTTTCCATGCTGCACATTTAAAGTTGTTTTGTCTTAGATTTTATTCTTCGGCAAGAGATTCTTTTCATTAATGATTTCCCATGATTCATTACTTCTGGCTTTTTTCCTGTCATTCTGTGTGGTGCAGAATCTAATGCAAAGCCCACCATTTAGGTCCTAAAATGCCATCAAGTAAATAGCCTAAAACAAGACAGAAGGGCCTGGTGTGGGAAATGTCTTGTTTAAATGAGATTTCCCAAATGAAACAGTACCAGATTTCCCTTGCACTGTCTGAAATAAGAAATGTGTTTTGTTGAATAGAACTGTCAGAGTATAAACAAGATATCTCAAGAAAATAGTTTTACTCATGTTAGGAGAGAAATAATCCTCTTTGCTTGACTACATATATGGGATATTTCGCAGAGATGATTCTTCCACAGTAATCTTTGTTAACTCACATACACCATGACATGAAGAATTCCCTTTATTGTAAGAAAAGGAGAATGAATTTGAAAAAAGCTGATTAATTCAGAACTGTTACTGTGATCAAAATTTTGATGATTTTACCTTGCACCATGACTTTTTAAAACTGTTTTATTAATTTTCTTATGCTTATTATATCACTGTAGTTAAACATATTCTTACAGTTCCATGAAGAAGTTATTTGCTGTCCTATCCTGCCAGAAATAACTATAGGAATTTGGAAATACTAATAGTCCACAAGAAGATAATTGTTTCCATAAATCTAAAAGCATGCCTCCAAAACATCTCTTTGAAGTTAGGTGACAATTGGTGGCTGACCTTTACTCCAGAAGTTAAACCCCACATAGATTTGTTTCTTTATGATTTTGTATGCTTCCATGTGGGAACATGAAGTGGATTCCTAGACATTGACTGAATGTTGTCAGTTTCTGCTATGGTTGGCATAGGGTTCCTATGTTGTAAGGTGGATCCTCTGGTGTGGAAATGTGGGGAGATGATGGGACCATTGAGACACAGGGCCTCATGGAAGGTGGTTAAGTCATTGGGATGTGCCTCAGAAGGGATTGATGTTGTTTTGTGTAACTCTATTGGTGTCTGAGCAAAATGATTGTTATAAAATAGTACAACCATCTTCTTCCAGCTCTCTAGCTTTTGGTCTTACCATATGACACCTCCCTCTTACACTGGCTCCTGCCATGATACCGTATGTCACAATGTGTTTGACTCAACAGAGCCTCCTTTATGCTATTTGGATTTTGAGGCTCCAAAACTGAGCTCAGCAAAACTCTTTTCTCTATAAATGTATCCAGCCTTGAGTATCTTGTTATGGCAGTGTAAAATGGGCTAATACTATTTTGTTGCAAGGCATGTAAATCTTCTAAGTTCCTTTAAAGAGAAACACATATTTTAAATGTAACAAAATTCAAATCACATTGTATTTTATTAATAGAAATCTATATTTTATATAGCAAGTATCAATCTGAATACTTAGTTTTCTTTCACAGAACTGCTATGAAAAAAGCACTATGACAAGCATTACTTTATAGAAAGAGATATTTAAGTTGAGAAATTATAAAAGCCTGGCCCTAGAACAAATGATTAGCAAATAAGGAAGCTGGGATTTGAAACTAGATCTACATAGCTTCTTAATATTATTAATCCTGCCACCACTAGTAATATTTAGCAAGATTACATATGCAAGAAAATTACTGCTGCTTAGACAAATTTTTTTAAAATGTCATAAAAGAGTCTAGGCAAGAATTCTTGGGGCTTATATTCCTTGTGGTTGGAAATAACACTCTTTCTTACTTCATGGGGCATAAGGAAGAATTATCTCACACTAAAAGGTGCTGTCATCCCCACTAATAAAGTGTAAAACTAAGATCCAAGAGAGTCAAACTGCTTCAAAGGTAAAGTTCAACTGTATCTTAGAATAAAGCTTACATGAAGAAAAATATCTACTTCCCATCAAGGTAATGACCATAAGTGGCATTCACTAAAAATTGCTGTGATGCCTTTCATGAAAGTATGACTCATAATGAAAGAGAAAAATCAATCAAAACTACCCTAGAACTGAAAACATGATAAAATCAATAGGTTTTACAGTAAAATGTTCAAAGTGTTCTATATATTGAAGAGTATAAAGATTGAATATGTTAAGTGGAGATACAAAAAATACAAAAAAGCATAAATAGAAAATCTAAAGATGAATACTTTTGAAATAAAAATACACTGATAAAATTAACAGCAAATTACACATTGCAGAAAAAGCAATGATGAACTCACAGACATAGCAATACTAGGTATCCAAACTAAAAACAAAAAGAAAAATAACGGAAAAAATGGACAGAATACTAGTAGTATATTTAAAGCACCATAAATAGTAAACTTCAAAAAGATGTGGAAATCAGTGAAAAGCATTTTAATAAATAACAGCTAAATTGCAAAAGTTTTATGAATTTTATAATTTTTAACCTCACAGAGCCAAGAATTCAATGAATCCTGAGACAAGTAATAATAAAAAAAAAAAAGACCCCGAGGTACATCATGATCAAATTGCTCTAAACCTGTGAAGAAATAAAAGGAAATTCTTAAAAGCAACCACAAGAAAAAAGATCCAGTACATACAGAGAAATGACAATGAGTAAAAGGAGAGATTTCTCTTTGGAAACAAAGCAAACGTTCCAAAGAAATGGAGCAACATCTTTTAAGAACTAAAGGCTAAAAGCTACCAACCTAGAATACTATACCAAGTAAAATATATCTTGTAAACAAAAGCAAAATTAAAACTTTAATATATATAAAACTTGAGTGACTTCATTACTAGTAGACCTGTGCCAAAAGAAAATTTTAAAAGTCCAGAGGAAGAAGAGAAGGATAATGATGGAAACATTGATCTACATATGTAAGTAAAGAGGTAGCTATCTATGCATGTAAAAATAGGACTTTTTCCTTAGTGTTTAAAAATTGTCTGATTAGAGCAAAAATAATAAAAAGTATGTATTAAATGTGAGTTTTAAAATATATGGAAGTGAAATATGTAGCACTACAAATACTGAAATTATTGAAAGTGGAGTTTTGCAAGTTTTGTAAAAGTAGTGGAAGGAAAAACTCTGATGAATTAAAAATACCCACTATATAATCCTATGGCAACTCATATAACAAAAGTTTTAGGTTTCATAAGCTAACAAATTAGATGACATGTTTAAAAGTACTCACAGAAGGTTGACTATTGCATAATTTCTCTTTCATGAGAAACTCAAAATATAGATAATTTAAAGAGCAAGTAATTTAAACAGGAAGTGGATTTTGTGGAGATTTGAGGGGGTGTGAGGATGGGGGAAGACAGGAGGGTAGGGTTGAGAAGTGGAAGGAATGAATCCTTAACATGTGGTATGTATATGACCAGTCCACTAGGATGAATTCATTATATGTATGGTGAACACATATTACTAAAACATTTAAAAACAAATCTTTAAAAATCCGAAAAAATACAAACAAAGCAACAACACACAAGCTCACACAGTCAAAAAATATTTAACCCCAAAGAAGGTGGAAAACAGAACCATCATGGAGAGGGGATCTGGGGGAGGGGAGAAGAAAGGACAGGAGGGAAGGAGGAATAAAAATGATGAGACTGGATGCCCATCCTTTTGCTAAGAATTTTTAAATGTACATTGAAAAAGACAGTCTACAGGTTCTTGTTCTGATGTAATGCTCGCCTTGCACAATGAACTGAAAATTATTCTATCTTCTAGTTTTCTAGAAAAGTTTGTATAGAATTGATAAGATTTCTATACAGAAGGATTCAAGTGTCCTATGCACTAGTTCCCCACCGTGAATGTATTTAGTACGTATTACCAACACATATCAAGAAAACTTTTTTTAAAAAGCCAAACCATGCTATTCATGAAAACATTTTTAAAAAGAAAAGACATGACTAGCCAAAAAAAGTAAAAAGTGAAGAGGAAAATGATATATTTAAGCATAAATATAATCCATAACATCTTTAAGTGAAAACAGTGTAAATATCTCTGTATAAAGCAAAGACTGAGTTAGAAACAATCCTCAGTCATATTCCACCTACAAGAAGTAGACTTTAAATATAAAGGAACAATAGGTTAAAAGTGAAGGAATGGAAAAGCACACATCGTGTTAACACAAGTTTAAAAAGCTGGATATCAACATAGAATTAAAGTAAGCAATACTAACACGGATCATGGATGCCATATTTCCAAGAGAAATACACAACTCAATAATTATAGTCAAAGATTTTAATATTTTTTTCTCCAGAACTGATACAACAATAGGCACTAAGGGCATATTTAGAATTTCATAAATAATGTTCCAGACTCACATGGAGTCGCTGGTGGATTCTACCAAATATTTAAGGAAGAAATCTCAATTCTATGCAAACTTTTCCAGGAAAATAGAAGCAACAATAATTTTCAATTCATTCTACAAGGCTACCATTACATCAGAAGAGGGAACCATAGACTGAGTCTTTTTGAATGCTCATTTAGAAATTCTTAGCAATATTCTGGTCAACTGAATTCAGTACATAAAGAGGTAGAGTCTCATAACCAGTAGGATTTATCCCAGAAATACAAAGTCAATGTTACACATGAAAGTAAACACTGTAATAACAAACTGCAATTGGGAAAATCAACTGACTGTCTTCGTAGATGTAGGAAAAGCAGCTGACAAAATCCAACATGCATTCGTTCTCTCTTGATAAAAGCTGTTAGCCCCCTGGGAGCAGAAGCAACCTTCTCTGCCCACATAAAGGGAATCTGTGGAGCCATAGGTAGCACTGTACCTGCTGGTGAAGCAGGAAGCGCTTGTTTCCTCAGAATAAGGAGATGAGTATATTTGTTCTCCCCTCTTCCATCCAACACACTGTTGGAAGTTTTGGCCACAGGAATAAGGCAAAACTCTGAAATAAAAGGCATTCAGATAAGAAAGGAAGAAGCAACTCTCAGTTCCCAGGTAACATGACCGTCTATGTAGAAAATTCTGTGAAATTTACAAAAACAGGTATTAGAAGTAATACGTGAGTTTAGGAAGTCTCAAAATACTGTGCAATTAATGTGAAACACTAGTTTATTTTACATGCTACAATGAGCAATTGCAAATTCAAACTATAAAAACAGTACCATCTACAATAACATAAAATATTAAATACATAATGATAAATCTCATAAGAAATATGTTAAACATGTGCACTAAAACCCAAAAGAGTAGGCTTGTCAGAGCTTGGGCTTCCAGAGCCGCTGATGGGGTGGGGAAGATTTCCTGGTGATGTGGAGACAAATCGGCAACCCCACAGCCCTTGCCAGTAAAAGAATTAGTTGAAATACTGCTGTTGTTCTCTTAAAGGAAGCCTATAGTGTGTTGTGTTCTGAAGCAACCCTTGGCTTTCTGCTTTACTTTATGCTTTTAAAATGTTCAAAATGTGTCCGATGTAAAATAAGAAGTAGCGAGCTATGTCTATATCAGGCGTAATAAAGCCGTTACAAGTGTTACTCATACCTACTTACAGCAATTGCAGGCAATTACAGCTGAGCACAGTTCCAGGGTGACTATCACAGGCAGTGCTAACACTAACGAAACACATAATTCATGATAATAAACGAAGGTGAGTCCACTTTTGTATAACAAGTAAGGAACTCTTTATAAACTGAGGCATAACCAACTTATCTATCCTTTCACATCAACCTTCCAGGGACGTATAGAGGAAGTCTTCAAGGGTCTTCAGCTTCAGAGTTAGATGGTTCATCCAGCCAAAGTAGACTCCATCCAACCGGGCTGGGGAACATGGCATCCAGTATCTTGTGTACGGAGGTCCCTGGAATCGTTTCACGCGGGCTGACACAGACACACTTTGTTGCTTCTGTTCTTAAAGCAACTTTTCAGAACTAGCACGACATGACTAATTCAGCTCAACCAAATGACTTCCTTATAAAGCAACATGTAGCAATTGCTGGCTGGAAAACAGACCTGCCTAGAAGCAGTTCGTAGGGGAACTGAACGTCTTCAATAGGGACTGTTGATAGTTCGTGCAAGGATACCCCTCCGCAGAAACTTCAAAGATACAATTACCCTAGTTTCTTGGGGTTTGCACCTAGCTTTAGAATTCACTCTATGTCTAAACTCCCACAGCCTGGATTTTACAAGGCTGGTTTCTAAACAGAACACTTTCTGGGGCTCTGGTGTCATTCAAAGCCTTGGACATTTTTAACCTCAGGAATTTTATCTTGGGAGAAAAGGGGCAGTTGAATACTGATGAAGCATATAAGGGTGTCTTCGTAGAAATGAGCTTCCTTCTCAGATACACTCAGGCACATCAAAGGGAAGGACCAGGGACCTGTTATGGACAGACTCAGCTTTGAACTCTCACTCCTTTAGAGCAGCCGACACCAGGTATTCACTTTACTGTTAGATGCACAAATTTTCATCATTTGTTTGGAGTTTTCTACGATATAACTAAAAGTGACTGCTGAAGAACATCTTTTCATTCAGTTTTCTTGAATAAAAAATGATTTGTGCCATTTTTTAAAAAGTAACTTTGGAAAGCACAGAATGGAATAAAAATACGGAAAAGCAATTATCCACAATTTTGTTATAAAAAGAAAATCACTGATAATTTATATATGTTCTTTCTGTTCTTTTTTATGAATCTTTAAAAGGTTAAAATCATATAGCATATATAATTGCAAATTATGCTTTTTTGCATAAAATATTATATCATTTTCCCTATCTTTAAAAATTCTTCAAAAAGATATATTAGCTCATCAATGGATGTATCAGAATTCATCAAATTATTGCTGTTAAGACAGTTGGATTATTTATAATTTCTCAATAGTTAATAAACTTCAGTAAACAGCTTGAGGCATAAAAAGTTGATAAAGTTACTACTTTACACTGTATATGCATGAATTTGAATAAAAATCCATATATTTCGATTACTACATTAAAATTATTGACAGTTTGTAATTTTGTTAAGTAGATTTTCAGAAAAATGATCTCTTTCTATCTTGGCCTGAGAATAATAATTCCCTTTCCTTCTTCCCACTGTATCATCTTATCCATTGTTACACTTGCTCCCTCAGCGTGTGTGCGGACCTGATTCCCAGATTCCCTGTGAATACCAAAATCCAACGATGCTCCATGGTTTATAGAAAATGATGCAATAATTGCACACAACTTATGCCCATCCTCCTGTGTACATTGCTAGATGGCTTACAATGCCTACTACAGTGTAAAAGGTTCTTATAGTGCACTGTTTAAGGAATAATGAAAGAATAAAGAAAAGTCTGTACATATACAGCACAAATGCAATTCTTTTCAAATATTTTCCATCTGTGGTTGCTTGAATCCACAGACATAGTGGGAGTGGATGACTGTACTTGCTAATTTGACGCATGTAAAGAATACTAAAAAGATGTTTACTCTCTGAAAATCTCTCTATAGATTCAAAGCAATTCCACAGAAATTCCAATAGAGTATTTCATGGCACTGGAGAAACTTGTTATAAGATATATATGGATAAGCAAAGAGCAAAGATGATCCTATGCATTTCAGAAGAATAAGCAGGAGATGTCCAATTTCTTTGATATCAGTAATCATTATGAAGCTCAAGTGATTAAGGTAACGTGGGAGGACTGCAGATACGGACCTGACAATGATCGGCAGCCCAGAATACATCCATTAATATATAAACGTTAAACTTGTGGCACCGATAGGAAAACCTGTGGGAAACTGAGAACTTCTCTGATAAATAGAACCAGATAAATAATTGTGCATATTAAAATTGAAATAAGATTCTGGTTCCCTTTGAATGTAAAAATCAATTCCAGGTGGGTTAGGACTTAAGAGACAAATCCAAAAACTTAAAATTTGTAGTTTTATTCAAAAATGTCTTGCTAACTTTGAGGACAGTAGTGGTTTTCCAGTGACCCAAAAAAGATTAGATATACCATTAAAAATGATGAATTTATATGTATTAAATTTAAGATATTTTGCTCAATAAGTTCTAAACATGTTAACCTTGAGAAAGTGATTTAACTTCTGTGTTAAGTCTCATCTGTGAAATAAGACAGTGACACCGATTCATAAAGTTGTTTTAAGAACTAAAAGCTTTAATTCACATAATGCATTCACAAACAATTACTAAAAAATAGTAAACAGTGACGATAAGCTCAATAAAGCAACAATTGGTTAATGCACAGGTTATGAAATACTTGGAATAGTAAAGTCATTCTCTTTATATTTTCTTAGTTAACTTCATGTTTTTAAACAACTTACTGAGGTGTCACTGACAGGTAAAAAGCTGTGTGTAGTTAATATGCACAAATCAATGAGTTTCAGTATACAGCTATAAAGCATGACCACCATGAAGACCGTGGACATAGCCATCACCTCTCGAAGTTTCCTCCAGCCACATTTCCTATTAGTGTGTGTGTGCATTCATGTGCATGAGTGTGTGTGTGTAGGGGAAAAACCTTAGCATAAGATCTACCCTCTGGGCAAATTTTAAGTATGCAATACATCACTGTTAGGGATAGCCACTATGAGTATACTGCTCTGGATCTTACTCATCTTGCATAAATGAAATTTTGCACTTTTTGACCATTATCTTCCTGTTTCCTGTTCTCTTCTGTTGCCAGAGACAGCCATTCTGATAATTGTTTGTATGATTTTCACTATTTTAGATTCCACCTATGTGATATAATGTTGTACTGTGTTTCTTAATTGACTTATTTCACTTAGAATAATATTGTCTGCCTTCATGTTGTTACAAATATCAGGACTCCTCTTCAAGACTGCATAATGTTCTATTGTATGTCCATGCTATTTTCATCATCTATTCATTCATCAGTGGATGCATTTAGGTGTTTCCATATCTTGGCTACTCTAAACGATACTGCAATGAACAAAGGGATGCAATAAGAGTGCAGGCACCTCATTGAGATTATGATTTCAATTTTTTGGATAAACGCCCCAAAATGACTCTGTTATTTTTAAGACCATTTTATGCTGTTTCAGAGTGACTGTACAAATTTGTATTTCACCAACAGTATTGGAGTTCTATTTTCTCCATGCTTTCTCCAAAATGCATTTTTATTATCAATATCATTATTATCAAGAACTACTTCAGAAGATGTGAGGTGATGTATCATTGTGGATTTTATTTTTCTTAACCTTTAGTGTTGGTAAGTAGTTTTTTCTTAACGTTTAGTGTTGGTAAGTACTTTTTTCATCACCCTTTGTAGTCTTATTTGGAGAAATGTCTATTGAGTTCCTCTATCAATTTTTAAGCTGCATTTTTTTTTTATATTTAGCTGAAGCAGTTCCTTATATATATATTTTGTTCTCATTATTTTATTTTATTTTTATTAGTACATGTTTTCAGTACATAATGTTTACATTCCTTTTGGGAAGTTGGTCCACGGACATAACAATTTTTTTTTCCTTACATTTCTTTTTAATTTTAAAGAAGAGAAAAATAAATAATAAAAACAATGGTATAAAATTTCGAAACAAGATCATAGGAGAGTAACAATGGTTAATACATTGTGTACTGCTGTCTTCAAAGTAGTTGCTCATATTACAAGATATAGGCGTGAAAAATTGATCAAACAATATAGGCTTAAACCTTTCCTTTCAATGAGCTAATAGCAGTTAGTAATATAACTATCTTAACTGTCTTAATTCCTTTTTTTATCTGCTTTCCTTTTCCTTCCTTTCCCCTTTTTCCTTCTGTTGATCTCCTTCCCTTTTGAGGAAGATCTGTCTCTCTACTTCCTACTATCTTTTGCTTAAGTAGTACTTTGGGTTTTTTCATATTAGTGAAACCATACAATAGTTAAACTGTGTGTCTGATTTATTTCACTTAACGTTATTGTCTCAAGGTGCATCCATTTTCCTAAAGAGACTCAAGTTTATCTTTATAGCAGAGCAGTACTCCATTGTGTGTTGATACTTTTCTTTAACCATTCATCTGTTATTGAACTTCTAGGCCACTTCCAAGATGTAGTTGTATGAACTTCCATAAATATGAGTATGCATATCACTGTAGCAGGATGTCTTTACCTGTTTTGAGAAGACACCTACAAGGGACTAGCTGGGTCAAATGGAATTTGTAGTTTTAAGTTTTTTGAGGAATCTTTATGTTGATTTCCACAATGGTTGTACTAGTTTACATTCTCACCACCAATGTAGGAAGGTTCCTTTTTCACCATCACATCTCCTGCAGCATTTGTTATTATTTGATTTCTTGATAGTGGCCATTTTTCTGGGGTAAGGTGGTATTTAAGTGTTATTTTAATTTGCATTTCTCTAATGGCCCATGTTGAACATTTATTCATTGGCCCTTTGTACTTCTTCTCCTTATATATTTTACAGTATGAAAATATCTTATCCCATAAGATATAGATTACCTTTTCATTTTGTTGATGCTGTTGTTGATGTTGTTATTGTTGTTGTTTTTTATGTGTGCAAGCTTTTTTGATGCAAACTTTCTTGTTTTTGTTTTTCTTATTCGTTCTGGTTTTTTGTTTGTTTGTTTCTATTGACTACGTTTTGTTGTCACGTGCAAAAAATTATTTCCAAGACCAATTTCAAGGAGCTTTTTCTCTATTTTTCTTCTAAGAGTTCTGTGGTTTCAGATTTTTATGTTTAAGTCTTTAATCCATTTGAATTGAGTTTATGTGTGTGATACAAAATGTGAGTCCAGTTTCATTCTTTTGTATAAAGATATCCAATTTCTCTAACACCCTTCTTTGAAAATACTACTGTTTCGTATAGATTTTGTATCTCTGGCAACTTAGTCCAAAATTAGTTGGCTGTATATGTGTGACTTTATGTCTGGGCCCTATATTCTGTTCTTTACCATTTTGATTATGATAGGTTTGTAACATAATTTGAAACCAGGAACTCTGACACTTACAAGCCTTATTCTTGATCAAGATTGCTTTGGAACAGCTTTTTGGTTCATGTAAATGTTAAAATTCTTTCTATTTCTGACAGCACTAAGAACATGATAGGGGCTGCATTGAATCTGCAGATCACTTAGGTTATTATGGATTAATAACAGGAATTCTTCAAATCCATGAACATGGGCTATATTTCCTTTATTTGTATTCTCTTCAATTCCTTTCACCAATGTTTCATAGCTGAACAGATTCATTGGCTTTAATTTGCCCTTATCTAGTCCCCATTAAGAGGTAAGATACTCATAAACATTTATATTTAATTTTAATGTATGAAATGTGTTTCATTTTTAATGAAGCAAATGTTTATTTTAGTACATGCTCTGAAAAGAATATATAAGCATTTAACTATTGTCCAAGTATTATTGTTTCTCAGATGTTTGATGTTGATATAACAGAATATTAAATATTGACTTATTTTGGTAAAGTATCACATTAATTTACTCTTTAGCTCTATAGTAACTAGGTGAAGGTTAATTTCTTTCATGAAATTGTCAGTGAAAATCTTATATCTCATGTCATGTTCATATGTATGCATCAGAATTTTAATGTTTGAGGCTATGTTATTTCCCCAAATCTGTTTCAAGTGGATCAAATAAAAGCTCTAGAAATCATCTATTCATTTAATCATAAAACCGATTTCAATCCACATTAGTCATTCCCTTATTAATAGGTCTGAGTCATTTCTCAACCACAAAAGGCAGTTGTAAAATGTATATTTGAAAGTACAGTCTGACTGTTTTCTGCAGAAAAGGTATAATGGGTTTTTCTTTTTACTGTTTTATACAAAACTGGAAAAGTTACATGATTTCTAAACACCAGCTTGTAAGATTTAAAATCATGCCATAAGCTCAAAATCAAACATTTAAGCTCAATGCTCTTGGAACTATGCTTGTTACTAGAAGCAAAAGGCTTGTGGTTTCCTTTTCTGTGGTAAGTTATGCAGAATAGTGACAGCATACCTAAGATACATGTGCTTGTATAAGCCACTTTCTTAGACATTTATTACAATGTACAGTTTACAGTCTGAATAATTTCAAGAAATTTTGTGAAATAAATGAAAAAAGACATAAAAGTAGATATGTCATAGAATCTATATAGCTGATATATTTTTAAAAAATAATATTATACAGTTCAGTCTAAAGATTTGGGTGGTATTATTAGCAAGTCTAGAAAACTCAAAGTAGTGGAGTTAGCCTAAGTTAAGGAATAGTAGATAATGAGAAAAAAAACCTGAATCATAACCCAAAAGTTGTTGATTTAATTCATTGCGCTCCTTTTTTCCCCTCTTTTATCAGGTCTAGGTACATCTTGCCTCTGGAAACTATCATAATCCATTATAAGCACCTAAATAAAATAAGTACTGAAATAATGTCACTTAGTGACATTATTGCAAATGTCTTCTTGCAAATGTCTCCTGAACTAACTGCAGATGTCTTTCTGCTATGGGTCACTTTTGAATTAGATGTTGCAGCTCCCAATGCAATCCTTGTATAGTGTGGTAAAAGCAATCGACAAACCTGGTTTGCAGTTCAGCCTTTTTCCTTGTCTTCCTGAATGACTTTAGCCAAGTTATGTAACTTCTTCATTTCTGTACCCTCATGCTTAAAATCAAGCATCTGAACTAGCTTTTATTAACCTTCCTGGGTTGTTAAGCACGTGATGCTGTTAGAACTAGAAAACACCAGGTGCTGTTATTTCCAGCACTGAAATATACAATACTCTTGTTCTAGAACTCTCGGCATTATCCAATACCCTCAGCAATTCAGCAATTCCACACACCAGGAGCCTCTATATTATTTTAGGAATTTGTGACCTTTGTCAATGCCCCAGAATCAGAATGGTTTGGGAACTCCTAAAGGTAAGCATAAGGCACAATAAATCTGCCTTGCCTGAAGCCAGACCAGAGAGACACTAGAATAAAGGGAGGAAACTATGCACCTTCCTGTTAAAGGCTAGCAGCTTTAGCAGATTTCCAGGGAAATCCCATTCTCAGTATATCACCATTCTTGGGTGAAAACCACGCAATTCAGTCTCGGAGGATCCTTTATCATTGAATCTATTGTCTTAAATCCATGTGTTAAAGTACTTCACAGACAACATTTTCTTTGGAAAGAAAATTCCGATGGCTAGGTAAGTCTGATAGAAAGGAGAATGAGCTAAAAGGAAATTAGCCCCTGAGACTTCTTCCTAGTAAATTTCATAATTGGGGCTTGTTCTTATATAATTCCAGTGCCCTTCTAGTAGAGAGATACTTGTGCTATCCCCAGACTAGAAGAAGTGAGAATCTGTAGATAAGGAAAAGAGAAGAAGGGTCTGCTGTGAGTTGTCAATAATAATGAGAAAGTTTGATATCCAATGTAATATTTGGTGCCTCAATTATTTGTGAGGTCTGGGGCATTTGACAACCTGCTGAAATACATCAGGTGCAAGTGACAGAGCTGGAGACAAGACCATGTCTGACACTTTTCACTAGAAGATGATGGAATATTAAGGTCAGAGGAGGTTTTCCAGAAGGATTAAGAAATAAAAGTGGAACTCTGGGCTTTATTTCTAACAAAGGCATTTGAGGTTTCAGGTGCAAGCAAAAGCACCCTCCCCTGCACTCACAAGTGTTTTAACTACTGATTAAAATATTCTGCTGGTGAAATCTCAGGTCTGTGTAGCCAAGACGTACAAAAAGCCTTGGAAATGAGCTTCTTCTCAAGCAAAGAGGTTTTCTAAATGCTGAAGAAGCCCTGCCAACTTCAATCTTCAAGCGAATACAGTTTCTAAGTGTTTTAAGGGTTTGCCTATGGCACATTTCTGCTACAAGAGAAAAGTTTTCCTTGCCAGTGATCAAAAGGGTGACCTGGCCTGACTCATCAGCCTGCTAATCTCTGCTCAGCGTTGGAAAAATGACCGACTAAATTAGAAGCACTTGAGAAGTTCATCAGTAAATGAAACACTAAGGGATTCATGATCTATTTCTTTTTTTTTTTCCTGACTCAAAGGAGTAAAGCAGCCCAGCCCTGTTATAAATAAACCTGTTATCAGTGAAAGTTAAGACTCAGTGAGTCTCCCCAAGTTTTAAAGAGTGTGGAATGCTGAAAGTACACATCCTCTTTTAGTTCACAACGTTTTTGTTTTGCTTAAAAAAGTACATAGGTCCTTTGTGAAATTTCTGGAAAGTGCAGTTATGTGAAAACAATAATATAAAACTGATCTAGAGCCCCAATACACAGTAATAAGCTCAGCTGACCCAGTATTCATGATCCCAATGTTTCTATATTCGTAAATATAAATATTCAACTAAAATATCCTTCTGATATCAGAGAAAATGCTTATGCTCTCTGTTGTTTGTGCAACATTCTGCTGAGTTTTTTTTTTCTTTATCTACTTTAGTTTCTGTCATCTCAGGTGAATCTAATCTGTTAATAAGATACTAGGTGTAGTCAAATATTTTTATTCCTTTCACCACCAGCAAAATAGCTTAATGTCTTCTGTTAACAGAACTATTATGGTGATTGTTTCATCTGAACAATGTAATAGTGACTAAAAGGTTAAAGACCTATGCTACTCTTAAACTTGATCCCCTACCATTTGATAAAAACAAGACCTAGGCCAGTCATCAGGCAAAATCAATTTTGTCTAAATGTTTTACCTTTCTTCTTTTCACTAGAAGAACAACTTTTCATTATGTTAGAAATGAAGAACAACTTTTCATTATGTTAGAAAGGTTCACAAGTCTGTTTCCCTAGACTTACCTACCAGAAGGAAGGGGAAAGAGAAATAGAGAAAAGGAAATAAGAGAATTATTATGATGCCTGACAGGACAGTGGCACCCCAGTAACATAATCTTGGTAGAGTTGTCAGTTTTCTAGGTTCAAAATGGCATTGAGGAGAAGGAGCTCTTGTACCCACCTGTGGGCATATCCTTATGTGCACACATACTGCTGTGTGCTCAGAGGCCCTTATCTCTGGGTGAGGTCAGGCTCCAACTGTAATTCCATCAGAAAGTGCCAAACCAGGCCAGGAGTTGAGAGAGAGCCTAATACCGTGGACCTGTGTAAGAAAGAGTTTCCAAGTAAAAGGTGAAACCACCATGGTGAGCAATGACCATTTGGGTAATTCCACAGAAGGCTAAGTTCTAGAGACTTCTTAGGAGCTCAGGCACTTGGAAAGGTGAGGGGACAGCCCTAACACCCTAAACTCCAGGCAAAGTCAATATCAACTGTGACTGCTCTTTGTGTTTTGTCAATGAAGTGTACTAGGTACATGGTACGTGCTCAGACAATGTTTGCTCAATACAGGATAGTCCTTAATAAAATGTAAGAGTCCAATTAGACCAAAATTTTAATGTTACAAGTTGTTAACTTTTACTTTATCGCATTACCAAAATAAATCGGTTATAAAAACTTATGAAAGATAGATAAAAAGAAAAAATCCCCATATCAATATCCTATTTTTCAAATATAACCGCTAAAATTGTTTAATATATATCCATACTGCATTAACTCTTCTTCTGCATGGATATGTGGGTTTTTAAATAAAGTTTGATTGTAGTATAATACTGTATGAAAACTGAATATTACTTATAAATATGTTGTTATAGACTTCTAGGTGAACCTACAGTTTTCAAAATTATTTACAGATAATTAAGACTTCATTATTATGATGTAATACTGATACCACATTGATGTATACAGCTGATTTGTTTTGTTACATACTTTCAATAACAGAAACACTGCAATAAATATTCTTCTAGAAATATATTTCTATAGATTAGTTGTTTCCTCATATTTTCAAATTCAAAAGTACTAAATCGATGCAAATATATATTTTTGAGGCTTTGATAATTTGATATTTGAGCATTTTGACTATTATTCAGAAAGACTGTGCCAATTTACTATCGTGTTCACAGTGTGTGATAGTGACTATTCCCTCAAGCAACAGACATGACTTATTTTCTTTTCAAATCCATTAGCTAAACATGGTATTATGAGAAAAATAAAATTAATATTAAAATGGCATTTATTGTTTTTAATTATTGTATAACTCTGACCATGGGAATTCTAGGGCAGATTTCTGGGCTGGGGCTGGGACACGGTGGGCATTAAGCGACCTCCCTTTGATATTCAGGTCCACATTCTCTAACACCATCTCAGTCTTCACATTGTTCCGTTTGGATAGATGATCACAACTGTCAGCTTTATTTCATATTAAGCTTAACATCAATTAGATTTAGATCCTGTGCTTTCAGTTTTTTTAATTTGGAAAATTGTTTCATGCTTGCAAATATAATGATTTTATCCTTACGGTAAGTTATAAAATTAACTTATAATTTTAACTTTCAGTGAGTTCCCTGATATATCAGTGTTTCAACTTCCTGGGAGAAATACAGGATTGCTGTTAGATGATCTTAAATTGTGTGTCGCTGGTGTGGGGTACTGAAGGGTGAGCAGTGAGTTGCATAGACGAATGAGAGACTTGGACAGTATCTTAGAAATGACTCCTTAGTCAATGGCTTTCAGATGAAGAAGACAGAGTGTGAGGCTCAGGAAGACATTTTCCAAAACCCATGACAGTGTGTGTTTGCAGCCAGATGTTTGTTTAAAATACAACTGAAAGTTTAAATAATAGCCTAAAACTTAGGAAGATGTCTAGAATACTTTATTTTTTCAGCTGTGTTCCTGAAGGCATAGGCCACACATTATTTTGGATAAATCACAAGCAGTGCTTGTTAAAAATTCAGATTCTTGTCCTCCCATTAGAGTTGAATGAGAACCTCAGTCCAGGCCAAGGATCTGCATTATAAACAAAGGCTTCAGATGATTCTTTGGAAGAGGGAAATTTGGAAGCCAATGGTTGAACCAAAGAAAAACTATTTTAGAAAAGGCATACTTCCTTTCTTAAATTGGTTTTTTTGCTTTCACCCAACACTAGGTGATGCAGTGTTTAATCTGTATTGTGTGTGTGTTTTCTTCCTTTCATGCATATTAAAGCATGTACCGACTGAACAGTGGCATACTCGTTTTTTGAGCACTAGATGGCTAGAAACATTACAGTACAGAAAAATCAACTCCTGGGCAAGGAAGGTGGGAAGAATGACTCTCCTGCTTGTCTGGTCGGAGTCTCCACTGGTGTCACCACTGTACAGAGAAATCTGGGAGTAGCTAGAAAAATTGAAAATGTATTCTGTGCCTTAGGATTTTCACAACCAAGTCCATTGTGAAACTCCTGTTAAGATGTTTAGGAGAACTCACAATACCTAATGTTGAGCCAGGCAGGATCAGGGTGCTTTATGTGCAGCTCTTTAAATAATGCTAAGATAGATCGGGTTGATTGCAAGTAAGTGGCTGCAAGACTGGGTAGCTTCTTCATGTCCTGTGTAGGCGTGTGAAGATCAGAACTCAAGTTGTGCAGCCTACACCAGCACTCTTGCTCCTAACCATTAGTCTGGACTCCCTCCTATGTCTCTGTAATGAGCTGAAGAGTGTCCCCAAGACTCAGATGTTGAAGTCCCAACCCCCATATACATCACAATGTGTGTATACTTGGAGATAAGGCATGAAGCATGTAAGGTTAAGTGATGCCATTATATGGGTCCTAATCCAAGATGATTGATGTCTATCCACAGAGGAAGGGTTTGTGAGGACATAGCAAGAAGACAGCCATCTGCAAGCCAAGGACAGAGGCCTTAGGAGACACCAAATCCAATGACAACTGGATCTTAGACTCTCTGCCTTTAGAACTGGGAGGAAATAAAATTTTCTAGTTCAATCTACCCAGTCTGTGGTATTTTATAATGACAGCCTAAGCAAACTAGCAAAAGTCCTTCAAAGATACAAATGGATACCCAAGCAATAGTATATTAGTGATAGCAAACTATCAGAAAATAAACTATCTTAGTCACTTTCTCTTCTCTGGGACAAAATACCTGACACCCACAACTTAAAAGTAGAGAGACTCATAGTTCATAGCTCATACTTTCAGAGGTTTCAGTCCATGGTTAGCTGTCTCCAAGGCAGGAAGTGCTTGGTGGAAGGACCTGGCAAAAGAAAGCTGCTCACATCATGGCAACCAGGAAGCAAGGATGGAGGGTGATACACCCTTCCAGGTCACACCTGCGGTGATCCTCATCTAACCAGGCCTTACCCCTAACAGCACACTCAGCTACTGAACTCATTAATGGATGAATCTACTGACAAAGTTTAGAGCCCCGTGATTCCATCACCTCCAAGATCCCTGCCTCTAAGCACTGGAGAACTTTGGTAACATTCTCAATCTGAAATCAAGAACCATCAGTGGGAAAATAAATGAATAAAATGAGGTATGCTGACATGCTGGAAACTTGCAAGGGCATTAAGACAGCTTGATCTTTATGCATTAGTGGGACAGATCCCAAAAACATTCAGTGAAAAAAGGTAAGAAATGATATATAGTGGGAGATCATTTATGTGAATTTAAAATACATGTAAATAAACACACATTGTTATGTGCATACACAGATCCATATATAGAGAGTGGGGAGGTAAATTTATGGTGTGGATTTTTCACTATGGTGTGGCATTGCCTCTAGAGACAGGAAGGACAGTTATCTGGACATCGGGGCAAGTGGGGCCTGAGCTTATCTGATCTATTAAAGGGAATAAAGAGATTTTAAAATATATCAACTATTAATATTCATTATTCTAGATGGTGTTTATATAAGCATTCACTATTCTTCAACATCAAAAAGTCCTTAGATAAAAAGAATTTTCTAATTGGGGGCAGATAAGGGTAGTATAGAAATTCTTAAATGAAAATCAAACATATAGGTTATTTAAAGTCTTTTTTCCAGTATACCACTAGTGATTTATACAGATTTATAGAATATTGTCCTGGGAAATAAAACTTTAGAAGCATTCTGGTCTCTGCAGTTCTTTTTTAATTTTGTTTTTACTTTATTGTTTATATTCACATATCTAAAATTGACCTTGTTTGAGAAGTACAAATTTCAAATGCCAATCTTAAAACTTTTATCATGATATCATACTTGCTAAATAAGTGGAAAATGAAGGTTGTGTGTTAGTCAGACTTCCATTATTGACACTAACGTCTGAGGTAATCAATTTTAAAAGAGAAAAGGTCCACTTTGGCTCTCAGTTCAGAGATTCCTGTCAAAGAGTTGCCCTGTTGCTTTGGTCCTGTGGTGAGGCAGCTCATTGTGGTAGGGAGCACCTGGCAGAGCAACACTATATACCTCGTGGCCAGGAAGTGGGAGAGTGAAGAAGAGACTAGGATCCCATGATCCCCTTGAAAGGCCCAGCTCCAATGACCTAAGGGCCTGCTATACTGCCCCATCTCCCAAAAGTTCCATTGTTTCCCCCGTAGTCCATCCTGGAGACCTAGATCGTAGACTTTTGAGAAACATTCAAGATCTAAATTACAACTCCCTTGTCATTCTTGGTTTTTATCTTCTTTCCCTCCCTCACTTCCTTCCTTCCTTCTGTGCATCCTTTTTAATCAGTTTTTTTCCTCCGTGTTTATTTTTATTAGTACATGTTTGTATTACATAAAGATTACATTCCAGGGCTGGGGATTTAGCTCAGCGGCAAAAGCGCCTGCCTGGCAAGCACAAGGTCGTGAGTTCGGTTCCCGGTACTGGAGAAAAACCAAAACCAAAAAAAAAAAAAAAGATTACATTCCTTGTGGGGAGTTGTACCCATACTTAGCACATTTTAAATCTCTTTTTAAAATCTCCTTTCCTTCCTCTCTCTCTCCTTCCTTTCGCCTCTTAATCCCCTTCTCATTTGAATACAATCTATCTCCCTACTTTCTATTATCCAACTTCTATTTTATTATTTATTTATAATTTGAGTTTCTCATATAAAGATAATCATGTGGTATTTAAACTTGTGTGTCTGATTTATTTCACTTAAAATTATGGTCCCAAAGTGCATCCATTTTCTTACAAATGATTCAGTTTATCCTTTTTTATGGCAGAGTAGTGCTCCATTGTGTATAGATGCCATATTTTCTTTATCCATTCATCTGTTGAGGAGCTATAGTCCATTTCTAGATTTAACTATAAGAATTATCCTGCTATACACTTGGGTATGCCTGTATCACATAATGTGATATCTTTAACCCTTTTGAGAAGATTCTAGAAGAGGAATTGCTGGATCAAATGTAATCTCTGATCTTACATTTCTGAGGGAATTCCATCCTGATTTCACTGTGCTTGTACTACTTCATATTTCCACCAAAAATGCAGACATACTCCGTTTCCCCCACAGCCTCACCAGCATTTGTTATGTGATTTCTTGATGATAGCCATTCTTTCTAGGCTAGTAGGGAATCTTAGTATTGTTCTAAGACACACACACACACACACACACACACACACGTGCACATGCACACACACACACACACACACACACGCAACGTAAAGCTCAGAACAGACCCTTGAGTTTAAAGTATAGTTCCATGGGCTGGGGATTTAGTTCAGTGGCACAGCACCTGCCTGACAAGTGCAAGGTCATGAGTTTGATTCCCAGTACAGGAAAAAAAAACAAAAGAAAACAAACAAACAAACAAAAAGTATAGTTCCACAACTCACCAGCTGAGTCATACTGGGACATAAAAACAGAATTATTAGCAGTAGCTATGTTGTAGGTTGTTGGAGAATTCAACATGTCAATGTATGTAAAATGCTTGGAATTATGCCAATATTTTCTTAACTTTCACTACATGTTTGCCACTATGATAATTATAACATAATTGTTGGATTAAAAATAATACCTAAAAAATCCATGGCACATGATAGGAATTTTATAAGCCACAGTTATACAGCCCCAACAGCACTTGACAATTTGTATGAGAAACATAGACAGACCAGAGATCTGGCTATGAGATAAATTCCATCATCAATCAGAAAATCTTAATGAATTCTCTTTCTGGGGCCTGAAATTGTGTGTGCATCTTTTAATCAGCCTTCTCCAGATGTGTGCTATCAACTCTTCACATGCACAGCATTGCTCTGAAAGCTTGGAAATAGTATCAGTGTCTGTAAGAGGAGATTCAGAGCCTTCAAATGAGGATGTAATAATCCAGGAAATCCATGCTCAACTCTTCTGGGGATTAAGGTTGAGGTGCTACAAGTTGCTGAAAGTTGATGAGTCTCTTTGAGAAGTAGCAGTCTGCAATGCCCCTGTGGCCTGGCAGAGTTAATACAGCTTTCAGCAGCCCCTAATTATCTCCGGGAAAGAGTATGAGCTATAAGCTAACCGGAATGACTTACTTGGAACACACAGAGAGGTGAGAGCACTAATTACCCCCAGAGGGCATGTTGGCTTCTGCGTGGTCTTCATGAAATACATGCCAGGCCTCACTCTGGGGTTCACCGGTGAGTCCTGCAGATCCAAAATTTTATCCCCAGGTTTAAAGGAATGGATCGATGGGAGATTAAAAGAAATCCAGATCGAAACACAGTTGGCAATTTGAGCTTCAGATGAAAATGAATTTCCTCCCCTTCACTCCAGCCAGTTGTATAAATATTCTGCGAGAAACTTAGAAATGACACAGTAAACATTTGGGGACCCAATTAGTATACCATAAGGAAAACAACAGCGTCATGGAAACAGAGACCCTGTAGCCAAATGATCTGCATTCAAAGGCCTGCATTTGAGTCTCTGCCTGCCTCAACAGGGACGATTGATACAAGGTCTCAGTTCCTCATTTATTCAAAAAAGTCAATGAAAGGATGGTAAAAGTAGATTCCTCCTGGGTTTGTCAGGGGTCTGTGTTAAGTCACAGCCAGGGAAGCACTTAGAAGAGCTCCTGGCATGCCATAAGTTGTATGTGTATTGGCTTTTGTTATCCTATGCAGACATCTGGAACGCAGTCATGGCATTTTGTCACTGACACATCCAGTGGCTTATCCCATGTGTCGCACAGAAGTTTAGACCTGAGCTGTCCAATGTCCATTTGAAGTATGGCGCATCTGGCATGATACAGGCTGGGAGTGTAGACCATGTGGAGCTTTTCAAAACTTAATACAAGAAAAGAACACTGTAAGCTGTCTCGTCAACAGTAGGATTTTTTACATTGCTTCCATGTTTGATGTCATGGATCTACTGGATTAAATATGATTAAATTTAACTTTCCTTGCATTATCTTTAGGAAAGGTAAGGTTACATATGAGGCTGACATCGTATTCCTATGAGGCAGCTGCTTTTCAGGCCCAGAACAGGAGCTATAGAGCAGCCACAGGGGCAGAGCCTGACAGAGGGCCAGGAAGGCGTGTACAGACACAGCCTTTGCAGAGTCTCCAAACAGAGGGGTAGCCAAGGTGAGCCTGCAGTCTTCAGGCATCTGTCCTCAGATTTTATCTGGGAGAAACCAAGGAAGGTGCTAAGATTTATACCAAATTATCATAATATTTATACCAAATTATCATACCTTTCATATGTGACAGCTTATCTATTGAGTGTCCTATGATTATATTACTATTCCTATTAAAAAGCAAATGAAAATTTCTTTCTGAAGAAATCTAGGACAATTCCAGAAAAAAAAAAAAAAACCCACAATGTTTGACATCTTTGGAGTTCCTTTTAAAAGACTGAGAATCATTCCAAATCTTTTATATGTTCTAGCATATTTATTAAAACTTTTAATCACTAGCCCTATTATTTTGCTCACAGAAAGCTGAATCACAAAGAGGACAAAGTGTTTTGTGAACTCGTTAAGAGTCAGAGATGGGATGTGGGTACAGATAGGCTAGTCTAGCATTTTAACCTCTGCCTTTCATTCCTCTGCTATGTGAAGGAGATTTCCGAGTTGAATCTTGAAGAAGGCATTTGTTTCCTGGAAAAAAAAGAGCAGACATCCCAAGCAAAGAAACAATTTGTCAGTTTTCTAGAGCTAGCATGGCACATGACTCCAATTTCTAATGTATTCTTTCACAGCTCTGCAGACCTAAAGTCCAAGACCAAGGTGTTGGTGGGGTTAGCTGTATCTGAAGTCACTGAGGAAAAGCTCATTTACTGCTCCTTACCGGGTTTCTGATGGCTACTGCCCATCCTTGGTGTTTCCCGGCTTGTTGGTGCACCATCCAAACCCTGCCTCACCTGCCCACCTCTGTATTTTCTGCCTTTTACACCCCATTCACCATTAGATGGAGAGCCCACCCCAACCCAGGATGATTTCGAAGTTTTAAGCTTAGTTACATGTGTAAATTCTAAAGAAGTTCATATTCTGAGGTCCAGGTAGAAATATCTCCTGGGGTCCACGATCCCAACCACTGCAGAAGACACATTCAGCACAGCAGGCTGTGGAGGGCATGGCCAGGTGCCAAAGGCAAGATGTGCTCAGGAGCTGGGAGATTTGGAGCACTGCGCCAGGTAGCGATGAGGCTGGCAAGGAGGAAATTTCATCAGAGAATGTCGTCAGAGAATGACATCATTTGACTCTTTTAGTGTGAAAAAGCAGGGTAGACTAGACTGAAGAAAAGTTAAAGATTGGAGCAATTGTGAATTGGGAGAGTCCTAGTTCCCATACTAGTTCTCCTCTAGAAAAATAACCACAGCCCATGGACTTTGAACTATTTACCCCCTAACCATTGGTTTACCCCTTTCAATCTTGTGTAGACCCATTGACATATTCTAACTAGATCTAGAAATCATCAACTTTTTTCTAAGAAACCCTTTCTGAGAGGGGTATGATGGGACATTCCTGCAATCTGGCTTTATGGGAAGGTGAAGCAGGGACAGTAAGTTCAAGCCCAGCTCGGGCAATTTAGTGACCTGGGGATACAACTCAGTGAGGAGGCCCTAGATTCCATCCCCAATACTGAAAAAAAAAACCTTTGGTTTGAACCTAACAGGAAAATGCTAAACCAGTAACTGAGACCTTGTCCTCTTTACCTTGATGGATCAAATAAGGGCATTAATCTGAAATTTGTTAAGCAATTAATGTCAATTAATGTAAAATATAAAGTACATTGATAGGTCTGGAGTAACCACCCAAATACAGGCTTACACTCTTTGATCAGTTGCTTC
The DNA here is from genome assembly GCF_000276665.1 of Chinchilla lanigera. Classification (NCBI taxonomy): domain Eukaryota; kingdom Metazoa; phylum Chordata; class Mammalia; order Rodentia; family Chinchillidae; genus Chinchilla; species Chinchilla lanigera. Next base: position 7,993,193 of record NW_004955429.1, on the reverse strand, counting down.
CCTGAGCACACAACTAACAAGAGCTTTGTAAAATGATTGCACCACTCCCTGCCTTACTGTCATGGCCGCCTTGCATTTACTAGCTGCATAATGAAACTCAAATTATTACATTCGAACACTTAAACTTCCATATTGTCCAAAAACAGCAACGTTATCAAAGGGAAATGAATAAGACATAAATATATGCTATATATGTGTCCTTACTTTCAGAAAAATGTATAGCATTCCATTTCCACAGTAATCACACTCTCTCTCAAATGTCAAAGTATGAAATGGAGTTCTGATGACTTAGAGATTTTTGCATAGCTGAGCCAGAGTGGTTGCAATGTTGAGCAAACACTTTAACTTAGTTTCAAAGATAACTGCCTTTCGAATTTCATTTCTAAGAAACATGCTTTCTTAGTAAAGGAGTTTTAATGCTTTCTTGCTCCTCGTTTACAAAAGTTCACACTTCCATTAGAACATTAATTGCCAATGTTTGATTTCATTATTCGTGCTTCATTTAACTACCTTCATAGCCAAGAATGCTTGTGCAAAATAATCTCCATAATTGCTACCTAGTTGGATTTTTCTCCCAAAAGTTTTCGCATAGCTCCAGTGCTGTGTAAGAAAAAATATTTAGTCTGTCACATTTTCATTATAAATTCCACATTCGCAAATGTATGTGCACGTATTAGCTTTTTTCCTTTAAACTTCTTTAACTTTTTTCCTTTAATTATAATATGCTTTTCATTTTAATTTTCCATAGGTTCATGTTAGCTTTTCTAATCAGGTTTCATTTTAGATGCAGATTAATAATAAATTTTTCATGAGGCTCTCATAAGATGCTTACAGAATCCATCAGCTTTGCTTTTTGATGGTGAAATTTTTAAAATGATGGTTGATTTACAACAGATGTTCCTCTCTACCTCTCTTGGAAAATCCCAGTGTCCCTGGGTTCATAGATTCCTGTGCCAGAACACTAGAAGGAAAACAATGGAGGAAACAAGGCTCAGAACCTCTCCTGGCCTGGTGGATGGCACAGGACAGAATCAAGGAGGAGTCTACAGTGGCTTCTCTGCAATTCCTAGTGCTCTCTCTTAAATTAGATAAGAAATTCATGGAACGTATGTTTTACTTTTAATCATTACACATTTCATGTATTTTAAGATATGCCTTTGTGTGTATGCAATATGCAATAAAGACAATTTTTTAAAAGTAACAGGAAGCAGATGGAAAACGTGCTAAACCTTAATAAGAACATACCATAAATAGCATCTACTTAACAGTTAACTCACTTAAGAGTTGAGTAAACAGAATTTCAAAAGAATTTTCTCTCCCCTGTTTAATACTTAAATGTGACCCTATCCCCACACCCCAGTAAAAGCAGTAGGCTTTCATATTAAATGAATTTTATTCTTTGGAAAGTCAGTCTAAGTCAAAGTACTGTTACAATAAAATTTAAAGAACTCATAATATGTAATTTCAGTTTATTAACATCCAAAAGAAATGCTGTTAGGGTTTTTGGTGTGTAGATATTTATTTTTTCTAATCTTATTGATCTGAGTACAACAGTATTTCCCCCAAATGTATTTCCTAGAACACTAGCAATGAAAGATATCACTGGGCATTACAAACAAAAGGACTCTGTGATCAAATAACTATGGAAAATGCTTATTTAAATGAAGATAAATTGATTTGGGGGGCAAGGTGTTGAGGACCAAAGCCAGAACGTCACATATGCTAAGCACACGTTCTCCTACTGAGCTACACTTCCAGTCTTAAACAGATTTCTTTACCAGAGAATATCTCAGAATTGTAATATGTTAATATTGGTCTAAAATCTCTATGACTGGAATGAGCAAGGTGTAGCTGATGTGCTGGATTCCTACATTTGCTTTCAAGACTATTTTTCTGGATGTGATATTCTACAAAACACATTTGGGGACTATACTGGTCTGGAGAATAAAAATCCAGTGCGATGTAGCCACCCATCTTAATATGACTGTAAAGATTGCTTTTGTGTGTGTGTGAATTTGTGTTATTCAGGACTGATCACTTATTTCCAGTTCTAATTAAGCAAAAGTTCTCATCAAATGAGTACTATTGAAGAAAAGAAGGAGAGTGGAAAAAGAGAATAAGAAAGAGAGAGAATATGGAAAGAAAGAAGGAAGGAAGGAAAGAAGGAAGGAAGGAAGGAAGGAAGGAAGGAAGGAAGGAAGGAAGGAAGGAAGGAAAGAAGGAAGGGTATCAGGAATTAGTGAGACAGGAGTTAGGATCCTATTAGAAAGTAAAGACATTGATCCAAAATAGGATCAAGAAGCACAAAATGAAGCGTGCCAAATCACCACTCCTGGGATCATACAAAAACACCTTCCAGGTGTCCTTTGGCTGTCTGGAACCTCCCAAGAGCATGATCAGGCAAGCTGTTACTCACAGGTACATGGGTCCTGCATGGGCAATATATGAACACGGCATGGGTTGAACCCTAAAAAATCTGTAGGACACAATGGCTGAAAATCCCTTCTAAATTCTTTAAAAACTCTTAGTCAAAGAGCCTTCATGTATATCCTACTGAGAACCCCCTCCAGATTATCAGGAGCTTCACTTTCTTTTAAATAAATTTGTTTTCACATTACTTTCTCTATCCGTGGTTTCATTTCTATTCTTTGTGGGATAAGACCCAGGCATTCCAGTAATGGAAGGAAGAGTGAGAAAGAAAGGAAGAAGGAAAGAAAGAAAGAAAGAAAGAAAGAAAGAAAGAAAAAAAGAAAGAAAGAAAGAAAGAAAGAAAGAAAGGAAGAAGGGAGTTATGGTTTGTGTCTAGATGTCCCCACAAAACTTTATGCACTTTTAGATATGGCTTTTTCAGAGGTGGCTGAACCTAGAGTATATGATTGATTTGTGGTTCAGTGCTAGGATTAAGGGTACTGGGATAAAGGGTGGGTGATTGTTGGATCAGTCCACTCATTGGATTGGCAGTGCCCTAGTTCCAGTAGGTTGAATATGATGTAAGGGACAGAAGACTCTCT
>NW_004955429.1:7974271-7989667 GCF_000276665.1 Chinchilla lanigera | reverse complement strand
GAAGTATCCCAACAGACCTCTCACAACCATCCAGGTAGATCATCAAAATGTTTGTGAAATCTGGTCAGAGATGGAGGGACCCTCAACACATGTTTCACAAGAAAATATTTTATCAGCCGCTATATTCTCCACAGCTCCTGCAGTCCTGTGAAAATTTCACCATGGTTTCTGCTATGGTTGATGATGAATAGATGTCTGTTTCTGTCGCAAGTCTTCCAGACCAGAATTCAGCATGGAGTCATGTCCTTGGGAAGTCAAGCCTTCCTCAGCCTCCTGAGTGCTAGGATACAGAAATGCACCACCAGCCAGGTTTGTGAACTCTTTGTACAAAGACCGTCACATTATCCCATTGTCCATTCAGTACGAGTGATTTATATATGGTAAAAAAAGTCACTAAATATATAAAATTGAAGGATTTCTAAGGCACACATTTGCCCTTCCTATATACACCTAAGATTCATTGACAGAGAAAATGGACTTGCTCTTTCTTTTCTGTTCAGTACTTGCCTTCCTGGGCTCAGAAAGACAGTCTGCCTGACCTTGCCCTTCAGTAAAAGCTAGTGATCCCTTTCCATCAGTCTCAGTGCCCTTGGGGTGACCTTTGAAGAAATATATAACATATTATTTGTAAAACAATTTCAAACAAAGAAATAAAAATATAATAGACATTAATAAAATGTCTGTCCTTCCTGACAGTTGAGATAGTCATCATATGAGGTCATAATAATGTCATAGACAAATGCTGATGTGGGCAAATGGAAGGAAATTGTAATGAATCTTTCCTTCCACGCATTTCCCAGTGACAGAGGAGGTGAACAGGTACTGACTGCTGCTGTGTGTTCTGCTTTTGCTCTGCTCAACACAGACCTCTGCAGAAGTTTCCATTGTTGTCTTATTGATGCTGCTGCTGAGGAGACAGAGACCCAGAGACATTATATATATCACTGAAGATGGAGCCAGGCTAGAAGAGCTGAATCCCCGGCGCCTCAGCTTCTGCTCCATTCATCCCTCACTGCTTTCCCCATTTCTCTGGAAAGGGTAGAGACAGATCAAGCCAGGAGCAACCAGGGGGCAACTCTGAGATATCGACTCAGCCAGAAGAAATTCCATCAATCCCCCACAAAACAGGTCCCTAAGCACTGAACAAGGAAAGCTAGGTAGGAGAATAGATTCACTTTTCACTTTTACTACTGCCCTGGACGTTCCATTTCCTAAAATGCTAAGTCTAGCCCTTAGATCAGACTCAGTGTATGTTTAGCACCTAAAGGATAATGTTGCCTTACCCTAAATTAATCACACTACTCTCAGGGTTATTTTATGTAAATGTAACTATTTTGTTAATATTAGCATACTCACATGAGGGAAGAACCAAGAATAATCACAGGAATTGATGTTGTTTTTTCCTGATCATATGGATTTCAGGAGATTATGAATCCTATGATTCAGTCTTCATCACTCCCTCTTTCTCTTTCTCACCATCACTTATCTCTTACTTCCCTGATTTAACTTTAATGAGCATGTTTTAAATGATACTATACCCTTTTGCTATGTATGTGTCTTCAAAGATTGTCTTCCACCAACAGGATTACGCCTAACTCCTGATGCAGACCATATCTTTCCCTAGATGAAGGGAAGAGTATTTGTCCACAAGTCGATTACATTCTTAACTCTGGAGCATGGGGAAAACTTTCTATATTCTTAACTCAGAGGCATGGGGAAAACTTTCTACATTCTTAACTCAGGGGCATGGGGAAAACTTCCTACAGGTTTACAAGGGTGGTTTTTTTTTTCTCATTTCTATCAGCAAAGTCTCCAAAAATGCAGAGATAATCTGGGAGTCATGTATTTCATAAACACCATCATGCTGGACTTTTCTGTCATCTGGTCTGGATTCATCTGGGGGACTTTAACCTTCCACTACCTGGATTTTGTGTATTCTCTGCCCCGTGCACTTCTGTGCAGCATGTCACCTGACCTTTGACTCCTGTGCATCTTTTTCCTCAAATGCTTAGCCCTATTTTTCTCAGAGCACCCACTGATTACATTCCGTTGATCATGCTCACATTTCCTTAACTTGCTGGGAAATAGGCCCATATTATAAATTCTGCTCCCCATAAGGGAAACTGATGGATTCTTCCAGACTCCCAGGCCCCCAGAGTCTTTGATCCTGAAGAACACAGCATGAGAAATGAACTGAGTGCACAGCCATCTCCCCGCAGCTGTGACGGTGGCGTCTCTGGGTCCACCGTGCCGGGGGCAGCCTCTCTGGGGAGCGAGGTTTAAGTTAAACAAAGGATAAGGAGGAACAAAGCCTGGGAAGAGCCTGGAGAAGACAATCCCAGGCTGGGGGAAGAGCAAATGTCCAATTATAAACTCTCAGCTGGAGAAGAAAAGGACTTGCTGGAGCACATCCAGGAGAAAAACCACAGGAACGATTAAATACCATACACACGAGACAGAGACAGAGGATAGCGATCAGCTATTCTTCATCACCATCGCAGAAAAATATAAAATTAGAAAATAAGAGATTTCATCTAGAATCGCTTCCCCACCCAGTAAGCTTTCCAAAATAATTTAGAACATCCTTTTTTCTCTGGCAATGAATATCTCATTAGGATAATCGGCTCCTTGGAAGTGCAGTCTGGTTGCAGGCCTATCAAATAAGTGAGTCTAGATTCCCCAAAAATTTCAGTTCACCAAATGGGATCCTACTTAGATCTAATTTCTGGGAGTGCAGGTTATATATACAATATTTTAAGACTCCAGCGTGCTGCAGAATACCAGGACTTGGCTATATACATCTTATGGAGGGAAATGGCCTGGGCAAAACCATCCTCACACACCTGGAATGGAAATGTCCTAATTCATTCATTGAAGTAGGTAAACTCTATGCTTAGGAACTTCCACAAATGTTCCTAAATGCTTATACTGGGGCCCTGTATACAGAAGCCACATATCATTAGCAAGTGTAGTGATTATAACACTGTGACTAATGTTAGGGTATTTTCTCTATGCCACGCACAGTGTTAAGAGAGTTCATGTTATTTAAGCTTTTAACAACTCTGCAACAGATACTGCTGCTCCATTTTATGAGAGAAGAATTTGGGGCTATATCAGGTACAGCAATCCCTTGGTTCATGAACACTTCTGTTCCTCAACAATTTGATTCCCAGGCAGAAGTGTTCAGCAAAATTTTGCTTCTGTTCCCGAACTCCACACCTGGTGACAAACATGACCACAACCACCTTCCCTGCATGATCATGAATACTGCAATCTTCCCCAGAAGTATGGAATAAATTAAGTTCATGAACCAAGTTGCCACTGTAATTACAAAGCCTGAAATTAGAGGTTGTAATGAGGAGTGTTCTCTGATTCTAGAAACTTTGCTTGTAACTCTATCAATAAGCATGGCTTTTAGCCACAAATAATACATTCGATTTAGCTAAGTAGATTAAGCAGATAGAATTTTATTTGCTCATATAACAAGAAGTTTTTGAGGCAGTGTCTCACTCTGTTGTCAAGGACAGCCTTGTAATGATGATACTCCTGCCTCAGCCTCCTAAGTAGCTGGGATTACAGGTGTGTACCACCATGTCTAGCTGATGTATACTGTTTTATGAAATGTTTTCAAATATATTATTACCTAATGATTGTAAGATGATCGGTCAAACTCTGCAATAGAATTTGATTCTAGTTCAGAAGTAGCATAAAAGTGGAGGGCAAAACCTGAGGGCTGTACTTGTGTCTCATAGTCAGAACTGTGCCATACTGGCCAACCCAGAGATTAAAAAGAAGCTGGAAAGGGAAGTGTCTGTGTACCCTCATCTTCAAAGTATAAGCAGATTAAAGAGGAACAATAAAGACTTTGAGTCACAGCAAAGATTAAGCAGAATCTTCTGCCAAACAAGGCAGAGAAAACATGATCAAATGAAAGGCATTAATCCTTGCAGAATGGAATTTGGGGAAAAGGAGATGGTATACAAGTTTAAATAACAAAGCTAAGTATTGACTTGAAGTCCAACCTAGCTTGAAACTCTTGTTTGAATTTCAAGATTAGTTGAGTCTAGGAGGTAGAGCTGTCACATGACCACAACCTGTCACAAGATTACACCAGAGAGATATCCTACTGCTTCTAGACTGTGTCATCAGAAGCATAAGCTGTCCCTTGTTCCAGAGCCCTGACAATCTGTCATCTTATAACCTCTTATCCTCCAGTCTCAGGGTCAGTAAATCCTCATTTACTAAGCCTAGGGCTTGCCAGAAGCAAAGGTAAAAGAGGCTGGGAATGATCACCCGGATTAGCCAAACTACAACCAGGACTACTGTTGTAGAATAGGGCCCTTCAAACCTTAACTTTCCCATGAATCACCTGGGGATCTGCAGATTGTGATTCAGTAACCAGAGACTGGGCTGAGAGTCCACATTTCCATCCAACCCTGAGGTGAGGCTGAGCGGATAAAGGAATGCCATGAATAGCTGGCGGTTTCAAGAGTAATGGCTTCTTCCCCTGCCCAGGCCCACTTGCCAAGTAAGGAACAAGTATTATTATTTCTCCTGTTAAAATACATCACTCTTAGTGTCTTACAGCACTGCGATGCTCCAGTTATAATAGAAAATCACCATATATTTGGTGACAGGACCAGTGTGTCTGTCCACATTCTTGTCCTGTTGAGAGTTCACCAGTTCTATTTAGTTTCAACAACATCAGTAAGGTGTTTCCACCTATACCACTGCTGCCCTACAGGTGTCGCCCTTCCTTTTACATGAACTATGAGTGTCGAGTTCTTTTGCAAGGGGCTGCCTGCACTACTTGGTCAGAAAGGTTCTAAAAAGCGTTGGTCCCCTGTACTCTAGGATCAAAGGAAGAGGAATAACATAATATGGGCAAAGATAATAAAACAGGAAAGTCTCTTAGAAGTCATCCTATTTTCAAGTTAACAAGCGAGCCTTCCATTGTTCAGTGGATGACATGAGACTCCTGGATCAGAGATAAAGGATGTTGTCATTCACAGTACAACAGGTAGCACATGCCCCATGTTCACATTTGGTTCCTCTTGTCACCCCTGTGCCACAGAGGCAGTGAAGAGGCAGGCCCAGATAGATGCAGGGTGCACAATGAGTTTGTGTCACAGCTGGGGAATCTCAAACTTTAACATGGTAAACAGTCCTGCAAGCAAAGCTTCACAACCTTCACCCCAGAATGCAGATGTTATCTTTATTACGTGTGTCTCGAAACAAATAAGCCCTCAACACAGTGGAAAACACTCTCTCTATTTCTAAGGCTATTATCTTTGTAAACATCTTTGAACAGATAGTCCAGAATAAAAGTGTCACAGAATACATATATATAGGAACTGCCCCACAACACAGGTAGATTAAAAACAAATAGAAGGAAAAAACAAATGGTTTAGGGAAAAGAAGTGGAAATAAGATTGAGACTAGAACATCTCCTTAGATCATCGCAGTACTGGCTTCGTTAGCAACTATTCTGCTCTGCACATAAGCCACATTAGTAATTTGTTTCCCTTCTTCTAAAACATGTGTGCATTTTCTACTTGTTAGCAAAGTTCTTTGGACTTTGTTTTTCAGGGAGGGTTCAACGAAGTAAGGGAGGTTATTAGAGAGATTTTCCACAGCTCTGGTTCCATTACTACAGTAGTAAATAAGAAACATTAAAGTCTTCAACTTATCATTGCTCTCACTAATCAGCAGCTGCAGATTCCGTGCTTATCATTTAAGAAGCATTCCCTTAGCAATAAAATCGCTTTGCTGCAGCTTCTCCTAATGAGCGGTATGCACGACGATACCCTCCCCACGAGACAATGGGATGTGCAGGCACAGATAAGCACGCTCATGAAGTTCCCAGCCCTAGCAGCAAATGCAACTCCAAAGTAAAAACACACTTACCCTCCCTCTGCCCTCTACCCACCTGCTAGACTATTTTAGTTCTCAGCGATGTCTGATGATTCTCTTTGTAATACTACAAGACTCTCCTGATGTTCCTCACATATAAAGGATTATAAAACCCAAGTAGCAAACCAAAACGCTATTTTTAAAAATTCTCTTCTTCAGGAAGAGCTAGTTCCTAACACTTTAAAAGCATCAGACCAGGTGACAACTAATAGCTTCAGACCTGGTGAAAATAAGACGTTTGGGATATGCATGAAGACTTCGGAATCAACTTCACATTATAGTCCTGAAGTCAAGAAGGTGAGGACTTGACTCATTCGAGTGGCAAATCCTTCCATGTTCTTAAAGCTGCTAATCACTAACTAAACTTTGCAAAAATCTCATAGAGAGCTTTGACAAATGGAAGTGAACTGGTCCTAGGCTCCCTAGGAATAACTATAACAAAAAGGTCACATTATAGTTGATTGAAGATAACAGTATGAATGGACACCCTGAGAGCTGTGGTTTTTCATTTCTTCTTACAGTCTTTATCTTATAACATCTTCCCCATTTGGTTTGATATGTATGTTTCTGTGTGCATTGAGACAATTAGAGGGAAATATAAAAAATTCTTTTTGACCTCTTAAAGGAACATGTAATTTAACATGTGCTATTTGAAGTGAGTTTAAAGTGATATCTGGCTGTCTTCAATATGTAACTGCTTCCTAAAAGGGAAAAATTTTGCAGACTGAAAAGTAGCTACTAATGATGACTCTGGATTGGAACTCCAATTGTGTATTTTTTTTCATGAAAGAAAGGCTAGTTTTATTCACACATAGCTGGTTTGATTAAAATTCCTGGAATGGCTCAAAATAAGACCATACAAATTAACTTCTTTCATATCAGTGTTGATCATCAAATAATTATGAAGACTAAAAATTATTTGTGTACATACCATGTGGTTTATTATTTCTAACCATGCCTAGTAGCTCAAGCTACATAGAAAAAGTACAAGAAATTCAAGAGTAGGTATTATTTTTAACACAAATAACAAGCAGATCCCAATATTAATTTTAACTTTTATTTATTGCTAAAGAACAGGCAAAACTAGCATGCCCTTATTCTTTTTTCACCATCTCTTAGAGAGGTACTTAAACACCCTTCCAAGATTTTTTTCTCAATAGTAAAGGAATAGAATGAAAATGATTTCATGATAATGAAAAGCCCTACCTGTATTTTTAAACAAATGGGCTACAATTATTCTGTAGTTTTAAAGGTGTCCTGATTTTTATTTATGAATTTATTTATTCATAGGCAAATACCAACACCAGATAGAAAGCTCAAATGCATTACATTGTCTTTAGGTATCATTTATTTTAATTTTTGTGCCAGGATACCTACTTACATTGCTCTTGTCTCTTATCAGTCCTACCCAGTATACCAAAATCCACTCTTTCCAAACACATGGCATTGTCTAATTTTTAAAAAATGGAAAAGAACAGAAATAATCTATGACTCCCAATTACCTATAATCATGATTCTCAGACCTGTTCCACTCAAAAAGTAACAGAAATCGTGCTCCAGGGATGTCATAAACGAAAAACAAGACTTTGACCCTACATGGAGCTGGGAGAAAATACATATGGTGTACTTGGTAGCTATGCACTAGTGGGTAGAATGTCTGTGCCCATGAGCCTTTGTCCCCTAATCTGCAGTGTTTATTGAGTGCATAAAATGAGATGTTACAGTTAAGTTATTTATCACAGCAGCTAGCACTTAATAGAGACTCAAAAATCCTACGGGTCTTTCTTTCTGTTAGTGAAATACCATGCTTTTTACAGGAAGCTGTTATCAAACTCAAAGTAATATTTTAGCAGATTATGTAGTACAAAATTTAAACCATAAGGGCTAATATTTTGGAAATAAAAATTGTAAAAATTGTGGAAGAAAAAAATCTCCATTTATTAATTTAGTTTTTTACAAATTCAGAAAGTCTGACATTATTGGATTTTTTAACCTTAGCTCAAGACACTTCAGCTCAAGTCACGCAATAAAAATGCGCTGTGGAAACATGGCGTGAAGAACCCATCAGGTAAAATCCAAATTATTTGACCTTCACAATTCCCTCAGTTTGGTACCAACAGATGTTTTCAAAGTTTTCTACTTGTAAACCTTCAGTCCTGGTCAGAGCAGTCTGAAGTCCCTAACTAATCACTTTCTTGTTTATCACTGCAACTGTTTCTCTGTCATTTCTATACCAAAGTGACATCCTCTAATGCCGCAGCTCCAGGCCACTAGGCAATGCAGACCCAGAGTGATTACAAGACTACAGAGAGTCTTACAAGTTTTCAAAAGAAGCTTACATTAGTCAGCTTTCCACTACTGTGACAAAATAACTGAGACCAACTTTAGGCAAGAAAGTGTCTATTTTGGTTCTGTTTTGAAGGTTTCAGTCTATGACCTATCGGTCCTCTTGCTTCTGGCTGATGGTGGCGCAGTATGCCAGAGTGGGATTGTCTGACAGAAGAGGCCCCTTCATCTCATGGCAGCTGGGAAGTGGGAGATGGAAACTAGTGTTCCACCACCCTTTTCTAGAGCATGCCCCCAATGATCTAAAACATCCCACTAGGTCTAACCTCTTAAAGCTCACCATCATCTTTTAACAGCATCAAGCTGTGGACCAACCACATGGGCCTGTGTGAGACCCCAGGAGACCAAATCAGACTCTTCCTTATTTAAAATTGTTTACCTCAGGTATTTTGTTAAGTAAACAGAAGCTGGCTAACATAAGCTTCTTTTGAAAACTTGTAAGATTCTAGACCCAAACTGTAATGAAGTTTGTACTCTGGAATTTGATATGAAATTTCTCAACTTTTAAATGTTCATAGCTGATTAAAATATTTCAAACCTAGATAAGCTGGAAAAAAATACCTTCTGGCTAAACTGAACACCATCTCTTTAGGAAGCAGCACTGGTCCTTGAAAATCATTCCGTTTAACTCTTCCTCCTCACAGTGAGAGTCTGCATGGAATCCATCTCGCCATGAGTTCACCTTCTGGATTTGCCTACCTCTTAGATGCTCATCCTTTCCTCTCTTTAGCATTTACTTTTAGACTGGTTTAAACTGCTATCTAACATGTTTTTCTTTTAGTTTTCTGATGAACAATGGTTATATCCTGAGAGGATTTTACCTTGAATTATTTTTCTTCACTTGGAACACACTGAATTTGATGAATGAATAAATTATACCAAAGCTCCATTTCCAAGTTTCTGTTGACATAATGATCATTGTCTGTTTACCCAATAAATTCTTTTTTATTTATTTTTACTTTATACATTTTGCTATTCAGTGGGAAGTAAAATTTTTCCACCATTGCTCCAATTTAAGGAGGGTATAAGCAATAAATGTACATGCAAAAGCATGATTTTGGATTTATTCTAAGCCGTCAGCCTGGTGCATTCTCTTATATACACTGGACCTAGGTCACAGACCCTGGGAGGTGTAATTGTTTGTGTTAGTCATCTGCAAGCTTGCTTTGTCCTTTTATTTGAGGTACTGACAATTCTTGTAATATCAGAAAATATATTTGATTATAATATCAAAAGGTCTACACTAAATCCAATATAAACTAAACTATTTATGAATAAGAATATTTTTTTAAAAAATTTTGTCTTTTTTTTGAGACAAGTTCTCGCTATGCTGTTCAGGCTGGCCTTGAGCTCACTTTATAGCCCAGGCTGGTATCAAGCTCACAATGATCCTCCCACATCAGCCTCCCGAGTGCTGGGATTACATGTGTGCACCACCATACCTGGTTTAAAATTTTAAATACTGGGGCTGGGGATTTAGTTCAGCGGCACAGAGCCTGCCTGGCAAGCGAGAGGTCGTGAGTTTGATTCCGGGAACTGGAAAAAAATAAAATAAAATAAAATTTTAAATACCATAGGTGGTTTCCATTTGGGTGGGCAAATTGAGAAATGCCTAGGCATGAAAGCAAAACAAAAACTCACTGTTGTTATGATCCCTGCCCTTCCTTCCATAGCCATGTTCAAATCTTCCTTTATTGAAGTCTTTGTTGTTGGTCTATTATTGATCACAGTCACCTTTGTCTGTAATTTAAATCAATTTCCAAGTTGTAAGGTAAAGTGCTTCTGCTTTGCCAGAAACTTTTGAGCTCTTGCATTTTATGGGTGGCAACAGGACACAGTCTAAGAGCATAAGCTTCGTGCAGAGAACTGCTTACTAGCAGAGAAAGAATTCCCAACTCATTTCTGGGGGTTCTGTTTTCTAACATGCAATATGTGGGTGGTAATACATAATATTGGAAGTCAACATGACAAGCATAAAAATGGAGTTATTCTTTTTCCTTCCCTTGTCCTCTTTTCTACCCATCTGAAGTGAGAACCTCCAGGATATGGTCACCCATCCTCCATCAGGATGTGGAATCTGGGGAGAAATGCTTTGCCTTTGGCTGTGTACCCTGTAATTTCTCTCCATGGAGCTACTTCAAAAATTGTTAGTTCTTTCATCTGCTCATTCATTCCACAAATATTTACCTCTCTTTCAAGTCATCTGTAGAATGAATAAATGAATGCCGTGATGTAAGTTGAGCCTGGGAAATGTACAACGTAGGCTCTACTACACACACTGTGTGGGAACAGACTTTGCATTGAGACTGATGGCATCAGAATAAGTTGTGTTCTCTAATTTGGCAAACTTTAAATACAGAAAGGAAGATGATTTGTTGATGACAAGGTAGAAAGTGAAGAAAGTCTACGGGGCATAATTTAACCAGGAGTTAACTCTCAGGCCACATCACAGAGCCATTGGAAAAGGTAGTAATGTTTCTATTAAGAGGTGAGCTGTAGGATAAGCATCTTTGACTTTAAAAGGGGCATATAAAAAAGCTTTAGTATTCATTATTAAAGAATTAATTGCAAGTCCAGCATAGTGGCACATTCTTGTCATCCCAGCACTCTGAGAAGCCAATACAGGAGGACAGCTGGTTTGAGGCCAGCCTGGAGAACTTAGTGCTGTAGCAAGATCTTCTCTCAAAGTAAATTAATAATAATAAAGCCTGAAGATGTAGCTCTGTTGGAAGATGCTGGGTTCAACCCCCAGTGTGACCAAATAAACAAACAAAAGAATTAATTGTAGGCATTGAGCGCCTTCAATGAATTAAACAAGGTGTGTAAAGTCTTCAGTTAGTAACTCCAGCATTGCGTGTGACCTAGAGTGGCTCCTCCAGAGAAAATGAGATCTGGAAGTCTTCAAAATGACAACAGCAATTTTATGGTTTATCCTCAAAGACAGAAGGCTAAGGAGTAAATAATAATTGGCTTTAAAATATAAAAAATTTTAGTAAGAAGAACAATAAACTTGTTGGATTACCACTATTAGGTAAAGACAATATATCCAAAATGTACAATAGATATTGTGATTTGGGAAGTCACTGTTCAAAAGAAAAGATAACCTGTAATGGGAAGGGGAAAGGAAGAAAAGAAAAAAATATGTATACATAAGATAGTTAAAGATTGTTACACAGCTAATTTCTCTTAGTTCATTAAAAATAAAGTTTTGTGCTAATATTATATAGAGAAGATATCTTGCCTATATCTTCTACTCTGAACAACTATTAGGAACACAATAATACACAATGTGTCAACTATTGTAACTGTCCTAATAACCTTTTTTGAAACTTGGTTTCATTGCCATGTTTATCTTTTCAAAAGGAAAGAACAACTGGGATGGGAGAAAGGAGAACATTGGAAAGGGAAATACACACACACACACACACACACACACACACACGATAGCTAAGATAATTGTACTACTAATTTCTATTGGTTTATTGAAAGGAAAAGTTAATGCTTGATGGTTTGATCAATTTTGCATGTCTATACCTGGTAATCTGAGCAACTGCTTTGAAGATAACAATATGTAATATAACAACCATTGTTACTTTCCTATCACTTTGTTTCGGAATTCTGTATCACTTTTATTGTTTTGTTTTTGTCATTTTATTTGTTTGTTTGTCTTTGACATAAAATGCAGTGGAGGGGCTTGGTTGTGTGAGAGAGATTGATTTGATAAACTTCTGGAAGATGCTAAAGCACAAGGAGTTCCGAGGAAAGCTCTGTATCTTCTGTCCAGGAGCTTTCTGAGGGGAAAACCATCGATCACTGTCAGAGAGAATTTATACATTCATCCATATTGAAAGTGTGTGACATATAATTATAAAGTTAAAAGAAAACTTCAGAGACCCTTCTTTATCCCTCTTTGACAGATGGTTCAAACAATTGCTGAAAATAGCTACTCATCCTTTACTAAAACTTCAAGAGAGACAGTTTACTTACCGCCCATTGATAAAATATCATACTGTCACCAAGTGCATCCTGATGTATACCTTAACTAGCCAGAAGAATACAATGGATACAAACAGCTCTGGGTATCTATGTATTAATAAAGCCTAGTGTTAAAAATCCAACATGGGGATGGCTTTTTTCTCATTTCTCATACCCACTGCAAAAATGCTGAACATCATTTGCTTTCCTTTTAATCTCTCATAGAAACAATGTTATGCTGAAAAAATATATCCCTCCAATAAATGAGAATGGGTTCTAAATTCTTTTATTGGAAAAAGGACTCGTATTTAACAGTCAGATTTTGATGTGCAGGAGGCAGGGGTTAGGTGAGATCGGCCTGCTGATGAGTTACAGTTCCAGCAGGATCTTCTTCTGTAGCTTCCAAAAACCATATAATTCATCACCCAAACTGGAGCAGTGTTAAAAATGACAGGCTGAAGAGCTATTAAATAACTATAATAGGACAATAGTCATGAACTGAAACCAGCCCAGACAAACTTGGAACGGCAGTCATCTATTGATACCCAAATTTCATGTACCATAAAAGTGACGATAAGACATCTTCAAATTACTCTAAAAATATGAGATTTCCTATTGCATGATTTATGGACACCTGCAGTGACTCCTTTCTAAGGGTGTTGTTATAAAACCATCAATAAAACTTATGTGGAATTAAATTTATCCTTACACCGTTTGCCAAAGAAAAATGCTGATTGACCAGACACTTCTCTTACATTTTTCTTTGTACTCGCAGAATAGCTCAAAGAAGCAGTGTTGGAAAAGAAACTTAGTAATTGGACTGCCAAGATTCATGAATTGAAACTTTCTGAACCCATCTCACATTAGAAGATGATGATCCTTAGCCTAACACAAACAGCAAGCCCTGCAATCCTCTCTGCACATCCAAATATGTTGTGCTTCAAAGCCACAGAGCTCTGAATCAGGGAATTAGCCCTTGTGAAATCGGATAATTTGCTTCCATTGCTTATCAGAAAGCAAATTTTCTGGGTGACTCTGGCACAGGACCCTTAAGAACAATTCTTCTTTCAAATCAGTGTAATTTTATTTCCAATGTACATTTTTCTCCTGAAAGAGGTATTTATTTTATATCAGATGTTTTTGCTGGCTGGCGCAAAAGAATTACTCTCTAGCTGGCTCTAATTGTCATTTTTTAATTCTCCTTTAACACCTTCCTGCCCTTCCCTTGTCTCCTGTTTCCAGCCTCAGTTAAATATCCAAGCATTGTTTTACATTTCCAGCTTCCTAGACTGTAAAAGGATGTAAGCTAGATAATGCTCAAGAGTCTATCTGGCTCTATATTTCCACAACTAGTTCTCAGTGGAAAGATTACAGGAACTCCTCAAAATTCACCCTTGCATTACCTTCCTGATTTGACTCACCAAAATATGGTGCCACAGGGGTGGGGATTTAGCTCAGCGGCACAGCACCTGCCTGGCAAGTGCAAGGTCATGAGTTTGATTCCCAGTCCCAGAAAAAAAAACAAAATATGGTGCCACAATATTTCCCTTTAAATACCGTGTTTATTTCTAAGTAATCTGCTCTGGAAACCAAAACGTCTCTTTATCACTGAACCTAACTGATCTATGTTTCCCTTTTTTGATGAGAGATGTTGTTTGTTTTGTTCTGCTTTTGAGACAAAGCCTCACATTCCCCCACCTGGTCTTAAACTTGTTTACTTAAGTGATCTTCCTGCCTCAGTCTCCTAAGTAGCTGAGACTACAGGTGTGTACTACCACAACTGGCTCCAATCTGTTCTTCCTTGTAAGACGTAAGATCTCCAATGACTTCTATTTTTCCAGCTCACCATGACTTAGTCTCTCAGAAGTAGCCAGCCCAAAGGGTTCTTTCTGATGAAACACCTCTTTTCACAGTTTCAGGTTCATTTATGCTCCTTTGTTATTTGAGACTCTTTCCTTTACAATTGACTTATATCTTTTATGTAATTCAAGTCTCTAAAAGTTGCTTCTAACTAGTTTACCTTAACATCTTTCTCATGTCTATGTATACACTGAATCAATTTTCTATTATCTTTCATATAACTATACCGCTCATTCATCCACTTATTCAGTGTATGCAGGGGGGCACACTTACCAAGCACTGGTGAGAAAGCAATGAACAGATCAACAAATCACTGACCTCTCTTATACCAGCAGGGGCTGCTGCGGCTGGTGGAGAAGGCAGGGTGTGAGCACTACATCAGTGCTAAATGAGAAATGCAACAGTAGGAATCTTAAGAACGAAGCAAAGATGAAAGCAACAAGGAGACACGTGTGGAAGGCATCTCAAGGGAGGGAGAGTTGGAGCAGACAAATGAAGGGGCAAAGCAGCTGGTAATTTGGCAGGATAGGTTCCCAAGGCAAAGGCCTAGATTTCAGAACAAGGCTGGGGTCACAGCAAGAAGACTGGTTTGGCTGGAGCCAAAATCATACCTGTGCCTTTAAGACCCCTTAATCCCTTGGCTTTCATATTCCCCACTCCTGTTCCCTGATTCCCTCACTCTCTGCTAGGCTACCTTATCCAACAGCCTAAGCATATTCCAACCTTAGAGCAATTGCTCTTGCTGCTCCTTGAACTCTGAATGTTCTTTACTGGAGTGTCTCATGCTACCTCTCTCTGTTTCACTCGGGATTCTGAGCAAATATCACTGCAGAACTTTCTCTCTCCATACCTTGCTTTATTTTTATCTATGGATAAACATAATTACATATGGGTTTACTTAGTGCCTGTCTCCAAGAATCACATTTCCTAGCACATGGGTGGTGTTCAATGGATGTATAGTCATAAAACTTCAGTGAGCCCTACCAATCTGAGGCAAGTACTCTATAGGTTTCAGTCATACTTCAAAGTTTTAAAGCTCTGAAATAATTGAGAAGTTGAGTGTCCTAATGATTTTTATGATCACCAAATTACCAAAATTTAGAAATCATAAATCCCTAGGAAAGAGGCTGGTAGAAAAACTACAGTGATTATCAAATGGAAGCTCAAATTTTCCAAAAAAACAGAAGAAGAAAAGGAAAAGGAAAAGGAAAGAATAAGAGGAAGGGAAAGGAAAGGAAAGGAAAGGAAAGGAAAGGAAAGGAAAGGAAAGGAAAGGAAAGGAAAGGAAAGGAAAGGAAAGGA
>NW_004955429.1:7961709-7974171 GCF_000276665.1 Chinchilla lanigera | reverse complement strand
AAGGAAAGGAAAGGAAAGGAAAGGAAAGGAAAGGAAAGGAAAGGAAAGGAAAGGAAAGGAAAGGAAAGGAAAGGAAAGGAAAGGAAAGGAAAGGAGTCTCAAGTTCTTATTGTAGGTGACTGCAGTCAATAAGAAAAAAGTAGTAATAAAGCAAGATCAAAGCTCCACAAACAAAAATAAGTGAAATACAATACTATAAACATGTTTTTCAACTGCAGAATACTTTTGAATGTTACTGAAGACATATATCAACACTTTAGAGTTCTTGAAGATGCAACTTTAGAATATATTCAGTGCATGAAAATACATTTTTCTTAAAAAAAAAAAAACTACCTCTTGATAGAAAACTATAAACCTTTATCCTTGGTTAAGTGCAAAGCATGAAAGGACATAACCACAACCTCACAGTGCATTCCAAGCAAATGCATAATTTCAGTCCAATTGAAATGCTGGCAAACTACAGAGAGGATAGATCTGGGAACAGACTAGAGAAAAGAAGGAAGGGACATTTACAAATCTCAAAGAAAACAATTCGATCAAAGTATTTATACCAAACAAATCCAGTTTCCAGAACTCTTCTAACACGATTGGAAATTCCTAGAAATAATTGTTCTCTCTTCAGGAGCACTGATGTAGACTGACTAGTGCCCCAAACCTCCAATTCATATGTCAATGCCATAATCCCCACTGGGAGGGTATTTAGAGACAGGGACTTTGAGGATAAATAGGGTTAAATCAGGTCATGAACTGGGCTCTCCCATAATAAGATTACTGCACTTGTGAGATGAAACTCTGGGGAGCTTTCTGCCTCTGCCATGTGAAGACAAAGCAAGACAGTCATCTGCAAACCAGGAGGAGAGCCCTCACCAGAACCAGGCCATGCTGGTACCCTAATCCCAGATTCCAGCCTCTAGAACTATGAGAAAAAAATTTTCTCTTCTTAAAGTCACTCAGTCTATAGTAATTTTTTTTTAGTTTTTTCTTATTTTAAAGAGAGTAAAAAAAAAAAAAACCAATAACAAAATAACCACAACATAGACAAAAACAAAGCAGCACACAAACAATAAAAATGATACCAGATTTCAAAACAAAATGATAGGAATTAACAGTGGTTGTTACATTACACATTGTTATCTTCAATGTTGTTTGGGTTACCAGATGTAAGAATGCAAGATTCATACCATTAAATAGAATAAAAATAGTTTAAAAAACATTAGAAATGATACACAGCTTCATTAAACAAGATGTTAGAAATTCACCAACGGTTGTTATATTGCATGTTGTTCTCTTCAAATTAGTTGTTCAGGTTACCAGATATAAGCATGCAATATTAGTCAAAAAAAAAAAATTTAAGCCTTAACCGTTCCTTTCAATAAACCAATAGACATCAGCAGTACAATTATCCCAACTATCCTTCTATATACCTATATATATTTCCTTTCCTTTTTTCTGCCTTTTTCTCCTTTCCCCCATCTCAGTTGTGCCTTCCCTTTGAGCAATTTCTTTCCCTTTCACAATATGTATTGTACCTTTTGGGTTTTATTTACTCTTTCATGAACTACATTAGGGAGACAATATGATGTTTACACATGTGGGTCTGATTTATTTCACTTAAGAGTGTGCTCTTTAGCTGCATCCATTTACCTGTAACTGCCTCAAGTTTATCTTTTTTTATACCTGAGTAATACTTCATTGTATAAAAAATACTACATCCGTTTTATCCATTCCTCAGTTGATGGACATTTGGGTTGTTTCCAAGATTTTGCTACGACAAATTGTGCTGCTATAAACATAGGTGCAGATATATCTCTGTAGTATGATGTTTAAATTCTTTTGGGAAAATACCCAGAAGGGGAATATCTGAGTTAAGTGGGACCTCTAATTCCCTACTGTTTTGAGGAATCTCCACACTGATTTCCACAGTGGTTTCACCAGTCTACACTCCCACCAGCAGTGGAAAATTGTTGTTTTTTCCCCACAGCTGCACCACCATTTTTTATTGTTTGATTTCTCGATGGTAGCCATTCTTTTTCTTGTGCAGAGGAATCTCAGTGTTAATTGGCATTTCTCAAATGACCAATGATGTTGAACAGTTTTTCATATATTTATTTGTCATTTGTACTTCTTCACCTGAGAAGTGTGTATTCATCTCAGATGCCCATTTTTGGAATGGGTTTTTGAATTTTGGGGGCCTGATTTTTTATATTATTTATGCTTTCTAGATAAAAGTCCTTTGTCTGAGTGACAACTAAAATTTCTTTCCAATTCATGGGTTTTCTTTTTACTCTGTTGGTGATTTCTTTTGATGTGCAAAAACATTTCAATAAGATGAGATCCAAGTTGTTGATTCTTTGAAGTATTTCCCATGCAGTTTGGTTTTTGTTCATGAACTCTCTGCCTACCCCTATGTTTTTAAGATTTCTACCTACTTTCTTTCCCAGTAGATTTAGTGTTTCTGCTTTAATCTTTAGACCTTTGATCCATTTTGACTTTAGTTTAGTGCATGGTGATAGACATGGGTCTAGTTTTAGTCTTCAGCAAGTGGAAAGCCACTTTTTCCAGAACCATTTATTAAAGAGGCTATCTTTCTTCCAGTGAATTTTGCTTGGCCCTTTTATCAAAGATAACGTAGCTGAGTGTGTTTGTAGTTGTGTCTGCATCTTCTAATCTGTTCCATTGATCTTCACATCTGTTTTTTTGTCAATACCATGCTGATTTTATCACAGTAGCTTTGTAGTATAATTTCAAGTCAGGGATTGTGATGCCTCCTGCCTTTTCTTTGTTGCCAGGATTGCTTTTCCTACTCTGGTTCAGATGAATTTTTAAAAATATTTTTAAAATTTTAAAAATATTTTTTCTAGATCTGTGAGGTAAACTAATGGTTTTTTAATTTGAATTGCTTTGTATCTGTACAGGCCAGGGATATAGCTCAGTGGCATGAGCAGCTGCCTGGCAAGAATAAGGTTTAGAGTTTGATTCTTAGTACCAAAAAAAAAGTTTAAATCTGTAGAACAATTTTGGGAGTATGGCTATTTTCACAGTGTTGGTTCTTACTGTCCATGAGCAAGGAATATCTTTCCATTTCCTGAAGTCCTCTTTGATCTCTTTTTTCAGAGTACTGTAATTTTCACTGTATAGATCTTTTATTTCCTTCATTAGATTGATTCCTAACTATTTCATTTTTTGGTATGCTATTATGAAAAGTGTGGTTTCACTAATTTCTCTCTCAGTGTGTCTGTTGTTTATGTACAGGAATGCTACTGATTTTTGAGTGTTGACTTCATATCCAGCTACGCTACTGAACTTGGTTATTAAATCTGTAAGCCTTTGGTAAAGATTTTGGGACCTTCCATATAGAGTAACATGTCACCTGCAAATAATGATAATTTTACTTCTTACTTTCCTATCCTTATTCCTTTTGTTTTTCTCTCTTGTGCAATTGCTCTGGCTAATACTTCCAGAAATATATTGAATAGGAGTGGTGACAGTGGACATTCTCGTCTTGTCCCTGATTTTAAAGTGAAAGCTTTCAGTTTTTGTTCATTTAGTATGATGTTAGCTGTTGGTTGGTAAAGACCATTTGTTCCTATTTTTTGTAGGGTTTTTATCATGAATGAGTGTTGGACTTTATCAAAAACGTTTTCTGCACTTAATGAGATGATCAGTGATTTTTGTCTTTGGCTCTATTGATACAGTGTATTATATTAATTGATTTGCATATGTTGAACCATCCCTACATCCCTGGGACGAATTGATCATGATGTATAATCCTCTTAATGATCTTCTGCATTCTGTTTGCTAGTATTTTCTTGAGAATTTTTGCATCTATATTCATTAGGGAGATTAGCCTGTAGTTCTCTTTTTTGGTTAGGTCTTTCTCTGGCTTTGGTATCAGGGTAATACTTTGTTCCAGAAATGAGTTAGGGAGAATTCCTTTACTTTCTATTTCATTAAGGAATTTGAGAAGAATTGGCATTAAATCTCCTCTAAAGTTCTTCTAGAATTCAACCGTGTATCCATCAGGACCTGAGCTTTTCTTTGTTGATAAGTTTGTTATTACATTTTCAATTTTGTTGGCTGATATTAAGTTATTCAGGGTTTTTATATCTTCTTGTTTTAGCTTTGATGATTCATATGTACCTAGGACTCTGTCCATTTCCTCTGTTTTCCATCCTATGAGAGTAAAGATTTTCGTCTACGGCCATACCACCCTGAACATGCCCGCTCTCATCTGATCTCAGAGGCTAAGCAGGGTCGGGCCTGGTTAGTACTTGGATGGGAGAGTAAAGATTTTCTATGTAGGTATTGATGATCTTCTAAATTTATACAGGATCTGTAGTGAATTCATCCTTTTCATTTCTTATTGCATGAATTTGAATTTTTTTCATACCTTTTTGATAAGGTTGGCTAGGGGCTTATCAATTTTATTTATTCTTTCAAAGAACCAACTCTTCAAATCAATAACTCTTTGTATTGTTGTCTTAGTATCCATTGCATTAATTTCTCCTCTGATCTTTATAATTTCCTGTCTTCTTTGGGCTTTGGGCTTGGTTTGCTTTTCATTTTCTAGAACCTTGAGGTGCACCATAAGATTGTTTATTTGTGCTCATTCTGTTTTCCTGATGTGGGAATTCACTGTTATAAATTTCCCTCTTAGGAATGCTTTCATTGCATCCAACAGGTTCCTGTAAGTTGTATCTGCATTTTCATTTGATTGTAAATATTGTTTAATTTCTTCTTTAATTTCATCTGTGACCCATTGTTTGCTCAGGAGTATGTTATATAATTTCCATGTTTTTATGGAGTTTTTGTGATTTCTTTTGTCAATCATTTCCAATTTCATTGTACTGTTTTCAGATGGTATGCATGGGATAATTTCAATTCCTTTGCATTTACTTAACTATGTTCTACAGGTGAGTATATGGTCTATTTTAGAGAACATCCCCTGTGCAGCTGAGGAGAATGTGTTTCCTGGTGTTGGGTGGAACACTCTGTAAAATTAAATCCATTTGTTCACAAGTTTGATTTAGTTCTGCTATTTCTTTGCTGATTTTTTTGTCAAGTTGATCTATCTCTTTGTGACAATAGGGTGTTAAATCCCCTGTTATGATTGCATTACTGCTTATTTGATTTTTCATGTTGGTTAAAATTTGTCTTATATAGTTCATTGCTCCTGTATTTGGTGCATAGATATTTATGCTTGTTATCTCCTCCTCTTGCAATTTTCCCCTAACAACTATGTAGTGACCTTCTTAATATCTTTTGATCATTCTTGGTTTGAAGTTTACAATGTCTGCAAACAGAATAGCTACCCCAATATTTTCTGGGTTCCTGTTGCATGGAATATTGTTTTCTGTCCTTTGACTTTCATTTTATGAATTTCCTTTTGAGTTAAATAAGTTTCTTGTATACAGCATATTGTTGAATTTTGGTAAAACAAAATCTCATAACAAAATAGTAGCAGAATAGTTAATACATTACATGTTGTTATCTTTAAAGTACTTGCTCAGGGTATGAGATGCAGGCATAAAAATTTCCCAAAGTGATACCACAGCCTAAGTAGACTAAGACTAGATCCCCCAAATGCAAAGAACTCTCAAACAAATAGAAGGAATAAAGCTTTGGTTTAACTGTATCCTTTTCTTCTGTAAAGGAAGCCCCTAAACAAGGGTGTGGCTTGCCATCCTACATTCGCAGATGGCATTAGTTGGCAAGTTTATATAACATGAACTTCTGTGGGCTCCAGCTTCCAATTGAAATTAAGCACATACTTACTTGCCAAAAGAACTAAAGAGAACTTTTCAGTTACTAGCTGGATAATCTGTTCTAATTTTGATGAGCTCCATTTACTGCCAACAGATTTTGAAGATAATAATTTCCAAAGAATGCAATAACTACACCTTTCCTGGTATTCTGGTACAAAGGAGACACCAGAAATAATGTGGCTTCCTGCTTCTCTCTTTATGACTTAATAGCTGTTTATGTGAGACACTTTCTCTTCACTGAGCCAAAATACCTGACACTCCCAAATTAAGGAGGAGAGGTTTATATTTGGCTCATGGTTAGTAAATGGTCCGGCTGGATCCAAGGCAGAAGCAACATGGCGGAGGGGCATACTGGAGAGGAAATCTGTTCATGTCATGGTAGCCAGGAAGCAGAGAAAAGAGGGGCCAGGGAGGCAGATATACCCTCCACCAATGGATGATCCAGCTAGTGAATATAGCATCCCCAGATGCAGTCACCTTCCACAAAGCACACCTATGAGTACATGAGGCCTTTGGGAGTCATTCTTGACTCCCTTTGGGGGTCTTGACCTTGCAATGGACCCTCAAAGACTCACACACATCTATTTATGCAAAATGCATTTAGTTCATCTCTAAGTTGCCAAAGTTTTAACGGTTCCAGCACTGATCAAAAGTCCAAGTCTAAAATCTCCTCTAAGACTCAAAGCAAACTCTGCCTCTCTGGTGTTGTTGGCGACACTCACAGTCTCTCTCAGGGTGGCTGTGCCCACTCCTTTGGTTTCCTCAGCAGACATTCCATGTCCCTGGCTTCTCCACCTTCCTGGGGTTTCCACTGCCTTTTGAGTTTTACTTTCACAGATTCACACACTGCCCTTTCAGGGGCACACTGCCTGGTGTTCCAGGCCTTCTTATGAAATCTAGATAGAAGTGCCCATGAGCCCACAAATTGTACATTCTACATACCTATAAAACCAGCACCAAATGGATGCCACTAATGTCTACCACCAGATTGAGCAGAAACCAGGACCCACGGACCATGGCTGCAGAGGACTCTGACTGCGTGAACACTGTGAACCAAATCCTAGGAAACCAGATCTTTAGGAGACCTTTCTCTGGAAAGGTGGCCTGGAGTTCACTTATCAGAACAAAGTCTTCTACTTTTACATCTTCAAGCTTGTGAAGGGTATGGTCTTGCTGATTTCTGAGGTGCTCTTAAGCCATTCTTCCTATTGTTTGGATGCAAAGTATTTGGCTTCTTTTAGGTGACTTTTGGGGTGTACCAGGAACTCAGGTCCTCATGTTTGCCAGGCAGGTGCTGTAGCACTGATATACATCCCCAACCTTGAGGTGCTAATATTTTCAGCAGCCGTGTCCTTCTCTGCTCCAACTTTACAGTTGTTTATTTTCTGGTAAAATGGAAAGCTTTTTAAATAGGCTTTTGATTTTGTTTCTCAGTATAAACTTGGCTTAAAACTACCAGTAGTACCCATGCCACAACCTGAACATTGGACTGCCTTGAAATTTCCTCCAGCAAGTTAATAAGTTCACCATTAATTAGTCCAGCCTTAATCTCAGTCTCCAGCACAATCTCAAAGCACAAGCAAAATGTAGACAAATTTTCTGCCAGAGTGTAACCTATATGGTCTTGAGTCTCACTTTCCATGGAGCCTTATCCCCAACAAAAACCACCTATCTCTGGCCTTTATCTTTTTGCATTTTTATCAGCATTCAGGTCTCCTGAGTTTGGATCAGAATCTCTCATCAAGTTCAGGTTTCAGCATTTGAGGGCTTCTCTATCTGGTACATCCCAGTCTTTTCAGACTCTCCCACATTGTTCGGTAGTCACAGAAATGACCCCACTTCTCTGGTATCAGTATATCTAAGGCACTTTCTTGCCAGTGGAACAAAATACCTAATGCCAACACCATAAAGAGGAAAGGTTTATTTTGGCACATGGTTACAGTCAAAGGTTGGCTGGCTCCAAAGCACAAGTGGTACGGAAGAGAGGCATAGCAGAGATATCAGAAGAATTACGTTTTGCTGATTCTTTCCTTCTGACTTAATACCCATTAATGACAGACTGGCTGTTCCGTTGAGAACGGTTGTTTTTCCTGTGAATCTAATAGGGGCTTAAACTAAGAAAGTACATTAATGGAGTTCTATAATTGTAACTTGGATGAAGTGGGTTAAACCTTTTGGAAAAGCAGAGTTCTCCCACAAGTTCCTAAGTGACCTTAATGTCCAGTCAGGGAAGCTTAAGCAAGCTCACCCTCCAGGAAGGAAGCTAACTACAGAAAAATCAGCAGAAATGAGATGGGAGGGTTGGGGAAATGGCATTAGAGATCATTAATTGTAAACAACAGTAACTCATGTTAGTAAATTCAAGTAAAATAAGCATTTATTTTAAAGATGTGGGTGACTTCAAAGAAATAAAAAATAAACACAGCTGCATTATCAAACACTTCCTCTCTTTCCATGCTGGGATACTATGATTCCCCTGCTGCTTTCTCTCCATCTCTTCCTTTATCCTCTGGGCAGATTCATTTCCTCTTCTAACTCATTGTTTTATTCTCCATAACTTTAGATTCTATGTTTCCTAATACTTTTCATCTTTTCAGTATCATAGCTCACTACTAGTTTCTCATTGTTCCTATTCAACATTCTAAGAAGGTCAGTCCAATCTTTGTCAAAATAGCTGGTAAAGAAATGGCAACTGGGTGTGTAGGTTCATAAGAAATATACATCTGTATTTAGAGGTACAGGCTGAAACACATGTTCAAAAGCCCACTCTCTTTGCATGTGCCTGGACAGGAAAATAAAGACTTATGTCCTCCAATATAATGACTCAAAAGTAAGAATAACCCAATACATCTATACAAACATTCTGAATGCCTGACTAGCAACTCTAACCACCAGACACAAGCGAACTTGGGAGGGAACTGCATTCATAAGACTACATTCAGAACAAAGCTCAAGTTTCGGTTCAACCAAAGGTCATTACTACTTCTCCCTAAACACTTGATCAAGTAGAAGCTTAATTTTTTGTTTGCAAATTGAAAATAGCCACTCAGTTCTTTTCAAAGCTAAGTTCATTTATCTAATACCATAAATGGTGCTGGTTTTTTGTTTTGCCTTTATTTTTGTTTTTATTATGGTTGGTCACCTTAGTATTCTTGTGTATTGCGCTCTCATAAAGGCAACTGAAAACTGAACCCAGGACGTAGTATTCAAGTGACTACAACCCACTGCCAACAGAATCTGAGGAGGATGCAGATGTTAGCAGATCCTTGAGCCCTTGAAATCCCATGTGCTAAGTGAATTGTGCCTATTCCATGTAATGGGCACATACAAAAAACATAGTTGTCATCTTTTGCTGTCTATAGGTAACAAGTAAATAGTCAGCACTCATCCACTTTGAGGAGTGAAAACAGGAAGAAGAATATAAAAAGAAGGATTAGGATGAAATAAAATAGACAATGCAGACCTTCTAAAAGCTTGGGTTATTTCTAAGAAATTTATTTTATCATCCAGACTCCTCTCATGTCCCTAAATCTTACCAATATCTGTAATTCACTTCTCAAGATAGCAACAGTTATTGAAACATTCTATTTATTGAAGATTTGGTTCAGTAGGCAATGGATTCACAACGATCTCAACAGATAATACAGAATGAAAAACTGGACAAACATGAGCCCCATCTAGTGTTAGACATATTTGAGTATTAAACACTTTGGCCTCAATTGCCAGTGTACCTAAAAATAGATTCCTTCATTTCAAACCAGAAGGTAGTTTAATTAATATTTAAAGAATTAAATCATGTCTTTCAAATTCAATCATTAAACATATAAGAATTAAGCACCTACTATGTTCTAAGCACTATGCTACAAGTGCACTAGTGTTAAAATTGATGAAAGAAAGTAGAGGCTCAACAATTTAAATTTCAGGTAAATACCCAAATATTACATTGGGCGTACTTATAATAATTGTTTTCACTGTTTATCAGAAATTCATATTTAACTAGGGTGTTCCATATTCCTACTAAATCTGGCAACCCCAACTGATAAAACAGGCTTGGGTACCATTCTTAAACTGCTCGGCTGTTTTCCTTTCATGTTTAAACTCTTACAATATAACTAATTTCCAGATAAAAAGTTGTGGAATTGAGATACTCTCACATGGTGCAATGAATATCTAAGGTTACATTAACATTATCAAATTCATATATCCACAAGCCTTGGGTTTTCCCATAGGAAATTCTCAGAGATGCTGTTTTGTTGTTGTTGTTGTTGCTGCTGCTGTTGTTTTCACTCCAGATTCTTGAGGCCAGCAGCAGATCCACCAAAATAAGATATTCTAATTTGGAGGTCAAGAAATATTTAGGTAGTGGAGAAGGACAATGCTACACAAAGAATAGTGGCCTAGGAATTTTCCACCCATACTACCAATGTCTTATTTACTTTTCTCATTGCTGAGACAAAATACACAATACCCAGTACTGAAGGAGGAAAGGTTTATTTCAGCTCACAGTTTGTAGTAATTTCAGTGAATAGTCAGTGGCTGCAAGGTAGAGGGACATTGCAGAGGACAAGCAAACCATGGTCGAGCAGGGAGAAGGCAGCAAAGCTGTGAGGTAGCTGAGTACCTTCTTTCTGTCCCTTTGTATTTCATTGAGGCTACACTCAGGATAGGGTACCCTTAATCCCAGTATGACACTCTTAATACCAGTATCACCTGCTTAATTCCAGTATCACACCCTAATCAAGCCACCTTCAAAACTCCCCACCTATGACCACATGGGGTTTTAGGGAAACACCTAGATACAAACCATAATAACCACTTACAAACTGAACACTTGTCTCAGCCAACAAAAGAACATATATTAAAATCTAATCCCCAGCATGCGGGGCCTTTTGAATGTGAGTAGGTCATACAGTGCAGCTGTTGTGAATGAGATTGGTGCTCTTATCATAGATGCCTCAGAAAACTCTCTTCCTTCCATGTGAGGTCACGGCAAGGAGTCAACCATCAGCAGCCCAGAAGATGACCCACACCAGAACACAGCCAGGCTGACACCCTGATATCAGATATCTTGCCCCCAGAACTGTTAGAAATAAGCATCAGTTGTTTATAAGCCACCCAGTTTAAGGCATTTTGTTACAGCAGCCCAAGCTCACTAGGACATCCCTTCTGATTTCCAGGCATAGAGAGCCTTCTAGCTTCCGGGCTGCTCCCATGGGGCAGCCCAGATGGGCTTGGCAAAGCCTCAGGATGCAGCTGTATTCCCTGCTGTGGGAGAATCCTGGTGTAGTTCTAAACCCAGAATACATTCCTGTCTCTCCCTGGAGGCTTACAATTTTTCCATTTCTTTCCCATCAACTGCAGTGGAATTTCACCGGTACCCTAAGGGTGACAGCTTGCTCACTCCTCTCTTTGTAGATTGGGGACTTTGTTTCATAGAGGAGAAAGAAAAGAAAAACTCTGAATGGTTAGACTCTGCCTCCTTCTTAGGACTTTCCTGTTCTTTTCTGTAAGCATTTGTGGAGGCTTATAAATTAAATAGGCCCAAAGTACAGTGAAACACTATACAGTATTTGCAGCAACTCTCCTCCAGGGAGGCTTTACACTGATGGCAGGGCACACTCAGCCACACTCAGTTCACCTCTGCCCTAACAGGATTCCACTGTGGTGCCCCTCTGCATTTGGCCCAGCTAACTCAGCACTCATAGTCCACTCTCTCTGACCCCCAGCCTCTCGCTACAGTGCTGGGCCAACTGATTCTCTTGCCCCCATTCCAATGGGTGGGAAAAAGAGAGTGCAAAACAAGTTTGCAATTACTGTTTGACTTTCTAAAACTGACATTTGAGGATTAAGTTTTTTCCAGTTCTGGTCATGAGCAGAAACTGGAAATTTTTAGATCTATTTTTTTTTAATGAGTTACTTATTTTTTGATTGACATAATATTTATACATATTGATGAGGTACAGTGGGATGTTTTAATTCAGGTACATACTGAGCAGTGATGGATTTAGAATAATTAGCAGATCTATCACCTGAAAATTTTATCATTTCCTTATAGTGCATAGATTCAAATTCCTCTCTTTTACTGCGAGACATATAATGTATTATTGCTAACTATATTTACCCTGCTTTGTCATCAAACACTAAAATGTGTTCCTCCAAATAAACAAGAACCTTGAACCCATTGATGAAGCCCTCCATCCTGGGTAAAGTTTCTGGTAACTACAATTCTACTCTCAGCTTTCATATCCATCATTCTTAGATCCCACTTATGAAGATCATTTGGTGTTGTCTTTCTGTGCCTGGCTAATTACACTTAACATAGTGTCTTACAGGTCCATCCACCTAGTCACAAATGACCGGATTTCATGCTTTCTTATGACTGAATAGCCAGGATATGGAGTCAACATAAACATCCTTCAACAGATGAACAGAAAAAGAAAATGTGGTAGAGAGACACAATGGATAGATCTTTTAAATTCCTACAGATGTCCCTATAATTATATCTGCCCAGCTCCTTCTGTGCCCACACTCCAACCACTCTACTCACATAGTTATAATGGAAATGATTTTATTTACCTCCTTGACCACCAGGTTGTTTGGCTGGGGTTGAACAGTGAACAGGTGACCTAACATGGCCATACTCTGAAAATATTAGAACTGGAATTAGGAGGAAAAATCTCTCTCTCTCTCTCTCTCT
>NW_004955429.1:7892040-7961609 GCF_000276665.1 Chinchilla lanigera | reverse complement strand
CTTTCACCCCATTCCCCCAGGTCTCCTGAGAAGCAGAGAAATTCATCTGAAAGGACAGGAAATAGATGTGCAAAAAAGATCAGAGAATGTACAGCGGTCAGAGCATTCCAGATGCTCAAGACCCCTTGCGCCTTTGAGCCTGTTAGGCCCCAGACAGGTTCTTATCGCTTGAACTGTTGTGAGTAGAGCCTGTTCTAGAACTAATGCAAAGTGTCCCAACTCACACAGGTCCCCAAATGATTTTGATCCACAGTTTGAAATCTTTATCCTAATTATCACCTCAGTATTTCTTTGTTTGTTTTTGTTTTTTTTTTTTTGTTTTTCTCTGGTATCGGGAGCCGAACTCACGACCTTGCGCTTGCCAGGCAGGCACTTTGCCGCTGAGCTAAATCCCCAGCTCCTCACCTCAGTATTTCTTGATCGTGTAATAACAACCATAAGCACGTAAATTTTCAAAAATTTTTAACCCACAATTTAGCAAAATGGATTGTAAATTCATCCACTGAGTTAAGTAATGAAAATTAAAAATAAATTCATATCCTGCTGTTTTCATCATCCTTACTAAACCTGGAAAGATTGTTTCCTTTTTTTTTTTTTAAATCTCCTATTTCCATTAAAATCCAACGGGACAGATATTAGAGGGAGAGCAGACAATCAGCCATTGAGCACTGGGGAACAGAGGCCCAGAAAGAATAATTTCCTGCAGTAGATCTCCTTACACAAACCTTGGCCCAGATTATGATTGAAGTGTTCATTCATCAAAACCAAATTATACTATCAAAGAAAAGTACAATTACTTTGCCTTTTAATAAGGACTTGCATTTTCTGTTCAAGGAAGCAGCTTCTGGAATTAAATATCTCCCAAGATAATAAAGAACTAAGATTAAAGCAATTTTGAGTAATTGTGTATATGATAAAATGGATGAAAATGCTCATGGACTTGCATAATTTGTACACAGTTTTCCACAGATTGCAAGCTGGAGTAAATTTTTACTAATTAAGTTGGTAACAATATTCAGGGAAGCAAAACTTAATTATAATAATTATTACCCATTTATTGTGCAAAAACCCTCAAATTATCAAAGTGAAAAACCTTTCTCGGGCAGTTAATAGTTGCTCATTTCATATTCTTTGCGCATTCCATTTTCCCACCAGAGATGTGTATGTTCCACAGTGGATGCTTCAAGATGGTAATGACTGATCAGGATCATCTGGGTGTTTTTGAAATTTACAGGAACATAATTTTTCCTCTAAATTCACTGAAGTTGTAATGGAGTTATGATGATCCTAAGCAGATAAAGATGGAAAATGTTCTCCTCTTACATCCCTCAACAGTTATTTAACATGCATTGCTTTGGGGTCTAAATAGCTTAACTGATAGCTCTGAGAAATCACATATAGGGTCTATTGGAAGGTGATGAATAGTTGCAAATGAATAGATTCTAACGGACACGCTGTGAAGAAAGGAGAAAAAAACTTTCCACATAATATTTTTTTTGACTGCTTTTTTTCCTTTGGCCTTAAAACACAGGCCCCAGGGAACCAGACTTTTTTTTTTTGTCCTGACCCATTCTACAGCTAAACAGACACCGTCATGAAAGGAAGCTGTCATCCCCAATGCACTTTACGGAACAAACAACATACTTCCTTGTGACCACATTATGCACTGCCACGATCACCTCGTTTGGTGCATTTGAGCCTGTAAGCTCCCGGAACCAATGTCACTCAGCAATGGGAGGTAAATGAACTAATTGTTCACCAGTTGTTTTATTAAAGATTGGGCAGCTGGAATAGACTCCAAGCAAATGTATCTTCACCCCCAGGGACCGCTGAAGATGAATGTTTCAAGCCCTAACTGTAAGGAATACTCTTAGAGGAATACATTGCTTTTATGACCAGAGCATCAATAATACATTTTTGCTTTCTTCTAACAAGCAAGCTGCCTGGGGAAAGCAAAAGCCAGAGAAATTCCCCGTAAACAATCAAATCCAAAGTGAGGTCAACATTTCCATCCTCAGCAGGTTATTGCAGTTTGAACTCTCCTCTTTTTAATCATGGATAATTTCACCAACAGCACAGCAGTCCTGCTAGTTCATGGAAGATGGATTCTGTGTTCTTACACTTTGATGATTGCCTACTACAGGGCTGGTGTGATTTGGATGCTAATGCTATTTTTCTGTTATGCATTGCTGAAGGAGGAAAAACATGGCCCTGCTTTCCTTAAAATGCGTAATGTGAAACCAGGAAACAATGAGTCAACCTTGTCCTGTTTTTTCCTATGAATAAAGATTGACAAGCAAGAATTAAAATGAATAGATAGAAATTATATCTTGCTTGGGTAAGAGGGAGAGGGACACTCATCATTTACAGCAAATGTACCAGTAGGCCTCCAGTCCCTTAAAACAGCACGCACACACACACACACACACACACACACACACACACACACACAGTGTTTATCAAATATGTGCCATTTTGATGTGCTCTCATTGACTTCACATCCATGTAGAAGCACCTTCACTTTGTCCCCCAGATAGCATTTTCATTGTATTGGCTCCAAGAAGTTAGTAGTATAAAGCACAAATACAACTGCCCAGTCCATGAAGTCCAAAGTGAAGCTCACTCTGGGATTTGCTTTCTTTCCACTAGCCCTGAGCCACAGGGTATTTAGTTGGTCTGCAAGAAGCCAGACACATGCCTTCAGAAAAACAGGAACTCTGGACTTGCCGTTTACCTCTTGCCAACTGGCTGCGTAATTATGACAATCTCAACTTCTATAGGGTTTAATTTCTGCATTAAAAATAATAATCATGTCCACCATTACTTTAAAGTAGTTGTCAAGACAAATTGGAGGCTAAAATCAAGTTCTCCTAGGGCAAACTCTGACATCCTGAACTTCAGCATGACCCTGTATTGTGTAGAACTGTCAGGCTTGGGAAATTGCCAAGTTTATGTTGTGCACAACTTAGGCTTAATCACACATTTTAAAGATATTCCTTAAGACACTCAAAGTCATCTGGTGCTTTGAGATTGTATAAAAAAGTTCTGGTTTTTGATTTTGCAAAGTCTTAACTCACAGAGACTATAGCATCTGGGTTTCCAGAGTCTTCATGCAGTGATATTTCATATCAGAGGTTCAGTGACAGATACGCAAGTGTGGTGATTCCTGTCTTCTAGAGGGTAGGAAGCATGGAATAATGAAAAGGACATGAATTGGGAATCAAAATAAAACTGGGACTCAACCCATTGCTTACTGAAAGTATGATTTGGTCTCTGCTTACCTACAAAGCAGCGGGACAGGGGTTAAATCTATCACAGCCTAAGGCTCCCAGATTCTGAAGGTTTTTAAAGCATCATTCTATGGGATATTTTCAGCATTTCCAATCACCTAATGGAAAACCTGCATTCACTCAAGATAACCATGAGGGCTTCTGGAAACATTAAGTTTTATTGTTAGGTTCATTCGCTCTCTTTTTTTTTTCTTTCAAGACTGGCAGGAAATTTTATCACCTGGGAGCAGTGACACAATCAGTAACAACCAGTCTTGTGCTGATGAGAAATTCTGAAAAGCAATTACATGTGTCATTGGTAGTAAAGGATGGAAAAACAATTGGAAGATTACTAAAGCAAATACATTGTTTTTAGACCAAAAAAAAAAAAGAACTTTCAAAATAAGAACCCAAAAGAGAAGAGAAACCTTCTTTATGGATCCTATAAAGCAGAAAAATTGAGATTTTGGGCTCTGTAAGACCTCATTCTGCTCTGGAATAGATCATTATACGGTTCTAATGGGTTAGAACAATAGGGGGGGAGAAGAGTTTAATTTAGATGACCGAGAACAATATGAATGCTAATGAAGGAGGCAAATAAAAAGTAAAGATGAATTAGAATTGTACATGAGAAATGACAAATCATAAAGGGGACTCATCCTCTTTCAGAAGGAGAAACTTGAGGAATGATAATAGTAAATTAGGACAGTGAGTTCCAAGGGATAATTTATTACCATTGACATAAAATATTATCATGATCAAAATGAACACCAATATAAACTACGATCCAGGAAGAATCCATTCATCAGAAAACAAATAAGGACCCATTCTCAAAGCCCATGGGGAGTGGATTTTGTGCCTGGGTTCAAAGATACCACCCATGGTGGGCAGAATAAAGATGAAAGTACTGTACTGACAGGACAAAAGAATAAGCTGCAATATATAAGATTCAGCTAGCAATGTAACAACTTCGATTCTGATTTTCTTTTGTAAGATTCCATCTATATTTGCTCCCAAAAATTAACTGAAAAAATGATAAAGGAGACACAGTGAAGGAAGACAAAGCTTAAGACTGCAACTATCATTTCAAGGGCCAGAACAAAATGTAAAAAAAGAAAAAAACTGTTTGCAGTGAGCGATAACCAGCAGCAGTAATGGACTGACTTTCCCTGGTAAAAATATGTTCAATATAAATTGTTAATGGATCAAATGCATTCAAAGGACACTCATGATAGAGGGAAAGAGCATCAATTCAGGGGTCGCATCATCATGCACTGGTTATACAGTGTGATTTGAGAAAAAGAAAAATTCTGCATTCATTTTTAGCAACTATCTGCAAATCCCTAATTACTGGCTACAGTCCAATTTCTTTAATTACAAGCTGTGTAGACTAGACTAAATGATTTCCCAATGCCTTCCAATTCTAAGGGTCCTTGTCCAAAATGTTAGTGGACATAGTGATTTCTCAGAGCAGTAGTAGAATATGCTGAATTGGCCAACAATGTCTCTGGTTGTAGCCCCTAATTGTGCACACAGAAATTTAACAAAGAAGGAACAAAAACATAAAACACAAATATCAAGGTGATTTAGTTAAGGGATAGAAAGCATTTCTTGGAATAAGGCTGAGGAATTTATCAGGAGAATATAGAATACAGATTTCATACCATTTCCTGAAACTGTTCCTATGGATTTTAAGTGATCAACAATTGTAATTTGTAATGATATTAAATATTCTATGTGTACTTAGACCATCAGGTTGGATTCAATTATTGTAACATGGAATTTTTTTAAAATTTCAAATAAATGCCCTTAGAAAATATCATGTCAATAGGTGAGTTAGTTTCCTTACAATACTTATATATAGCTGGAGAATTTGAATTCCTCTGTTATTACAATTAGACTGTGTGGATGTACAGTGCTGAGGAAAGGGTCTTGG
Organism: Chinchilla lanigera; assembly: GCF_000276665.1. Classification (NCBI taxonomy): domain Eukaryota; kingdom Metazoa; phylum Chordata; class Mammalia; order Rodentia; family Chinchillidae; genus Chinchilla; species Chinchilla lanigera. Next base: position 7,956,404 of record NW_004955429.1, on the reverse strand, counting down.
ACCAGATGACCAGGCATCTGGGTTCTATTTCTGGTTACGATCTCAGATTCATTCATCAACCTCATCTTCTAAGCACCATGATTTTCTTGTTACCAAAGTGAGGACACTAAACCATACAGAGACATGAAGTCAAAATCCTATCCACTTACTGGACCCGGTTCTTTAGGCAACACTTGTCTCATGCTCATAGTTCAGGACAATGACATGCTCTCCCATTTACAAAAGAGAAAACTGGGAGACGGCCAGCATCACTGGCCTAAGGATGAAATCTTGTCAGCCCGACACTGTGAAATGACCCTGCCTTAGAAGAGGAGGGAGATTCCTAAGTAGATTCTGATTTCTTATTCTCTGAAGGGCACCTACTCATCCGTTGCTCTTTGTGGCTCTGCCCTCTGGGAGGATCATCTTAGTCTTTGGTCCACTGAAGCTTTAGCTGAGGCTGTGGTCTAGGAGAGGACACCAGTGGAGATCCCATAACTTCCTGTGACTGCAAGTTTGGGATTTCAGGAGTATTTCAAATCTCAATTTTTAGTCTCAGGTTTTTCATTTCTTGGCAATATACTTTTCTAAAACTTTAGTAGATTTTTTTTTAAATCAATTTTTGACATTGCAAGTTTTACCCTAGCTACAAAGCTCAAGCCTAATTGCTTTTTATTTGTCCTCCGGCTCCCATGCCTCCATCTCCCCCGGCCCCTTAATCCAGTGTGTGTTGAGTCAAGTCACCTGTGACTTCTTACTGGCCTTTGTAACTCACTAAAGCTCCTTTTAATTTGTGGCTCTTCTATTCATGCCAAAAAACCCAAGATTTCCGAAGAAGGGGAAAGAGAGGGTGACTAATTGCAGTGGGGAAGTTTTATTGCTAGGTACAAATTACTTCTCACATTTCACTGATCAGAACCCAATTACTAAAAGGGAAACAACAATGGAATCTAGTTCAGTACTGTGCAACAGTTTCTGTGAGTATTCTTTATCCACACTGTAGATGATGTTAAACATTCATCACATAGGATGATAGGCCTTGAAATTTGGCTAATGCAAGCAAGGAACCGAACTTTTAACGATATTTAATTATAAGTAATTGAGTAGTGGCATGTCAGTAGTAGTTACCATTCTGAGTAGTGCAATTCTCTCCCCAAAGTGGCAATAGGTTTAGTGAGCACAAGCCAGTGTGTACCCCAACTGGGAAGACTTGTGTGTTAGTGCTAACAGATGGTTTTAGAATGGGTGCTTCTCAGGTACGCTCCCTATGTCATCTTCTAAACTCTTATCCACATACAAAAAGTGGAAGTCACCTCCCCTCTTTTTCCAAGCATACCAGTATGAGCTGAGAAAAATGTACTACTTATATTTATAGTAGTACATTGTTTCAAAAACCATATGTAAGTTAAATTATTCATGTTCTATACATAGAAACAGGAACTGGATAAATAAAATGGACCTTGTGCTTACCATACAAGTTTATGCTTTTACCTTTTCTCTACTCTCATGAATAAGAAACACATTTTTTAATCTTCCCATTTAGAATTCCGAATGAGTCATAGACAGGCATCAGTCTTGACACATACATTTTCTTGATTTTGTGTGAGAAAATGTCATAGGAAGGTTATTGGGGCAGTGGAGTGTGTAGGCTATTCTCTAAAGGGAACTAAATCCTGCTTGATCAAAATGCAAAGCTTTGCAATTGAGTATGTAATAATAATTTGGGGTAGGGAATTAACTGCAGAAATCAATTTTTAGAAAATTTTAATTGCTTCCTTAGAGAAAGACCAATTTTTATTTTATTCACTGTACTTTATTTGTAAAACTGAAATATGCATCTGACTATAAAGCTAATCTTTTCAACAAAATTTGGGTTTTAATTTTTAAATTTTCCCACATTTTCCAAATCTGCTGCTCATTTATACAGAATATATAATCTATATTTCTTTTTGTCAAGAACAGTTACATGCCTGAAGAAAGTATTTTTCTTGTGAGAAGGTAGCTGTATGAGTGGACTTGTGATTCATTAAACAAAATAAAGAAAATACATATATATTTATACATATTTATATTTTAATATACATATTCAAAATGTAATATTTTAGTTTCTCATTAATACTTAACTTAGTGATGCTTTTTGTTCAGTAAAATGCAGTTATTTGAATGACTTGTTTTCATTTCCCACTTTACCTTTCTCTCACTAGCTGGAGGTTATACTTTGGAAAAACAATTAGCAAAGCTGATTCTAAGCAAAATTGTAAAATAAGACACCCCTTACATCTTTCCTCAATGGTGTCTTTCATAGATTTTTCAGTACCTTTGGACTCAGCTGCCTGATACTAATCCAAACCTACTCACTTTTAAAGGATTGGATGTGCTGATTTTCACAATCATTTAAAAAGCTTTTGAATTTGGATGTCAGCCCTTCTACCAGCTTATTTCATTCTATTTCTGCACAGAGCGAAATTGCCTCTGATGAAGGAATTCCAAGAACCCGCGAGAAAGTTGGAAAATGTCTTTAAGTGATAGTCTTTGGAGTTGCTGAAAGCCACACAAAAGAAAGAGTCAGCTTCTGTATGTTTGCCTAAAGCCAATCTCGAGGGAGGAAATGAACGTCTCTAACGTGATTCTGAGCTTTAGGAACTGTGATAGCATTGCATCCACCTCACCACTCTACTTCATCTGTCCACATAGACTGCTCTGAAGGCTGGGAGAAAAAATAATGGGAACCAACAAATTGTCGTATGATTTAAAGCTAAATGTATGCATTATTTTCTTTTACTCATCAATTCATAGAAAGTGAAAAATACAGTTGCTTCCTTTCTCCTCTGCACCCTGACTTCCTACCCCATCCACAACCCCCAAATTAGATTTGCACTTTCTTTCCGGAGTTCCCTCTACATTGCAAATATAGCACAATGCTTGCACTGTGCTTAGAAAATTTGGATTTTCCATCTAATGAGTCCTCCTGTCCTTATCCTACAGTATATAATGGCAATGAGTACTCAAGAGATTGCTCTAAAGACTAATTGACTTCTAAAGTTATTTATAAAATCAGTTTCTCTTAAGTAATGTAATCTGAAGGCTTTTTCTTGATATCAAGGGGAAGCTCAACAGGGTTTTGAGCAGAGGACAGACATGATTTACTTACACATATAAGGACCAATTCAAAAGCTATGTTGAGAATAGGTTTTAGTGGGAGAGAAAAGACTTGGTAGAAGGAAACAAGTAGACATCTTTAGAGATTATTGAAGCAACCTGTGCAAGAGATGACAGTGGCTTAAAGACAGTACTATGGAGCTGGTGAGAAATTATTAAATTCGGGGTATATTTTGAGTATATAACCAACATGATTTGTCAATGATTAGATGCAAGATGTGAAAGAAATGGACCAATTAAAGATAACACTCTGTCACTGAAAGCAATGGGGGAAATCTGTAGAAGGGGCAGACTTGCAAGGGAGAACAAAGAATGCAATGCAACTTTTGAGCCAGCTGAGGTGGTGTATTCCTGCAATCCCAGCTTCTCAGGAGGCTGAGGCAGGAGCAAAACAAGTTCAAGGCCAGCCTGGGTAACATAGGAAGATCTGTACAAAAAATAAAATAAAATAAAATGGCTAGAATTGTAGCTCAGTGGTACAGTGCCCCTGAGCTCAATATCTAGTACCACAAAAACAATGGTGGAACACTTAAAACGAGACATGAATTAGACATCTGGATTGAAGACAAGACACAGAGCATATCCCTCTCAGTGCCATGAGGACCATGTCCAGAGCTCTGGGTGCCTCTCCACATCCCAGCTGACAGCAATGTGGTCCAACGAGGCTGCTGTTCCTGGGAACCTAGGGGGCTATGGGCACTACCTTCCTCCTGCTGCAAGAGGGACATGGTGGCTGGTGTGTCGGCAGATGTTGAGGGAACCTGACGAGGGACATGATGAAGTCACGATGGTGGACCCAAGGGCATCTGTGCTTGTATGAGCTTGGAAGCCAGGCATCCCCTCCTGCAAATATGGCAGGCTGGATCCCAAGAACTGGATCAGAACCATTTGCAATGCTCAGAATGCAAACAATTCTTTCTGCAAGCTCTGGCTGTAGGCCAAAGGCCTTTCCTTCTGCTCTGATGATATAATTTATGATAAAATTTTCTATAAATTGGCAATAAAGAAAAGTTATATTGAAATCTAAGTACCAAAACTCATCATAGTGTTCCAAATTTGAATTCGTACCCAGGAATCTGATACTAACATATCAGATCAGTCTGACAGTTATCATGGTGCACCTTTCCCTTATCCTTCTCAACCTATGAATCAAATTAGGGTCATATTCATAATAACCTAAATTGCACCGATTCTGTGTTTTAAATTGCATAAATTCCAGTCTTAAAATGTCCCCTCCAAGTATTTCTGTATATAACTGAAATATTTCATATATGTTTGCCAGTAGTCTTTTTAATTTTTCCCCCTCTTTGCTCAAGTATGACTGTACCTGCAGCAAAGCAATGCTTCTGCATTGCCACTTGCGCCCACGCTCTACGGAACAAAGTTCCTTTGCCTGTATGACTTTAGAAGAGCAGCAGAGCTCACTAAATATGATTCACTGGGGACTTTGGAGGGTGCAGCCTGGTGCTGACGCGTCACTACATTTCACACAGTTGTGACACACTCCCTATCTACATTTAGTAAGGTTGTAATAAACAGTGTCAATTGCTGTGGTCGCCAGTGTTGTAGGTTTCTGAGCCTGATTTGTATGAAGACTTCTCACTGAATGAGACAGAAATAAGGGATTTTGTACATAATTAGAGGGGGTGAAATGGGAAGGATATGTGCTCTTCTCACTCTTTGCCCTCCCACCCCCCAGGACCACAATGCAGCTTGGGTAATGAGCTACCTCCTTGTGAAGCCTCTAGCGATGAGAGTTCTTTCTTCCTAGCAGTGCAGATTCAATTCACTGAGTGACTAAAAGTCAGGTGTATGGAGATTCAAATGTTTATTTCATAAAAAAAATCAAAGCAAGGCTGAGGCAGATACATTTCCCTACTCTGAGGCCCTATTTGTCAACCAAGTCCTCCATGAAACTTGAAGTCCCATCTCAACAAAGGGAGACCGAAGCTGCTGATGTATCAGGGACAAGTTCATCCCCCAAGGTCCATTACCATTAACAAGTAGGGTGTGATTCAAGGAAATATACAGTCACAGAGATTCCTCCACCCTAAAACACAAAGCAAAGCAAGGGAGAGCCCTACCTCCTACCTCTCAATAGCTCCAACATTGGCCATTGGAATCCAGTGGGGAACATGCTTTTTCTACCTCAGATTTCCTTCCAAGGTCAATCCATATCTATTTTGAAACAAAAGCCCTTCTCTTTATCAGTATGACAAATTCTACCTCACTGGAATATCAGGTGTATTGCAAGATTTCAGTACATGTTTACATTACTCTCACCGTCATCACTAAAAGAAGTCAGAAATAAGTTTAGATTACTAAATATATCTTTTCTAAAATTGATGTTAAACCAGGCATCGTAGTGCATGCCTGTAAACCCAGTACCTGGGAGGCTGAGGCAGGAGGATCAGCATGAGTTTGAGGCCATCCTGGGCCACATAGTGAGTTCAAAGCCAACCTGAATTATGTAGTGAAACCCTGTCTCAAAAAGAATAAAAAATAAAATAAAATAAAATTGCTGTTAAATATATTCAAGTTAGGATAGCCCAAGATCCTTACCACTTATTTCAAAATGAAAGCTGAAGTGGACATTCTTCAGCTCATGTGCTCCACAAAGCAAGTATGTTAGAGAAACCCTCTCCTATTAATCATAGTAGTAGGTCAAGTCTGGAAGTGGAAGGATGAAAGTGCTTGTCTGTGTTTTTCAGAGGTATTGTTAACCAAGCCAAATCCCACCAGTGCTTATTTCTTTGAAATAAACCTACACTGCATAAAGAAATTTTACTCTGATACAGTTGTCAGTCGTTCTGGGGGTTTCATTCATAAAACTCGGTGACAGGATCTATAACACCTCAGCATGGCTGGAGAGGTCACAGCAAAGTATAATAGTTAAGCAGTATTTAAGGCTGGGAAAACTGACCTTAAATTTTATGATCAATAACATTTAATAGTATGCACTAAGCTGAAGGTTATGGAGGACAAAATTCAACTGGCTGAACCAATGACATGAATTTATTTATTATTTCATTCGTATACAAATGTCTAGCAGCAGGCTTGATTCATTAAGTCAGTAGTTCCATCCCACCACCACCAGGGACCCAATTCTTTCCACCTTTCTCCTTCCCTATTGTCATAACATTGGATTTTCTTCTCAGGCTTGTTACTTTCTGGTCAAAATATGACTGCCACAGCAAGCATACCATCTTCACACCCATGTCCAAAGTACAGAAGAAAACAGGCCTTGTTCTCAGATTCCTCTTTAAGAAGGAGAAGATACTTCATTTGTGTCTCATCCACCAGAATTTTTTTCCCTGAATTTTCACAAATCAACCTCAAGAAAGAATAATAGACTGTCTATAATGGACTGACATTCATCATAATTCACTTTCTAGGGCCAGGGAAAGAGAAGCCCAATGCCCTTAAAGCACAAAGTGGCAAACATTTGAAACAGATATTCTGGTTAGTATCGAAGGTGCACAGGAAATAGCTGTTAATTGGATAACAAATTGTGTCTGATATGTCACCAAGAGCAAAATACCATAACTGGAAAAGCTAGCTGGAGATGCCTTCAGTTTTTATGCTTTTAAGTAAATACAGAACAATGTGTTTTTAATTGAAAGCAGTCCATCTTGTACTTCAGACAAAGTTGCCTTGGTGTTAGGCAACAGTAGCAGAAGGGGATTTTTGTTAGTAAATATATTTATAAAACTTCCAATTTTTCAGTCTGTCTATTATGCAAGTCACACATTTCTGTTTCTGAGAGTTATTGGACTATTGCTTTGCTCTGTGGATGTGTTTAAGTTACATCGAAGCCTCAAAAGCCTTTCATGTCTTCAATTGAGGAACCATATTTCTTACTGTTCTAGGCTTTGACATTAAGATGAGCCACTAGACTGATTTTTATGGAGCTTCTTAAAATTTATCTAGACCTGTAAAACCAATATCCAATGATTCTCTCACTAATTCATCCAGTAAATAATCTTTTAGTGTCTACTATGTCCCCAGCACTGTCCTAGGAGCTTGGTTCAGGCAAATCCAAGTCCTGTTTCCAGTCCAGGGAAAGGAAGTCAGAGAGCACACAGTATGACAGCAATGAATTTGCTAAGTGCTCCACAAGACATAAGAACATAAGGTCGCAATGGCTTGGAGCTGATGCTGGAGGCAGTGATGAATTTGGCCTATCAGGAAAGCAGGCTTTATGATACAGGTAACATTCAAGATAACGTTTAAAGAATGAGGAGGTGAAAGATCTCGTTTAGAGAGGGAAAACCATACACTGATGTACAAAGAGACAGTGAGGACAGGATAGGTTTGGGTAAGGATGTGGCATTCTTGGGCATGGGCTATTATGCGTGGACAGGCGGGACCTGGCTGAATATACAGATACATCTTGAAGGGATCTGGAGCCTTTCTCAGTGGAAGAATGACTCTGTTCTCTCTGAGCTGTACAGTATCCCAGGCGTTATTTCCTTCTTCAGCCAGCCTATTAGACATTTCTTATAGGCCTTACACACAAAAAGATATTTACAAATATTATAAGATCAAGGTTCAAAGTTACATGCTTGATCAACTCAATCGTGTCCTACTTCTTCTAACCTACAAATTTTTCAAGCTTTTTCAGTTAAAAGTCTCCCCCTTTCCTCTTACTTCTTTTCAGAGCCAGCTCTCTATTTGCTTCTTTCTTTCCTCAGTGAAGTTCAGGAAAGGCCGCTGGAGACAGGCCTTCTCCACATCTTCATATCCCATGAACTCCTCAACCCGTCACCACAGCTCCTACCCTCTGATAAAATGTACCAACAAAGACCTCCAAATTGCTATTTTCAGTTCTCATCCACTGATCATTCTGTTTTACCACTGTTATTCATCGTTTCCTCTCTAAATATTGTTTTTGAGTTTTAGAGCAGCACACTGTTTCCTTTCTCTTATATGTTAACATATCTTCTTAGATTTTTGCATTTGTCTTCTCTGCCCACTTCTCAAATGTTAGAGTTCCCTGCTCTGCTGTCCTTGTTTACTTTCTCTCCTTTCTCTTTTCTTCCCAGATGACCTTATCTGCAGTCAGTGTGTGAGGGCTGATGATTCCCAAACATATTTCCCAAGACAGGACTGCATGACCGAACAAAGGACCTCTATTATCAGCTGCTTCCTAACTAAAACCCCAGAACTCTGAAGACCTCTGTCATTTTCCACTTCTTTGCACATTCTGTCAATTCCCCACCTACTGCATGCCATACCCTTGTAGTAGTTGAAGTTGGCTAAGCCCTTAACTGTGCTAAGTGACCCTATTTTCAAGTCCAAGAAGCTCAACTGGTGCCTAAGTGCCACCCAACAATCCTTCCATACTGCCCTCATCTATCCACTGCCTCACATTCCTGGGACATGTTACAGGATGCCTCACCTACACTGAGCCTATCTGGATCTCTTCCCTATTTCTAGGCCTTCTTCTATAGACTCCCTTCCATCTGCCATATATACATTGATTTGCCTAAAGTTTTCCAAAGAAAGGCTGGTCTGTCAATGTACATGGCAAACTGGGAAGGAACAAACCTAGGAACCTCTAGGCACACCTCCATAGCTACCACCACAGTCTAAACCATCTCTATTACTGCAGTGTCCTTCGACTACCCGCTTCCCTGTCTTAGAATGGTCCTCTTACCATCCATAGAAGAACTCAACAGAAAGGTTAAAAGAATGCATTTAAAACTTAAGTCAGACTATATCACTTCTCTAAGTTCCACAGTAGTGCCCCCATACTGTCCAAAGTGGAAATCCAGATTGAAACAGTGGCTTGCAGTATGACCTGTCTTCTCACTGTCTCTCTATCCTCATTCCCTATGTCTCGGCCACTGTTACCTTGGTGTTGCTCAAATGCACTGGGCATGCTCCTTCCCCAGAGTGCCTGCCCTGGCTGACCCCTCTACTGGGGGCCATTCTGCTCAGACATCAGCCCAGTTAGGCCCACACTGACCATCCTATGTCAAATTTCTAACTTCCATCAACCCCTTAACACTCCCCTTCATCTCCTCAACTTTGCCTTAGCACAGTATGGACTCCTCCCTACCACACTCTAGAAATTACTTCTTTGTTATCTATCCCAGCCAGCAAAGGATGGGAATCTTCACTTTGTCCACTGATGAATTCATAGGGACTGCACAGTGCCTAGTATATAGTAAGTACTCAATAAATATATTTCATAACAATAAAACTCCTCAGGTCATGTTTCAAAACATCTTGGACACAGTACTACAGTATAATTGAGATTTTATCCTTTTGACAATCGATCAGAAGTTACCACAAGCTTTTGAGTGTGAAAATGGCAGATCAATGACATTGTGGCCTCGCTATTCTGAATTGGATGAAAGAACAGAGAACAGATGACAAAGGTCAGGGAATCTAGGCAATAGACAGAGGCACAAACTAACGTTGGTGAGTGGCTACTGTGAATGGGCTCTCTGGGAAGTCCTGATGATCTGATGATTGACAAAACTGGCCCATTTGCTCTTTCCTTTCAGATTGGGAAAGGAGAAAAGAAAGAAGGAAGGGAAAAATATATATGTATATATACACAAGGTAGCTAAGATAATTGTACTACTAATTTCTGTTGGTTAATTGAAAGGACAGTAAGGCTTAATTTTTTTTGATCAATCTTGCATGCCTATATCTGGTAATCTGAACAACTACTTTGAACATCACAATATGCAATGTAACAACCATTGTTGATTTCCTATCATCTTGTTTTGAAATTCTGTATCATTCTAATGTTTTTTATTGTTTATTCTCTTTAAAATAAAAAAAAATTTTGAAAAACTGGCCCAATTCTCAGGAAAATTTTACTGGGGGCAGGTAGGTGAAAAGTAGGAAGAGCAGTGATGGGTGGGAACAAAAGAATGACACAAATTTTTAGATAGAAACTTCCAAGTCCTGGTACGGAAAGGCAGATGACTCCGTGAGAATGGATGGTAGTGAGACTAAACTTGGCATGGAGGATGAGGAAATGGCAGGGATTTCTGAAGGTTGAATAGGGGTGGAGGGAAGTACATTGCAGGAGGCAGAAAGTAGGAAGGAGTCGCAGCATGAGAGACACTGGCACAGTTCCAAGAACTGAAGAAGGCTACCGCTGGATCCCAGAGAGGCCAGTGGTGGGAGGTGAGCGTGGTAGGTGAGTGGGCCAGGTTCCACTGTGCACCATGTTTTTTTTTTTTTTTTTAAATCCAATAAGCCTGAGTGGAAAGAGTTAAAACTCCCTTGGGGGTTTCTAGTTCTGGATATGCTGTCATCTGATATGTGTTACCATTTCCTAACCCAGTTCTGGACCCATGGCGAACATTCACTCTCCTATCTATAGAACAAAAGAACACATCGTCTGAGACACAGAATCCAAAGTAGGCTTGAGTTTATTGCTCACTTAAATTGGCTGAGTTGTAGATGAGGAAATGAAGTGATAATGCCTCAACAATGAAGTAATTTCTCTAAGATTCATCAGCTAGCAATTGACAGAAGTCAGATTAAATCCAGATATAAACTCAGACTCCATAACACTTTGCACCTACATTTTGTTGATATCTCTCCCCTAAAATCTTTCATATGGTCGTTCACTAGAAATAGAAATAATTTATTTTCAGTACTGATTTTTGTCTTTAGTACTGATTTTGTCTTTCCCTCATGATTTGAGGGAAAGAATTCTACATGCCCATTTCAGTTTATCATAAGCTTTACCTTTATGAAGCGGGGAACATTCTCAGGACACTCGAAATCATATTGGAGAGAACACCATGGGTCACACCAGATCATAACAGCGGGCTATAGTTGCTTCCTTCAAATGAAAGTGCAAAAAATAAACACTGTTCCCACAGGCCAATACTCTATGTTGTAGGCCAAGCTATACTTCCTAACTGGGAGGTCTGGTGCCCTACTTACTAGTACTTTCCTGGCTGATGTTTCCCAAGCATTCTGAGCAGATTCTGGAGCCCAGAAGACTTCCACTACATACTCAGCTAGGTCAGTTGCTGCAGGTGAGAATTCCAAAAATCCCCAATAGTAACTCTACATGGAATCTTCGATGAATTAATTCTCTGTCAGGATGAATTCTGTCACCACCTTACATTTCAATCAATACATAGGGTATGTGTGGGTTCCAAATCTGGAAATGGGTTTTCAAATTTAGAGTCTCATTGGAATAGCACTATTTCATTTCTAGAAAAGTTTTTGACATCAATGTGCGAAAATACATTTGCCAGTGTTTTTCCTGTTGTATGGATCTCTTGTTGTGTTGTTGTTCTAACCAGCTCACTCTTACTCCTAAGGTCTTTTTGAGTAAAAAGACAAAAATCAGTACTGAAAATAAATTATTTCTATTTCTAGTGAACGACCATATGCAAGATTTTAGGGGAGAGATATCAACAAAATGTAGGTGCAAAGTGTTATGGAGTCTGAGTTTGTATCTGGATTTAATCTGACCTCTGTCAATTGCTAGCTGATGAATCTTAGAGAAATTACTTCATTGTTGAGGCATTATCACTTCATTTCCTCATCTACAAAATAGGATTACAAGCTCAGACTTAATAAATTGTATAAAAATAAATGATGATGCATTGACATCCCCTACATGCTATGACAGTTAAGTTTCATTTTCAAATACATTGGTTTGAGAACCACTAAGGGATCATAAAAGCACACTTCTTGGAGTGTCTTGGTGGGTCATGGAGGTATTACCTTGTATACTATATCTTGCACTTGGACTCTTCCACTCTGGTGCTCTCTGCCTCTATGTCTTCACAACCATGATGTGAGCAGAATCATTCCACCAAGCCCTTCTGCTATGATGCTTCTTCTTGGAAGACAATTGACCATAGATTGAACTCTCTGAAACTGTGAGCCAAATAACCTTCTCCTCTCAATTGTGTCAGGTATTTTTTTACCAGCACAGGAAAGCTGACTAATACACATGGTTCCTGGGTGGATGCAATTCACAAATGACATTATTGTCAGTGTATTTAAACACTTTTGGCCTGGCATTTTGCTATTACTCACATGATAGTGGTAGTAAATGCACATGATTCTAAAGGTTTCATAACATGAAGTCAGAATGACTTATGTCTCAGTTTGTCTCATTATGTCACTATGATTTAAATATTTTGATTCTGCAATGTTTATTTATGTTTTCTAGTCTTCTGTTATTTCCTCAAAGAAAGATGCTACCTTAGATCTTGGAAGGCAGCACAATTCACTGAGTTTCTTCTATTATACTCTGAGTTCAATAAGGACAGTGTTTTACCCATCAGCATAGTGGAGGGCAGATAGTGTTTGTGCTACAGGAGGAACTCATCAAATATTGAAGGACATCTATGACATACTCTGATTTCTACTAGTAATTATTAGTTTGATGAAATACAAGAAGAATAGAAGCTCATTTATGCTCTTCCCTGTTGAACCAATGAATTTAAAGCCATTGGAAACCAGATGAGAAAACTCACTTACATGGCTATAGGGAATGGCACCAAGAGATTGGCTTGCTTTTCACCAGAATGACAGCCCTCAGTGGCAGTGATTAATCATACGAGCAGCTTCTCAGGCTATTTTAGGCTGTGACTAATTTTTAAAGACACTTCACCAAAGAAGATATACTGAGGCAAATAAGCACATAAATAAACTCTCCACATCATTTGTCATTGGATAAGTGTAAGTTAAAACCATAATGAGATACTACTACATAGCTACAAAATGCATAAAATTTTAAAACTCACTAAATCAAAGGTTGGAGAAGTTGTAGAGAAACTAGACTTTCATGCAGTGCTAGTAGAAATGTAAAGTGGTACAGCCACTTTGAAAAAGTTTTCCAGTTTCTTAATGTATTAAACATAAGGCTACTTAATAATCCAGCCACTTCAATTTTAGATATTTATCCAAGAGAAATAAAGGCCTTATGTTCACAAAGACTTGATAATTTATAGCAGCTTTTTTAGTAATACATAGTCCCAAGTTGGAAACAATCTACTTAAATTTTCATCAAATGGATACAGCAGTAAATTGCAATATAGTCATTTAACAAAAAGAAGCAAGCTATCTGTACATACAAAACCATAGGTGAATCTCAAAAGAATTCATCAGACCTTCACACATACCTCAGAAGGGTCAGTGCACAATGCTGTTTATATAAAATTCTAGAAAATTCAAACTAAGCTCAATGAAGAAAACCAATTACTAGTTATCTGGAAATAGAAATAAAGATAAGTGGTAAAGAAAGATTAGCAAATCCATGAAGAAACTCCTGGAAATAATAAAATGATAATCTTGAATGTGGGTGTTATATTATGGGAGTATACATATGTCAACATTCACCAAATTATATTTCCTTTCATTTATTCTTCACTAATGCTGTAAAAGAAATTTAAGATGTATGTTTTTACTTCTATATTTGATGTTTTGATTATATTAGCTAACATAAAATGATAAATAAAATAATGCAAAAAGGGTACCAAAATGAGAAATCAAATCATTTGCATTTATAAAACACAAGAACTGATCACAAAAATAGGTCATGTACTTTTTGAAACATTTTCCTACAACCCACATTATCATGGGGTAATTAAACTGAAATACGATATATTGAAAAGGAGAGCAAGTCTCAATGCCAGCAGAAAACAAAGCATGAACTATTGGATTATTCTGTTGTATTAATATCAATATGCTGAATAATTGCTTATGATGTGAGAATCTTCCACCTTCTTGTAAGGGTCAATCTACATCTCATGAAATGGAAGGGTCTGAAGCATCTGGTCTTATAGGGGCAATAGGGACAAGCAATGGGGACAATATTACAACTCAGTGTATTTCCTTCTTACTATTTTAGTTACTACCTTGTTGCCTAGACAAAATATCCAATACACACAACTTATAGGAAGAGAATTTTCTTTTGGCTCACATGGTTTCTAGGTTTCACGGTTGGCTGGCTGCAAGGTAAATACAGCATGGTGGAAGGGTCTGGGTGATGGAAAGTGGCTCACATCATGGTAGCCAGGAAGCAGAGAGAGAAGGGAGGAGCCAAGGAGGGAGATAAATCTTTCCAGGCCATGACCCCAGTGGCCCACCTCTTCTTACCAGCAAGTCAGCTATGAACTCATAATGAACTGATGAGTATAGTGCCCCAATGATTGAGTCCCTTCCACACACAAGTGATATTCTAGATCTGAAGCATAACACTGCTCCTCTCAGTTCTAAGTCCAAGGGAACTTTTAGTCAGTGAATTTAAAATGCTAACAAGAAGTCAAGAAGCGATTTGGACATTAAATATGCCCAAGAATGTCTTCTCTCACTCATATGCCCGATCATCTCTTTCACTACTAGGAAGAATGGATTCTGTTGCACTTGATTCAGGAAGGAAGACAAACATAGGAATGTGGGTGTCTGGAGCAATCTTGTTGCCTAGCATCAAGCAGGTAAATGCTTAATTCCTCAATGGAAATATAACTTGCTGGGATGCAATGCCGGCAGAAGAGTTTAGAGGTTGAAGTGCCTTGAGGAAGAAAGTTATCAGAACTCAGATAAGAAATCAGGACCTAATGAATGAGACGTGATTCCAAAATGGTCCAATTCTTGGAGATAATTGGAAATAATGACAGAATGAAGTCACAGCGCAGCTAAAAATTCTTCTTATTCCAGAAAGAAAGGATGCAATTCAGGGAGGAGTTTTATGTGAAAGAAATCACACATGACAAAAGCCACTTAGAACAAAAGATCTCTGATCTCCAGTGGGGAATGATGGCTATTATGCCTTTGGCTCCTGGAAAGAATTCCAAGAAAGATATCTTTCATATATCCATAGTTGGATGAGAAAAATGTATATAGTGATCAGTAACTATTTTATGAGAATATCTGTAGAACTCAGATCAGCCAACATGATGTGAGAATTAGAATTTTTTATTAGAATAGGATAGGTTTACATTGGAATTTTACCCCTCCACTTCCAGTATTTAATTTTGGGCTATATAAATGGAGAAAGACATTAGTTGGAAAAGACCTAACAGATCATTTTAACATCTGTTATGCTTTAACATCTTAAAGCATAATATATTTCTTTATGAACTCTTTAGAATATAGCAGATTCCATTCTGAATTCAGAAACACATTGAGGATGGAATCTATTAGTTAAACAAATAAGCAATTAGACTGGGAGTAAAAGTGCCAGTTTAGGTAAACTTACTCTGAGGCAGATGGTAGCTGATTCTTGGACACAAGATAGAGTGTAATATTACCACATAGCCCTGAAGCTAAGAAAATTTGGACAAATTTGGAACAATTTAGTAGTTTCATTACGCCATAATGTTTCATATTTCTAATTAGCACACATCCCATTTCTTACAAAAGAAAAACAAATTTCTTTTTGCTCAGAAATGGTCTCAAGTTAGTATTCATTAGTTTATAAGCTAACAATGAGTGCTCTAAGTTGTTCTGGTAAATTCTTAAGCTTATGGAATTGTTTCTTATTTCCTTAAAGGAGCTTCTGACCATTTCTTAATTTTGAAAATTGATATTAATTTTATAAAACTATTTTTATGCTTAGCACAGTATATTCAAATTTTATTTTAAAAGTTTATCCAACAGACTCTAAATACTTAAAGTTTATTCTAAAATATCAAATGTAGTAAGATTTAAATAAAATTAACTTATGCTGATGGGCTATTATCCAAACACAGTGGTGATTTGTTTTCAAAGCTCACACTTTCTCCAGTGGAGTTTTCAGTTGCACCAGATTTTTAAGTCTTTCCAGCATTCCTTATGCGTCACATAGGCATGAAGCAGATGGAAACAATTTGTGTGAAAGAAAGCTAGATGGCATTCATTTATACACTTAGGCACTTATTCTCCAATTAACTATATGGATTCAGTTACCTTTACATAATTTACAGTCAAATTAAAAAATCAGCTGTCCAGTCCAGGTTGAAAGGTCTTCTTAAAAAATAAACTGTAGTTTGGTCAATGTCGTAGGCAGAATAACATCCCCACAGGGAGGTCTGTATCCTAATCCCAGAAAACTATAAATGTACTAAAATGTGTGGCAAAAAAAGTTAAGGCTGCAAGTGGAATGCAGGTTGCTAATTGGCTCATCTGAGTTGAGGAGATTATCCTAGTGGTCCAATGTAATCACAAGGGTCCTTATAAGTGGAAGAGGGAATCAGATGAGTCAGAAGGAGATTGAAGACACTACATGGCATCAAAAATTGGAGGAAGGGGCCATCACCAAGGAATGCAGGGGTACCCTAGACACTTGAAAAAAAAAAACACATTTCTTCTAGAGCCTCTTAATTCTATCCACTGAATCCCAATGGGAACTTCTGACCTTCAGAACTATAAGGTAATAAATTTGTGTTGCTTAAGGCCACTAAATTTGTGGTCATGTCTTACACCAGCAACAGAAAACTGTAAATCAAATTTTTATTTTTCTCTTCAGTAATCAAAATGTGAGCACCTGCTACAAACCAGAGATGGTGTTAAAGAGAACAGGAACATTGCCCGTGTCTTCCAAGAAGCTTATAGTATACTATGGGAAACAGACTTATAAATAAAAGGACACCCTATATGAAATAAATATTTTTTAAGTTACATTTGATATGCTTCAACATGCCTGTGCAATAACTTAGGCTTCTTCAATTAAAAAAAATCCAACAATTTATCCAAGTAGTGAAAACAACACATTTCACAAAATACAGCTTCCAGGGAAAAAGATGATGCTCTTGAATGAGGTACCAAATTTTTGTTAATTAGACGTTTAGGTCTAGGATCAGCTTTTCTGACAAACAGCTGGTGCACAGACATCATCTCAGGTGATTTCTGGGCTGAACAAGAATCTGCAGAGATCTTCATTATTGCTTTGTGGAAATTTCTGATAGTTTAGCTGGGATCAATTAATTCCCTTCATGGGTGATCATACCTGTAGATGAAACTACAAAGTATGTTACTTTTGCCTCATGTTTTAACCCTTTTCAAAAGTCTTTTTTCCTAATCTTACCCCCAAATTCTTTTCAACACTCTAACCCTCCCCTCATTCTTCCACTGCAGTGGAGAGATGCAGCTAACACTCAAGGTCTCTAATTTGATGTCTTCAATACCTAATGAAGTTGGCCCATACAGGATTCTTGCCAAAGTTATTAACTACTTCAGGTCAAATATCCAGTACTTTGATTCAGGTGGAAGGAAAGAACTAGGTACAAATTTGGAATCAAATCAAACAGTCAATCTTAACAGCCAGTTATCAGTTTAGCCATTCTGACTATATCTACAAAAAGATTATGGAACAAAAACAATGCAGGATTATGGTTCATTGGAAAAGCATTTATTGTATATGGAAAAATATCAGGAAGCTGATAATCACAATTCTAAATTTAACACACACAAAGGGCAGGAGAGAAGAAATTGAAAAGTGTTTAACTCTAGAAAATAACTGAAGGTACGTCTTAGAAGGATAAACTTGGTCATGACTTGAGCAATTTAGAACAATAAGCATACACTCTTCTGGACAGAACACTGAAGCCTTGTGGCTGAGTCTAAGAAGAATTATCTCAGCATCAATTAATATAATTTTCTCTCTGCTTCCTTTTTGCTTACTGGTTTGTAACTTATGCTCACCAAAGAACTCTCAATTGCATTAATGAAACAGCTAAACATGTGGTATTTTATAATTACAATAATGGATCTAATATTTTTTAAAGAATTACCTTCCAGTCTCAATTGTGTAGTGACCTTAGAAACAATGTTCTATATGCAAGGTAAAATATTTGCTTTTCATTGAACTAAATAACTTGCCAAATCATTCTCCAAATGTTTATTAATTTTATGCATTGTTCCAACACTAATTCTTTTACAAATATTTTGTGTTCCTAACAGTTTTCTTGATAGAAACTCTTTTAGGGAAATAATAATTATTCCATTTATATTTTAAACCAATATTACTCCATGCTTAAGTTATAAAGTTTTCTGTTAAGATTAAGGAATTTCCAGAATCACAACTTTCCTTCCAGTCTCAAAAGTCCAGATGACAATGCTAGAATATGAGCAATAACTGAATATTCTTTCTCTTATTTTTGAAAGAAAATAATTAAAGGAAACAAAGCTCACAGCTCTTTTCAGTTGTTTTAACTTACCCTTCAAAATTTCTGAACAGTAATGATTATTATAAAAATTTTATCACGGTAATAAACCATTCAGAAGACAAAGTAGTCTCACATAGGCTTCTATATCAGGGGAAAATAGAAAGGACTGAGGTTAGGAAGCAAACCAAAGGAATCAAACCATTTTTATTAGACAAATAAAGAATACAGATATGAAGCAATTGGCCCTTTAAGCATAGCTTCTTCAGGATTTCTTGCTAAAATGTCACAAATATTATTTGTGGTTGGAGTCAAATGGTCAAATTCTCATGAATGAGAGTAAACATAAGGTCTTTATCTTAGTCCACTCCGGTGCCATGACAAAATACCACAAACTTGTCATATACAACCAACAGCAACCTATTTCTTGCAAATTTGGACATCAGTCCAAAATGAAGGCACTGATAGTCTTGGTGTTTATCAAGGATCCAGTCTCTTCTTCCAAGATGGTGGCTGGAACCCTATGTCTTCATTTGGCAGAAGGACAAAAAGAAAAGTTCTGCCTAGTTTCCTCCAGCCGCTGTATAATACACTAGTCCCATCCATAAGAGCAGAGCCCTTGTAGACTAAACACCTCTTCACAGCTGCACTTCTTAATGCTGTTGCTTTGGGGATTAAATTTCAACATGATGTTAGAGAGAACACTAACATTCTACCCACTGTGATGACTATTAAGCCTTCTGTACCTTAATGCCGATACCTACCACAATACAAAGGGCAAATGTCATTAAACTCAAAAGACAATGCCTGAAAAATCACCAAGCAAAGGATCTGAAAAGAAAATGTGTGAATAATCAGCCAAAAATTTGGGAAGGTGTTAAGATCTTGCTTTTTGACATTGTTGACAACAAAATGCAAAGGTGATCATATCATGGGTAGGAAACTATGTAGATCACTAGAAGATTACGTTGTAATTTATAATCTGAGCGCATGAGCAAAAGTGACTTAGTGAGACGGTTTTCTCCTTTAGTGGGCATCAGAATTGCCTAAAGGATTTGTAAAACTACAAACATTTGGGTTGTACTCCGGGGCTTCTGATTCAGTAGGTTTTAGATAAAGCTTAAGAATTCAGAATCTAACATGTTCCCAGATGATTTTGCTGGTTGGTGACCATACTTCGAGAATCAGTAGGCACACAAAAATACCTTTTTGTTGTGTTTTGGATTTTGTTATTATAGGTTTTTCTTTATCTTTTTTTACCAGAGGTGCTGGGATCTACCCCAGGACCTCCTGCATACTAGCAAACACTACCCCACTGAGCTATGCCCCAAAACTAGAAGAGATACCTCCATCAATCACCTTCACAGAAGTACTATGACTTGAGATAATTGTAGGTGATCAAAAACGGATATGTCCTGATGTCTCACTTTTTCAAAAATTATGTCCTACTATTTTAAATCTGTATCTTCTCCTTCCACCCTTGAAAAATGGCATTAATGTCTTCACATTCCACATAGTTACCTATATCTATCAATCTACAGTTCTCCTTCTAAAAGAGGTAGAATGGGATCTCCTTTCTCCTTGCCCCTACAGTGAGTTCATGACTTGTTTTAGTCCACAGACAAGGCAGAAGTGACAATGTGCCAGCTCCTAGATCTGGCTTCAGAAGGCCAGCCAGAGAGTTCTGCATGTGGCCTTGTGAGAAAGACGGGACTAAGATGGTACACAGGCTCAGGAGCAGGACCACAGGGATCTGGACAACGGTCACCCTGGTTGAGCTGCCCTAGCAAGCCCAGCCTAGAGCAGGACCATCAGCCAACAATGAACACATGAACCAGTCCAGCCACAATAATCCAAGCCAAGCTGAGAGGAGCCATTATACAGGCTCTATAGCATCAGCCGATCCTTGGTCAATCCATAAATATGGAAGTGTTAAATAAATTGCTTGAATCCATTGAGTTTGGGATGGCATGTCACTTCTAACATTTAACACATAACCCCTAGGCATGAAGCCTTCTCAACTAGGCAAGGTTGATCAATCAATATGAACAAAAACTAGACTTCATTTGATCCTCTCTTTGCTTTCAGTGTCTGTGGGGATATATTTTCAATATTTAACGTCATATCCGTTCTGCTGCAGATAATGAGATGACTGGTTTTACAATAATACGGAAATGTTTTTGGTTTAATAATAGCACAGAAATAAATGATTTGTGCAAGTATTTTTCTAAAATTTGAAATCTAATGTCTTTAATGGCTTCTAGACTATGGAAATCTTTAAAACACAGGCATTGATTTTTAAAAAAAGAGAAATATGTCCATTAATATTTAGACAATCTTTGTAACAACTTTTCCCTTTTATAGATTCAAAATTATTTTTGATAAAATGTCTACATTATTTAAAGTCCATTCATTTTAATATGAAACACTTTAAAAATAAATAAATAAATAAATGGCATTATATTTGATGGAAGACAGTACTATATTATTAATTTTTATAATGAAAATTGCAAAGATCAATTTCTCATGAGATTATATAGCTAGTATTATTTTCTTACCAACTGTTGAATATGCAGGAGATCACTTTATAGTGACTTTTCATCAATAGCTCATTGCACAGATCTTAAAAATCATTTTTCTCCTTTCAGGACAAGAGATTTATACAGTAAAAATATTGAGGCAACCCATCTCCTATCAATGTAATTAAGCACTCAAAAGTAGCACTTAACAAATCAAAGAAAATCTATTTGAAATGCACCACAGAGAAAGATTTCACTATATGTTTGGGCTATTGATAAAAATTGAAAACAACAGCCTTTTGCAAGAGGCTAAAAAATACATACATTATTAACATAGAATAGGATTTAAACTAGTCAAATGATTTTTTAAAAAATTCATCTCAGAGGGCCAGGGGTACAGCTCAGCAGCACAGTGCCTGCCTGGCAAGCACAAGGCCTTGAGTTTGATTCCTCGTACCAAAAAACAAAATTCATTTTGGAATATTTAAATCAAACAAGTCTATTTCAGTCTTCATTTGCACTTGACTTTATAAAGCTTTCAACTCTTTTTTCTCAGCATCTGCATATTACTACTTAATAGAAGCCAGAATAACTATATTTTTGCTACTTAAGTTGCACTGATAGATTTTCAACGGACCTCTGTATTTCTGCACTGAAAATAAATCATTGTTACTATTCTCTGCATTTCCTGTTTCCTGTCACATTCATCATTGTGAAGGCAAGAGGACTTTCTTTTCATAATCCTGGATAAAACCTTTGAGGGTAAAGTTCTATTCTTCCACAGGACACACCTGGGAAGATAAAGTGGTTCACAACCAATATATTTGATAACTTTAAATTTATGTATGCATCCATTTCTGTAACAAATCTTTATTGAAAGCAATTCTTTGCCAAATACAGCAGTGACCAAAAGAAAGTCTTTAGTAAGATGTGTGTGTGTGTGTGTGTGTGTGTGTGCGCGCGCTAAAAATAAAGCAAAATAATGGTATCTTAGTTACTTTTCTCGTCACTGAGACACAATACCTGAAACCCATAAGTTAAAAGAGAAAAGGTTTATTTCAACTCAGTTTGTAGAGGTTTCAGTTCATAATGAACTGGCTCCAAGAAAGGGTGGCATGGCAGAGGGGCATCACAGAGAAGAAATAGTCCATGGCAGAGCAGGTAGGATGTAGTAGCAGCAGCAGCAGCAGCAACAGTGAGCCTCCCTTTCCCCTTTACCATGTCCAGGCTAAAAGCCTTTTGCGTGGTAACACCCACACCCATGGCAAGGCTTTCTGTTACCCACACCAGAACTATAAAAAACCAGTTAGTGGACTAATCCCATTACCACCCATCCTTAATCCTAGTATCAAATCTTTAATCCACATTCACATACCTTAAATCCACTCACCTCCAAAAAGCCCCACCTATGACTGCATTAGGATGTGGAGTGACATTGAGATACAAGCCATAATAAAAGATGACAGTTATCTTTTACTTCTCTTAAAATCTCAAAGGGTCTCAGCTACATTTACTAATTCTCTTGGCATAACATTTCAATAGGATGTTAAAGTTTAGGACATGCAAATAAAGCAGACTTACTTAAATAGAGAAATGTTAAAGAAAAAAAATTCAAGATATAAAAATATGCAAAATCCTGCCCAGTCATACCTAGTTTTATGGTGCACTGATTTTATCAACTAGTTGGAGATGGGTGCTTTCAGGCATTTTGGAAATGAAGGAAGAGTCTGAATGTATGGCCTCCAGTCAGGCAGCAATGTGAGGAGGCAGAAGGAGAAGTTTTGAAAATGAGAATTGTTCTGCTGTGTTTCATTACTCTTCTCTTCTCTTTCTCTGACATCCTTTATACTACAGATAAACCTTCTAAACAAAAACCAGAACTGTAAAGGAAAGATTTTTTTTTCTCTCAGCAACTCTTCCACACAAGCAAAAAGGAGTTGAGATGAACTCAAGCTTTGAGGTGAAAGTTCTTGTTTAAA
Source organism: Chinchilla lanigera (assembly GCF_000276665.1). NCBI lineage: Eukaryota > Metazoa > Chordata > Mammalia > Rodentia > Chinchillidae > Chinchilla > Chinchilla lanigera. The sequence goes on along the minus strand of NW_004955429.1, from coordinate 7,933,682 downwards.
AATAAAGCTTAAACACTTAAAGTAAAGAACAAGATGGTTGCCACAGATTCTTCCTAAAAGCTGCAGACAGTATTCCCTAAATATTTGTCAAAAGGCAATTGCAAAGGCCGGTACACTGCCTGTCCCTGTGCTGTAGTGTGTGACTGTTTCCCACAAATCAAGCACCAGAAGCTGCAAAGGTGCAAGGACACAAACCCCAGGCAGGGCACTCTCCCTGCCCCTGGTTTCTAGACAGCCCCTGCACCCATGAACTATACCACCAACCAGAGGCTGTCATCTTTACAGCTCCACTTCTTTGAGCAAATATCTACACTCTAAGAGGCAGGGTAGCAGATATATGAACTTGAAAACACTATTTTAAATTATTGAGCAGTATTGTGTTAGTCGGCTCTCTGCCGCTATAGCAAATACCCTGAGATAATCAACTTATAAAGAGAAAAGGTTTTGGCTTATGGTTTCAGTGCTTCCAATCCATGATCAGCTGTTCCCACTGTGTTTAGGTCTGTGGTGAGGCAGCACTGTATTGTGGTAAAGGGCGGTGGAACAAAACTACTTACCTCACGTCCAGAAAGTAAAAAGGAGAAAGAGAAAGAGCAAGAGACACACTATCTCCTTGGAGGGCACAGCTTCGATGGTCTAAAGAACTCCCAGTAGGTTTGACCTCTTAAATTTCCACTACGTCCCAGTGCCACCATGGGTGATCAAGCCCTTAACACATATGCCTTTAAGGACACTTGAGATCCAAACTATGGTGTCTGCAACCGCCTGGGGATAAGGCCATAGCTATGCAAACCTGAGAAGGCCATTTCAAGTTATTGATGCATCATCAGAGCAATATCAGTGTCTACAGGAAACATTCAATGAGCCAGTATTCATAAGTGCTTAAAATAGTATCTGGTATGTAGTAAGAGCTAATGTGCATGGTAAATAATATACATAATGACATCAATTTGCAGTAAAGTTGGTTCTTTGGAAGTGAAATGAAAACCGTGATACTTTCCCCCCTAGTTTCTTCCTTAGATATCATAAGAGCCTTGTACAAAACTTTTGCTTCACAAGGGCATTTTATTAATGTACCTCTATCTACCCAGCTGTGCTTTGGACTTAATGCTGTGATCACCAACATGGAATCCATGCACTACCAGGGTGTGCAAGACAACGCACCTACTGAGTGAAGAAAACACCAGAACTTCTAGGAATAATTATTCTTGTCTAGAAATAAAATAAAAATATATTTTTCTAATACTCTTGTTACCCAAACTGACAAGAATATCTGGGTATATTTTTAAGTAAATATGCATTTACAGAGAACACATGATCAAAAATGTTTTCCACGTAGGGGTGTGCAGTGAAAATTTTGGAGACTAATAAAAGTGACGATTTCTTTGAGTCTTCAAAACGCAGATGTGCCCCTTGGTGTTTATAATTGGTCGTAATAACACTTCTGCTCATTACAGGGCTTGTTCTTCTGGCAATGGAACTGATTCCGGTTGCATAAAAAATAACAGATTGCTGGACTGGCCGCTGGAAGGCAGTGCCTGTCTGCATCCTTGGGAGTGGACTGCAGAGTGTAACGGGATATGGAAAGTGTGGCCTGGAGCATGCGCAGATCCCTGACAGGGTCACGACTGTAGGTTCCCTGTTTCTGATCTATATGTTTTTACTTTAAAAGCATAGAACACGGACAAACTTTCTTAACATGGAATTCAGGTTAAGGATCCATAAGTGGATCCAGATGAGTGGCCCTGTGAAATAACACAAAGCATTTTATAAAGTTATGTATTTCTGCAATTCTCTGGAGTGTCAATTCAGAGCTTTCATAGGATTTTCTAAGAGCCAGTGATTCTCCAAACATGCGTGGGATGTGGGTAACTTTTCAAAGTAGCAAAGGATTATTTTAAGGCATGCATTTTAGTATCTGCTTCCAACAAATACAATTTAATCAATGTTTTTAATTAATTATAGTGGTAAGCAGTCAACCAGGTCATTCTGAGGACCAAGAAGTCAGAACGTCACTCAAGAAATCTGCATACCAATCAGGACCGAAAGGAATCTCAGTACAGGTTTCTTTTGATTTTTTTGAGGTGTGTGTGTGTGTGTGTGTGTGTGTGTGTGTGTGTGTGTGTGTGTTTTCCTTTTTGCTTCTATTTTTACTTTCTCTGGTTTCAACTGAGTGTTTTTACAGAATTCTTTACTTGATTTTTCTTCTAATTCTTTAGGACTTTCACTAGAGTTTCAAGGATACATTTACAACTAATCCCACTTTCGCAGAACACTATATTACTTCACAGGCAATGCAGAAATCTTACACAAATAGATGTCTTACAACAACTAATTCCTCCCTCCTATTTCTGACTACACTGTTTTTATTTATTTTATTCATCTATATCCTATAACCAGCCAAATTATTGTGACTATTATTACACTGAAGTTATCTGTTATATCAATTAAGAATACAAAAAAATAAAAGATTTTTATTTTATCTTCATTTGTTCCTTCTCTGATACTGTTTATGTTGATTTAAATTTCTGACTGTGTTAATCAGCTTCTAGTCACTGTGACAAAATACCTGATAGTCAACTTACACGGAAGAAAAGTTTAGTTTGGTGCTCGATTTCAGAGGTTTCAGTCCATAGACAGCTGTGGCAAGGCATGATGCCATGGCGGAAGTCCAAGGCAAAGAAAAGTGCTCACCTCATGGCAGCCACTCAGTAAAGAGACAGAGAAGGTCCATGGTCCTGCCATCTCCTTCACAGACACAGCCTGGTGGCCTTGCAGTCACTAAGCCACATCTCCTAAGTATTCGATTACCACACAGTAGGGCCACAGGCTGGGGATCATGCCTTTAACATGTGGGCATTGGGGGAATGAACACTTCAGAGCCAAACCAGAGTGCTGAGCAACTTACATTAATCCTTTCCCTTTCTTTGAAGAACTTTTAGTGGCATTTCTTGCTGACCAGGTCTACTAATGATTTCTTTCAGATTCACTTTATTGGAGAGCACCTTACTCACCTTTACTTTCTAGGATATGTTGACTAGACACAGAGTAGATGGCATTTTTCTTTCAACATTTTAAATATTTCACTCTATTCTCTTTTTGTTTGCACAGTTTCTAGAAAGAAGTCTCATGTGATCACCATTCTTGTACCTGAACTGATTTCTTTTTCCCCTTTCTGACTTCTTTCAAGATTTTATCTTTGGTTTTGTACAATTTAAATATTATATGCCTAGGTATAGATTTTTTGGTATTCATTTGGCTTGGCAATTATTAAGCTTCCTAGATCTGTGGTTTGGTATGTATCATTAATTTTGGAAAATCATCAGCCTTTATTAATTCATAACATCCTCTTTCTGAGATATATATATATATACATATATATATATATAACTATGTAGATGTCTCCCTCTATGTATATATTTGAACTTAGAGTTCTTGACTAATCTATTTTTCTTGTTTTCTTTCCTCTTTGAATTTCAGTTTGAAAAGTTCTATTAATATATCTTCAAGTTCACTGAAGTTCACTGATTCTGTCTTTAGTATGTCCGGTCTATTGAAGAACAGCATTCTTTATTGCTGTTCCAATGTTTTGTTTTGTTTTCATCTCTAGCATTTCCTTTTCATTTTTTTTAGAATTTTTAGGTCTCCACTCACATTATACCCATCTGCGCTTATATGTTGGCCCCTGTTTTCTCATTTATTTATTTTTTTTTAGTTTTTCTTTTTTTTTTTTTTTTTGGTTTTTCTCCAGTACCGGGAACCGAACTCATAACCTTGCGCTGCCAGGCAGGCGCTTTGCCGCTGAGCTAAATCCCCAGCCCCTGTTTTCTCATTTAAACCCTAGCATATTAACCATAGGTTGTTTTGTTTTTTTTTTTTTTTTTTTTTTTCCTTAGGCAGGTTCTTACTATGCAGTTCAGGCTGGTCTTGAGCTCACTTTGTAGCCTAGGCTGGTCATGAACTTGCAACAATCCTCCTGCCTGGGATTACAGGCATGCACCACCACACCTAGCTAGGTATTTTTACCTAAATTATCTGGTAACTTCAAAAAATTTGCGTCATATCTAGTCTGGTTCTCTTGTTTGCTATGTCTCTTCATTTGGTTTATTTATATTTAGCAAGTCTTGTAATTTTTTGTTGTTGTTGCTGCTGTTACTGTTGCTGTTATTGTTGTTGTTGTTGTTGAAAGAGAAACAATGTGTAGGGTAACAAGTACTGAGGCAAATAAGTCTTTATGTGACACTCTTATGTGAGGCTTTGTCTGAGTAAGAGCTGGACTGTGCTTAATATTTGTTACATTTGTGGCTGTCAGATGCTCTCATTTCTGAGCATCTTCGTTTTTGTCCTCTCTGTTGTTTTGAATTTCCTTAAGCACTCCTTTCTTAATAGTCTGTACCTTGGTAAGAACTCACTTCCTTGGAATGAACCTATATAACCTCTTCTCAATGGGCACAGCTTGTTCTGGGTGCAATAATTAGGAGGGTCAAGGTACTTTTGTACCCTTCCAGTCTTCCCCCAGTGTCCAAAATGCTTGCTACCACCATACTATTTGGGGTGCAATCATTTTCAACCCCATTGTGGGCCAGCAGCAAAACACTTAGGTTTCAGATCTCTACCAATAGGGCTTTAAAATTTCTTGAAGATTAAATTCCTCTGGTAGAAACAATTAAGATAATGCCAAGGATGCTTTAAATTATGAGGCTACAAGCAAGGGGAATTTTAGGAAGAATAAGACTGAGATTTCACGCATGAAAATAACCATAATTTTATCAGCAACATGGAACATAAGTGTAAGAAATCTTAAGTAACAGAATCTAACCAAATGCTTAAGCAAGTCAAACAACGACACTAAGACACACATACGACTGTATTAACTAAAGAATCACCCAGAGTGATCATTATAAGGATTCAGAGGAAGGGACAATTGCTTCAATCTGGGGGGTTGTTGGTAGCACTAGATAATTTTCCAACCACTTTTTGTGTCTCATTGATAACTTCTAGAAGAATATCAAGAGTAGAAAAGAATTCCAATGGGTAAGGTGAGAAGCAAGACAGACTCTATTATTCGTGATGTTCTCAAAAAAGTTCAGACAAACTGGATATGTCAAGCCCATAATTGAGTCCAACTCTGTAGGTACCAGGAGAGTCAGCTATGTGATGGAAACATCCATTCCATTCAGGGTCAGTCACAGTGACAAGGCCAGGACATTTTATTCCCAGCTGACTGGCTAGCCTCATAACTCATTACAGAATTCAAGACTCCTGTGGTTTTATCTACAAAGTTGTGCCTGAGTTGGAGGTGCTCACAGTTTTTATAAATTCATTTTCATTTGTGCACTAAAAAAAAATTGATTCAGATAACTGTTTGGCACAATCTGTTATAGAAAACTTAGGCTATTTTACCATTGAAGAAATGTCGCCACACTGAAGTCTTTGATGAGACCCAGGGCTTTTGCATTATTACCTGATTATTAAATATTAACTGACCATACATTTTATTGCCATCATGGTAAACCACAGCACCACATGGAGGTTGTATTTGGATCTTTAGAGGTATGTGAGTAATAGGGCTCTGCCTTTGGAATGATTTCATTACCTTTATCCTTATGTTAAACTGAGATTTGTACTTTCTGATAAACCAAAAGGGAATGAACTTATTTCCTCTCTTAAAATCTAGCCTAAATGTCACTTCCTTTCTGGAATCCTTTGTCTTTTAATTCCTGTAGTACTTTGGATATTCTCCTATTGATTCACATCTACTTCATTGTAACCCGATAATAGAAATCTTTAAAGAGAAGATAGCCTGGAGAGTTTCATTATCTTCTCTAGGATAATAAGACTGTGCCTAGGAAATAGAACAGCGAGCCAGTGTTGAATGAACAGCCTGCACTGCGTCACTTCTGATTACTTGATTAATTTCAAAACACCTATTTAGTCTTCCCATGTCTTCTCTTCATTTGGACTGAAGTTAGCAGAGAAAAGGGAGAAGCAGCGCTAAGGGTGAACTAGCATAGAATGACCCCCCTTTAGGGTTAGTGGAGGGTTATCCAAACCCACCCCCTGAAGTTTCCCTGCTGTCAGAAGGAACCAGGTTAATTGTTCCTGCACAGTGCAGCCATGCTTGATTGCACAGTTCTTTTCCTAAGTCTTCAGATTTTCTAAATTTTCTGTTGTAGGAACTATCTTTCACTTTTATGACTAAATAAGGAAGAAAAACTGTCATATAAAAATTTCACATAAAATTTCTAAGGAAAATGTCATATAATGCGGTGACCCTTGTTTAGTTTTGCAGGCCACCATAGTAGCTCTCCCTATATCTTTTTTATAAAGGTAATTAAAAAATAAAAATGATACAGAATTTCAAAAAAAATGATAGGAACAATATAATATATTGTACATAACAATAGTTATTATATTGCATACGGTTATCTTCAAAGTAGTTGCTCAGATTACCAGATATAAGCATGTCAGTTTGATCAAATGATATAAAGATATAAAGCACTAACTGTTCCTTTCAAATAACTAATAGAAATTAATAGTAAATTTTCCTAGCTATCATATATATATATATATATATATATATATTCCTTCCTTCTTTTCTTCTTTCCCCCATCCCAGTTGTTCTTTCCTTTTTTGAGCAGTTCCTTTCTCTTTCACAATATCTATTGTAGCTTTTGTATCTTATTTACTGTTTTAGTTTCTTACACTAGGGTCTCTTTGCTCTTGTTGCTTTTTCGGTCTTCTGCTGCCATGAGCTCTTGCCGCTCACCATACCACCATGCCTTAGGGCCAGCTGATTATGGATTGAAACCTCCACAGACTGTGAGGTAAATAATCCTTTCCTCCCTTAATTTTGGGCATTGAATATTTTTTCTCAGCAACAAGAAAAGTAACTTAGACATACGACAAGTGAATGCTATCCATGCAAAGTTGACACCTTGAGAAGCTACATCTGTCTTTTGGCTTGGCAGGTTACACTATCAAAAGACTTTCAGAACTGTAATTTTGAGGCTGCAGAGGGTGGAGATTTGCTGCTTCCTGTGATGCCCTCTGACCATCTTTTGTATTCTGCTGTTCCTTCTCAGCAATAGAGATCTCTTTTGCTCTATCTTTGCAGTCCACAGCTTTACTGGAGCTTCCTTTCTGGCCACACTCACCTCATTTTGAATCATTCTGCTGGGCTCTTTGCTCTTTATTCTCAATATAAATCTGTCTAAAAACCCCCAACGGTAGCCATGCAATCACCTTAATGTCTAACTGCTTGAAATTTCTTCTACAAGATTAATTAGGCTACCACCCCTAAACTCAGTCCCAGGCAAAGTCTCTGGACATGAGCAAAATGCAAATTTTTTGCCAAGTCATAGCACACGTGTTCTAGAGGCCAACAATCAACGCAATCCTTCCTAGCAGAAACCTCCTGAACTTGGTCGTTAGTGGAAGGATTTCTATCAGCCTTCTCATTCTGAGCTCTTACCAGAATCTCCCATATAGAGCAGCATAAGGCATTCCAGTTCTGCTCTTTCAGCTGACATCTCCAAAGTTTTCCAAATTCTTCCCCCAAGCCATCCCCAAAGGCTCATGGACCACATGCTCAGGTATAGTCAGAGCAATGACCTCATTTCTCTGGTATCAAATTTTCTCTTAGTTGCTTTTCTCATTGCTGAGACAAAATACCCAATGCCCAAAATTAAGGGAGGGAAGGTTTATTTAGCTCACAGTTTGTGGAGGTTTCAATCTAATCAGCTGGCTGCAAGGCAGGGTGGCATGGCTAAGGGGCAACAGTTCATGGTTGCAGAAGACAGCAAAAGCAACAAGAGCAAAATGGGGAAGAGCAAGCCTCTTTTCCTCTCTTATATTGCACAGAGGCTACCCGCCCTAGGGCCTGTGTAGCACTTACACCCCCAATCCCAGCACTAGACAATGAACCAATCACAAACTCTAAATTCAGCTGCCTCTGAAAAGCTACGCCCATGACCACATTAGGCTTTGAGAGGACATCGAGACGCAAACTATAACATCATGCATCACAATATGTTTTTTAAAATGTTATAATGCTTTAGAATAGTAGTCTTGGAAACAATTTGGAGAAACCACCTTAATACATTTGAAAGAGTAAGCGAGAAATGCAAAGCGATATTTAGAGTTAGATTAATTGGTGATGATAATGTCTGTTAAAGAAGCTGAGATTCCAAAAATTCCTAAAGGTTTCAGGGAGGTTATCTCTGCATGGATGCGAATAGGAAGAATGTGAATGGCTACATCAACAGGCTATAAGACGTATGAAGAGCATGCCCATGGCATAGATTTTAACTTGTGATATGAAAACATGGATATGGAAGGGAATTACTTGTCACCACAGAAAGCACCACCATGTTTCCTTCCCACTGAGAATGACTTTTTTCTGAACTAGGTATGATTTTAAGACAGACCTGTCCATGTAAAAGACACAGAATTAATGTGGTCCCTACACTTCCCTTTTTTATTTACACAGTGCAATGCTATGCAGCACACAAATACTACACAGACTGCATTACAGGCCACCACTAAAGGAGTTTTCACTCCAAAAGTTTCAGTGCTATAACTTTGAGCAGGAAGGGTATGTTAATTTTAGAGACCAAATACAACAGTTGCTGTTTGCATCGCCCCCAAAAAAGGTAAGGAAACAAATGGGTGGTTACTGAGAAAGAATACTCTTATTACTACCCTGGGAAAGAAATGATGGATACAGGTGACACTCAGTTATAATAAGATTATTTCAGTGGATAGAATGCCTTTGCTCACCAACAGTGTTTTAGTCTGTCTTACGCTGCTGCAGCAAATTACCTCACATTGTAATTTATAAAAGAAAGAAGTATATTTTGGCTCACACTCCTAGAGGATAGAAGCTCAAAGCAGGATCCCAGCACATCCAAAGTCAAGCCTGTGAAGGTTTTGTACTGCAACCTAATACAGTGGAAAAGCAGAAAAGCAAGTGAGTCCATGTGGAAGAAGCAAGACATGGGGTTGGGGCTGGACAGCCTCAGCCAGAACCACCTGCTCTCCCAGTAACTGATCTAGTCGTATGAGAACTGCATTAATCTCTCTTAATGACCTAATCACTCTCAGAGTTCCCAGCACCTCTAAGCACTGTTATACTGAGAATCAAATTTCAACACAGATTTTGGAAAGAACAAACCATAACAAACAGCAACATAGACAACCTTGGATAGAAGATTTATTTGCAGGAATTTCATGAAAACTATATGATTCATTCACTGGAATGCATTCAAGTATATCCCAAGGAAGTTATGCACAGTCCTTGGCATAAGCACTAGGTAAGAGGCACAAATAATCCTATTTATTTCCAGTGAGAAAGAAAGAGTCCACGGCCATACCACACTGAACATGCCTGATCTCCTCTGATCTTGGAAGCTAAGCAAGGTCAGGCCTGGTGAGTATTTGAATGGGAGAAAGAAAAATAAATCACATGAAGAGTGTTGGGAAGATTCAAGCTATAAAAAAATTTTTAAAGGCTCCCTGAGCACCAAATCAAGACAGATTTCAGTTTATACAGGGTGCCCATGTTTCTCACCTGAATCCCTAGGCTTTTTCAGAACTCTGACCCACCAATTCTGTGGTTCTATCACAAGTCCTTATTAATTTATATGCATAAAGGTAGCTGTTCTCATAAATACTGTCATTTCATTCAAGAAGTCAAAGCCCACTAATCCTGCTAACTCTTCTATTATTCTTTCTCACTTTCAAATCTCCTCTTCCTTCAAGCTGAGGAGCATTTCCCCACCTCTCTTTTCATTCCCTTAATAGATACAGGCACAAATTGATTTATTTTGATTTATTATGATCAAAGAATTATTAAATAAGGCAAAGCATACTTTCAAAGCCTATATCACAGTGCCCATAAAACAAAGAAGGGGAAATGAATATGCTGTGGACTGAAAAGGAGGGAAAAATTTCAGAAAAGTTAAGTCTTGGGGCCAGGGATATAGTTCAGTGCACAACACTTGCCTGGAGTTTGATTCCTGGTACCACAAAAAAAGTCTTGACATCAGTCCCTTATGAAGAACTTAGATAAGTAGTTCAGATCAGCTGTTAATAGAAGATTTTGTCAAATTCTTTAAAATAGGTTGAATTTCTGTCAGAAAATAGCTACTCTATTGTAAGTTAGAATGGATCTAACCATATGCTTGCCATTCTACACAAGCTTCTGAAAAATAGCACAGAGAATAAATAATACTGGTTTCCTAGGAGAAGACAAGAGATAAAGTATTTGCTAAGCCTGCAGTCTAATGCACACACACACACACACACACACACACACACGTACATGATTTTCATATCAAATATGTTAAATCATCGTAGACTCCCATAGTAAGACTTTATGATGTTATTCATTCAATTACTTAGAAACAACATGCTTGTACTAGTTTACAATTGTAGCTTTAGCTATTCTCAGCATATGAATTTTGAAATTATGCTTACTATGAGAGAGTTCGCCACTGCCAAATGCATTTGTAGAAAAGTCCTTGCTAATAACACTCCAGTTGCTAAGGATGGTCAGATTGTAAAGACTATTTTAGGTTTTCTAACCATTCTCAGTGCCCGGCGGCAAGGATTCCAGGAATGGGTTTCTCTCACAGTGCAATTGAATTCTGTCTTTCATTTAGATGCTATTTGAGTGCGGTGGTGATGGTGCATTTAAATAAAGTCTTCCAAATGTGAAAATAAACTACCATTTTATAATGACTGGCTGTGTTCTACTTCTTTCACAAAGGATGCTAATGGTATTGTGATACTACTACCATTTCAAAAACACTTCGAAACTTACTGAACAACTTCTTGTTATACTAGTTATAACTGTCAGGTCTGTGGAGCTATATCAGCAATAATGTACTAAAGGAAATCCACTATCTGCTGAGATCAATCAGTGTAGGTGACTAGAAAAAAACCTTTCTATTCCCAAATCTCCCCAAATACTCCACCCTCTGGATCGTCACAATTCAAAGCTGACCAATCATTGATGGACAAGTCCTCACCACAAAAATCTAGTCTGTAAATTTTTATTTAATATGTGTTCCATCATAAATCACACTATCTCTTTCTGTATCAATTTCTGCAGAATTCAGTGACGAGATTGTCTTCCAAGGAGCATTGCTGAAAAGTTGGATGACTGCTGAATTGAATGTAAATCAAGCCAACAACTCCTGGACTGAAAATTTAAAAGTTGAAAGAATTTCTTTCTAAAGAGTCAATGCAGATATAAAATGCAGGAAAAGCTCTGTATGCTTGAGCACATAATATGTCAGAGATTTCTGATACATATATACATAATATGTATATGTATATATGTAATCTTTTTTAGGATCTAAGGATGGGAATCAATTGAGAGAAAATGTGGTTGGAGTTTTTCCAGCTCTATTGAGGTTTAATCGATGATGAAAACTTGTAGGGTTTCATGGTGCTCAACATGATTTGATGTGTATATGTATTTTGTGCAATGGTTATTATAATTAAATAATTAACATCAATTACCATACATTATTACCAATATTTTAATGTATAGGATGAGGTCTCTTAAGATCTACTGTCTTAGGAAATTTCAAATAAATATTAATTATGTAGTAATTATATATTGTTATATCTTACTATTAAATATACATTAGTTATATGTGTATACATAGTCTTTTCTGTCAGGTTTGTCTTCACACTATCTGAGAGAATGGGAAAGTTTCAGGGACAATCATAGGATAATTAGAACTAGAAATCTCAGATGATCATCTAAGATAAGCACCATAGATGAATAAACTGACCCAGTATGTTGTTCTATAAATCTATAAGGCATTTTGAGAAGGACCAGGACAAATCACTGTGAGTTGAAGGGAAATCTACAGGTTTCAGTGTTTAACGGTGGGGAATCTGAGCTGGAGCTGAGAGTGGACTGACAGAACTGTGTCTGTCTCGACAGAATGATTGTTGTACCTTTCATGTCAAAATTAGCAACAGAAGGAGGGCAAAAAGGAAATAAATGAGTATGGCAGTAGTTAGGAAATGTGAAAGACAGATATCTAATTATACCCTGAAATTGTTTATTTTCCAAATTTGCTCCAAACTGGAATGACAAGTAAGAGTTTGTAAAAGAAACCCTTACTGCTCTAACAATATGTGATAGTGAAAACTATTTTGTCACATTCCCTCTGATTAAGAACTGGAAAAGAAAATAATAGAGAAAAGGACAGAGCCACAGAAAGGAATTTTCTGAGATGACTTTTCCTTTTAGTCGTGTGATAACTTTATTCTCTGGTAACATCCTATCCCAAAACCCAAGAAACAGGAAAAAAATACATTCCCCTTGGGGAACTTGATTAGTAGTATTAAGTCATAAAATGATACTGCCCACAGATCTTGGTATGTAAAATGTGATGGACTATTTCATACTGATTTCAATTGTCATATATATATATATATATATATATATATATATATATATATATAATCTTGCCTCCACATCAAATCAAATTTTGTGAGTGTTAGGGCTATGATCCGCACTACTTATAAAGCCCTTGACATACTTAACACAATGGTAATGACATGATAACTATTTAAATACTTACTGAATTCAACTGAATTGATTAAGCTCAATTTAGCAAATAACAATAAATAATAAGAAAGATAACATTCTAGGCTTAGGAAAATATCCCCAATCATTCCCCAACACTCAACACCCGCTGTGCTCAATGTTTAGGCAGCAATTGTACTTCATAAATTCAGTGGTTGCGATAAGCCTGTGCACACATCAGGGGAAAGAAAGCCTTTGCACCCGCACAAGTCCTGCCTCTCCCTGCCCTGTGTCGTGAACTGGGAATGGCCGGGATAATTTTAGGGAGCTATTGTATTTTAGAAATAGGTCAGTGGGAAATCCTAAGCTAAGATGTTTTGATCTTCCTCATGGAAGTTTTCCAGAGCGCTGTCAAAATAGGTGAACTGCATCTGTGATCAGGGGACAAATTACTGCTGGCATAGAAAACAGAGGAGAGAGAGAGGGAATCAGGCTGGGCTTGACCTGACAGTGCCAAATCTCCAAGGACCCCAGGAGTCCGATGTGCGAGCAGTGAGCTCCCCAGTGCTCTTCGTTGTACTTTTCTGTTTGTCTCCCTACACTCTTGTCCATGTTTTGTCTCCTTGAAATATTTCTCTCCACCAAAAGTAGCTATCTTTTTCTCTGATGACTTACTACATGCTCATGCTACAGAATTCATCCCTTATAGCAAGTGTCTGGGGGAAAAAATAAAACATGCTTGGAATCCCAGCACCTTGGTCACAGATCTGTACAATCGTAGTAATAAGTTTATTGATTATTGCATTTTGATCTTCCATGAATTATTTATAACCTTTGACCACTTTATCGTAGTTTCTTTTTTTATAAGCTCTATTATTGATTTTCCTTTTTATAGAACTACTTTTATAAATATTTAATTAAAATTTTATAACTATTTTCTTATTTCTTATAAGCACTATGTATTACATTTCCCTTGTTATAAGCATTACAGTACTGACATAAAATGTGTTTGTCAACTGCTTCACAAACATTTTTAGTAGCTTTATTAAATAAAAGTTATACATTTGTAGTACATATACTGTGTATATTTGAGGTTTTGGGTAGCTTTGAATAGGAGCTTTTTCATAAATCTTTATATTTGTAGAGTACAGTGTATCTTTTTTGTAGCTTTGGGGTCTCTTTTAGCAGAGCTAGAGTTTCTGGAACACTGCTGGACTAGAGCCAACAAAAGTGGGTACAATTCTTGAAGAATTCTATTCCTTTCCTCTAAAACATCATGAAAAACTACCTTTGTATACACACATACACCAGTATCTGTATTTGTCACAAATAACTATAGAAGAGGTCTCAAAACCATGTTCTTTTTCATAGATGTTGGTAGCACTAAGAGAGACCTCCATTAGAGGGTGCCATATATGCAGTCATACCTTATTTTTCACATTTGTTTGTAATTTTAACTGTGCCCATCTATGAAATGTGTGAAAAATAGTTATCCATTTTAAGAAGAATTTTCCCTTTGAAGTACCTTCCTACAATATCCTACTTGACATGCATTTGTAGATCATTTACTTAAACTTACGTCTTATTTATTAATCCCTGGACTCTCATTTTGAGAAAAAGTTCAAGATGGAATGTTTAGGTGAAATTTCTCTTCTACATTTTATTTATCTCACGTGAAAATATATTATTTTTGTCTAACATTTGTTAAATTTAGTGACTTTATTAATGGGCATAATACAGCAATCTGAAATAACTGGATCTTGTGAAGTATCCTTTTGCTCTATTATTTAAGGGAATGGCTGTTGATATAACATATGAATAGACAGTTGTCATTTTTATATAACTCGTTAAAACTATTTTCTCCTTCTTACTTCTATATATCATGATGAAATACTCCACAGGAAAATAAATAATAAATACCTTAGATAAATAAGTTATCTGAGATAATAAAGAAATATGTCCCAGAGTTTCAGTATGACAATATCAGGAGGATCTGAAAATAAGGGGCCTGGTCTAGCAGAGTCCTTGAAAATAATACATCAGATGAGGAATTCCTGAGAAAATTCCAAACTTCAGCAATCATTCATATGAAAAAGCACTATTGATTCATGACTAGCTAAGGAAATGTCTCATAATAGTGCACTCAGATATCTAAGCATGAAATTTATTTCTTATAAAAATTTCTCTCTAAACATTCTGGATATAATACCATCATTCTCTTTCAATTCATTTGAATGGTAAATGACAGGATCTAAAAATGATTAAATTAAAACAATGGCCCCTTTCTTTTATGTGCAGTGCTATCTAAATGAAATCTACCAAACCCCTGGACCTGCATGCAATGTGATTTTTTTTGAGGCTCAGCACAGAGCCAAGACTATGTGCTTTGAAATTATGATTCTGAAAGCATTTTTTTCAATTTTAATTCTACTTTATATACTTAAATATATATATTTGCTAGAAGGAAAAGGAAAATGTTGAAAATTTTTCCTGTTCATACACTTTACTATTTGATTTTTCACAAGTAAACCTCAAAAGAGTTTCTTTTCCTATTGAAAATCTCACACTTTTGTGAGTCTTCCCTGTAAACAGCAGAGGATAGAAAGTACCAAGTAACCTAGCAACCATCCAAATTCCATCCACATTCCTGTCTTGTGCTCTGGTTCTGCAGGAAAGACCATTCAATCCAGAAATAGACAAGAAAGAGAGCTGAAGCCTTTCCTGACAATACCAGAGAATCAGCGGTGAGACACACATTATGCAAAAACATGGTTTTGCTTTTTACAGGCTCCCCAGGTTCTTTATTTCAGTAAGAGGATCAAGATTTCAGTTCAAGTCAGAGCAAGAAAAGAGTTGCCATTTACTGTAAGAGAGCAAGTTCAAGGAGCAGAGGGAATTAAAAATTTACTTTTGGACACAATAAGTTCCAAACACTTTAACAGGCATGCCCTTTAAAAGGAGGACTATTGTCAGCAGGTGAATTTCAGGTGAGAAAATGAAAGAGGCAGAGAAAGACGTGGCTGAGCTCCAAGGCTACCAACAGGTAGAGACTAACCCTGAGAATGAATGAGCTGGACAGAATGAAAGGGAGAAGCCAGTGTTAGGAGATGAAGATGTTAAAGTCAAGAAAATTGTGAGTAAAGAAGAGAGACCAACTAACTGCCGAGTGCTGCTAAAAGGTAGACAAGGTGACCACAGCCTTGGCACTGGCAACCTTGAAATCCCTAGGGGTGTTAGCAAAAGGTCCCAGCCAGCCTGGACAAATTATCAAGACCTTGTCTGTCTCGAAGTTTTTTTTCTTTAAATGTGGGGTTGGGGAGGCAGCTTAGGGGCAGAGGACTTGCCTGGCATATGGGTTTAATCCCCAAGAAAGGAAAGAAGGTGGGAGGGAAGGTGGGAAGGGTGGATGATTTTAGAGGACTGCTGGGTACAAACATTAAGTGGGAGCATCTTCAAGATCCCTCTGATTGCTTCCTGTGAGCATTCAGATAGGCAGTTAAAATAAGGAGGAGTCTTAAACCTCTTAGCTTTTAACTTCCTCTTTCCTTTTTTATTTTTTTTAGCCTTTAACTTTGGACAAGCATTTAAAATTAAGATGCTAAGCTAATACTAGCTGATCTTTATCATTCATTTGAGCCTTTTTCCCTTTGTATAATCCCTCTTTAATTTAAATATGCCCTTTACAAATTTCGCTTTATTTTTAAACTATTTATATTTAAATCCGCTTGCCTGCTTTGATTCCTCTCCCTCTCTTTCTCTCCCTCTCTCTCTCTCTCTCTTTCTCTCTCTCATTAGGTATTAATATTATTATCAGGTTACAAGAAAATGGAAAATTTAAAACTTTGGCCATAAAAAATAATCCAGCAATTTCTATTCAGAGTGTTTTCCATAATAATGTAAAAATAAATAGCTGTTTCTCCATTTAACATCACTGTATTGATTTAGGTATTTTTATACAGATATGGAGGTAGATAATATTTTTTAATCAAGCACATGCCTATTTTATAAGACAGCTTGAATGCCATTTACTGAATAATTTTACATTCATAGAAGTACTTTGAGCTACCCAGGAAATCTGTTAAAAATGAATAAACAAAGAACTACCTATTTGTTTAAATTGTTCCAAGAGAGAATGAAACATTTCCACAGCACATGAAGAATATTCGCAAATTAAGGTTTGTCACAATGCTAACATTTGTGGTCCTCTTTCATTGACAAAATACATGGAACATGATTTATAGGGTTTTACATCTTAATAGCAGTGGCAAATAGAGATTCAGGATGGCATGGTCCTCAGGTGGGTCCCCAAAGCAGGGTCCTCAGACTGCACTCCTCCTCCTCCTAGCCTGGCCTCCATGTCCTTCCCTCAAATCATCTGCTATCTGGCAAGCAAATGACAGCTCACGGGGCTGGGATGCCACCAGGCTTATCAGAGGAGCCCTTGGAAAATCAAGTCAAAAGCCAGCATGATAGGCCAGAAGTCACTTCCTGATTAATCTCAAATCATAAAAACCATCCAGATTAAAACACATTCCTATAGTATTTAGCGTTTACCGTGCCTTCAAACTAATGGTGATTAATATGTATTAAGGGATAGAAAAATCTTCTCTTCTTAATTGACTAAGACCCTTTTATCTCTGGCCACAACCTTACCACCCTACTCCACCAAAATCATAGTCCATTCCCTTGAGAAAGGGAGTTTTATTAGAATGGCCAACCATTGTTAATAAATACACTTCTACTAGGACTAAGGCATGCCCTTTTTTCTTTTCTTTGTTTAAATAGACTTTTGAGGGGGCACCAGGTATCAAACTCAGGACCTTATGCTTGCCAGGCAAGTGCTGTGCTGCTGAGCTATATCGCCAGTCCATAAATAGTCTTTAAAAGTACATTTAATTTAGGTTTACAGAAAAATTGGGCATAAAATAGAGGGGTGTACTCTGCCTCTGCCTCCAATACAATAGCTCTATAATTAGCACCTTGCAGTAGCATGACCCATTTGTTTTCACTGATGGTCCAATATCTATATTGCTTATATTAATATAAGCAGGCCCCACGGCTTATATTAGGATCAGCTCTGTGTTGTGCAGCTGTATAAGTTCATGTTTAATGTTTTGTGTTCACTGTGAGAATATCACACAGAATAATTTCACTGTCCTAAAACCCTGCTGGGAACCATGTGTTCTTTTCTCCACTTTCTTTTTGAAGTAGTTTATCAAAGTATTCCTTATAGAAGTCGTTCCTCTGTTCACATCTTCTGTGGTGTTTTGTTCCTGGGAGGAGTTTTAGCATCCTTTACAAGGAAGACAAACTGCCTGTCTGGATCTCCAGTAGTCAGACTTTCACTTTGTGGATGATTAAGTTGTCAGGGCTCGTTTCAAACTTACCAAGATGGAATTTCAAACACTTTTCTAGCATGTGCAAAGGTGGCTAAATATAACAGTCTTCATACCTAAGTTCAAAAGGAAGCAAAAAACGATGACCTACAATACCCAGAAAAGACTTCCCAGCAGGCTAAATTCCCAGAATTACTAAATAGAAGCCAGAAAGAGAAAATACCAGCATCAAGCAAGGTTAAATTACAAATCAAATTCTGTTTTCTTTGTACTAAATTCTCTTGAAAGAGACAGGATCTGGTCGTGAAGCAAGTTTAAGTTTTCTTTCTGTGTAGGAAGGTTTAAGTTCCAAATTGCATTCAGGACATCAGGTCACTTGTTATAAGATGTGAGTCTAAGTATAACAGAAAGGCAGACCTGTAAGCTCAGAGTACACAAAGAGTTCCCCAAATTTCTCAAGCTTTGGGCGCTCGGTGTCTTGCATTTTGAGCGTGCTTACAAGGAAACGTAGGAGGAAAAAGTGATTTGAAACATATGGGCTGGGAAAAATCGATGTAACTCAGGCCCTTCATACTGATGCAAAATTCACAGTGTGGAGGAGATAGAACGCAGTAAAATGGGGAAAAAAGAAAAGATATTTAGAGTGAAAGCTAAGTTAAAATTCATCCTCAGCTACTTAGTAACTGTGTGGCTTTTCCTAAATTATGAAATCTTAGGACAGCCAAATTTCTTCATCTATAAATTGAAGAAAAGAATCATTTTGATAATTAAGTTAAATCAACAATACAGAACATTAAGCTCCTGGAGAGTTAAGACAAAAATGTAAACAGCTATTTCTTTTCAGTAAATGAAAAGTAACTTCTTACCATGTAGCCTGTTAAGTAAGTATACATTTTTTAATTGAAGTGACTTTCCTTCTATAGAAAAGAGTCATCGCTCTATTAGCTGTTTCATAGCACAGCGTGTTTTGTGTGGGGCTGATTGTTCATTATGGCTCTATGAAAAATGTCTTCACACTTTTAATTTGATTGAATCATTCTACTGCAATAAATAGAAAGGAGGTAGAGAAATAACAATTTGTCTCTCATTAGCAGAAATGCATTTTACATCACAAACTTAAATTACCTCTTGAGCTTCTCTTCAAGAGCGGCCTTTGAAACGAATGATAATAACACACATACAGTAACTTTCAAAGCCAAGAGAAAGAGGACTGGGATTATAGATGATTATCCTTTCGGAGAAAGAAAAAGCGAGCACATATCAAAGTCCCCTCTTAGCAAGCTCGTCTTTCAGAAGGCTGGGAGCTCAACCCTATCCTTTCCGGAGAGGAAATGGCAAAAGAGGTCTGCTTAAGGCACAGAATAACAGTGACAGGACCTCCTAGGACTGAATTTTTTATGAGTTTCTCAGGCCCTTCCTCCTCAGGGGAATTGTAGCTCAACTTTAATTTCCCACTTCTATAATAAAGGTTAGAAAAAGATCACCAGATCAAAGAGAACCTTCAGATTAAACAAAACATTTTTTCCATCCTGTGGCAGCAAATATTTTACATAAAACAAGCAAACAAAGAGGAAAAAAGGAAAGTATTTCCTATGGATTTGCCAGAGAGCTCAAAACCAGCAAAATTCATTTTTAAAAATTTCTTTGGCTTCAATCAAAGAGTGTTTTAATATTATTTCAAACTTTCTGTTTTTAATTTAGCTGTCATGGTCTTGCTTGTCATTAATTTATTATTTATGAACTGCAAATCAAACATTTTTCTGAACGCAAGCAAAGAACTGTTGGCAAATTAAGACATCACCAGAGCCTGCCCACAGGTGCAGCTAATCAATTATTTAGAATTTTTCTCATGATCATTCTTGTTTTTCTGACCTTCATAGATCTCTGCCAACAACTCCTAATAATAGAAATAGGAGAATGGAAGGTGTAACACAAGTAAATGAGAGACCTCAAAACCAAGCCACTGAACCCAATGCCACTCTTTTCCTTTATTCAGCTGTGGTCTCAGGTCATGTAGTGGCTGAGAGACAGAGGAAACCTGGCTCTATCACACAGAGAACAAAAAGGATGGAGAGGAGCCAGGCTCTCTTTCAAAGCCAGAGCAGATACTCTGTTTTCTAACTGTCCTCAGAAATTCAACTCTGAGCCCAATGGTGGCAGAGATCTAAAACATTCGCTCATTCATTCATTCATTCCAGAAATCAGTACTGAGCACCTATTATGTACAAAGACTACTGAAGGTATTGAACAAAGAGCAGCAGTGAACAAAAGACTTAAGGCCTCCGTGCTAAGGGGATCACACCCTAATGGAGCCAAGAGGAAAGAATAACACAATAGAAAATGTATTTCAGGGAATGGAAGGTTCTAAGGAGACAGATAAAGAAGGGAACAGATAAAAGTGATGGGATGTCTAGCTTAGGTAAGGAGACAGGTGAGGGCTATTGGAACAGAAGATCTTTACAAGAAGCCTGGATGAAGTGAGGAAGTGAGTTACATACATATTTGCAGGAAGAACACCCGGGATAGGGGGAACAGCAAGGACCAACATATTGCAGTAGGTACATGTGTGGGTGGATATTCCAAGACCATCTGAAAGGACCAAGTAGCTTGGCCAAGGTGAGCAAGGAGAAGAGTGATAGCAGTGCAGTGAACCATTGTGAAGACTGTTGCTTTTGCTCTGATGGAGTGGGAAGCCTTGGAGGACCATGAGCAGGTAGTGACTTGCTCTAGCTCTGAGTGTAAAGAGATGCTTTTGCTGCTGTGTGGACAATGCACCACAGGAAGCAAGAGAGGGAGCCAGGAATCAAAGTGGGAGGCCTTTGCAGCAGACCCAGCTATTGGGTCCTGGTGGCTAGAAGTCAGGGACAGCCTTGAGGTTGGTTAGAAAGGTCAGGATGGCAATATATTTTGTAGGTACAGCCAACTTGCATGGGTGCCATGTATGGAAAATGAGAGCCAAGATGACTCCTTTATTTTATTTGTTTTTAATCAGAACCATTACAAATATGGAGAAGCCATTTACTGAAATGGAGGGTATGGGAAAGGAACACTTTTGAGTGTTGGGGAGTCCAGACATGTGTTTGGGATGTAATACATTGGGTTATTTTCTAAAACAATTGAATGGAGTCTCAAGAGGTCATTTAGATGCAAATGTTAGAGGTCAGAATTAGATACTTAGGTTTTGGAGACACCTGAATATTGGCCATATCTACAGCATAGGACTATCTATGATCACCCAGAAATGATCAACTGCATGAAGAACTGATCCCACTGAGCAAAGAGAACACTGTTTTGGTTTTATTTTTTCTCTCCTTTTCCTGTGTTGCCAATGCAAAGAACTTTAAAGTACCATTCGTGGATAAATGCTGGTAACCACAAATTCAGATGCATGGATTAGGTTAGCAAGATGTCTGCCTTTGCAAATGCAGTGAGCCCTTGGAACAAATATAGTTTTGTAAAAACCTTACTAATGAAAGGCTATCTCATCTTCTAAATCTATAGTTTCATGGACGCTACTCTGGGCTGTGCAGTTAGAATCCTGCCACTTTCTTACCTGTTTTCTCATTTGTAAAACCTGGTGGTTAGCCGGGGATATAGCTCAATGGCATAAGTGCCTGCGTGGCAAGCTCAAGGTCCTGAGTTCAATTGCCCGCACACACAAAAAAAAGTGAAAACAAAACCTAGTAGTTAGATACTCTTGAAGTTTCCTTCCTGTTTCATAAGCCAGTTTTCTTATATTTTATTATTTAGAGTATTATATAATGACAGAATATTTTCATCTTTCTTCTCATATATTATGTGTGTGTACACCTAAACATATGTGCTGAGGGGAAGGAGAAGGGCAGAGGGAGAAGGAGTAGAAGAGGAACAGAGAGAAAGATTTTACTTTCACCAAATGCTCTTCAGAATTCATATGTCCTTATTAGTGTTATATTCACAATGAAAACAATTTTCTTCTGTGTTATTTTCTGTATATCAGTGGTATCAGGGACAGGCTGAGTGACCGACAGACTTTGTGTTCATTGAACTGTAGCTGTGTCCAGAATTCCAAAAATTCCACTGTAACTGTAGTTTCTTGCCAAGTTTTAACAGCTTCTTTTTGTTTATGAGTTAACCTGTGTGACATGCAGCACTGTACCATCTTTATTTTATCAACACTGTAAACATGGAATTAGATACGATACTCAAAGGAAGTGCTGAATTATTTAGGATTTCCATTGAGCTGTAACAATAAGTTAGAGCATGGTATTATAGTTTCTACCCTTCCTCTTCCCGGACCATTAACACCAGTTTTCTGAGGTCAGAAAAGGAAGAGGACAGGAACATTTACAGAATTAGTCAAATAAATGAAATCACAATATTAAAAAATTTAAATATTTCTCACTGTAATACCATAGTTCTTTTTACACTTTTGTATTTTACAAAGCATATTTAAGAAGGAGTGACTAGGACTAGGATATAATCAATGGTGAAGTGTTTGCCTAGTGTGGGTAAGACTCTCAGTTTGATCCCAAGAACTACCACAAAAAGAAGAAAAGAAAAAAAAAATTGTTTAAAAGCATTTCCTAAGCCAGCTCAAACATTCTCCTAAAATTAGAGGGTTTTCATTTTCATTTTAGTGTCGTTGTCTATTTTATGTGCCCCTCCCCCCAAACCACCAACAGAGCTTCAAAACAATGTAATATATTTAACTAAAAGTCATTACTAAACATTCAACAGGAAGGACTATTTTTTCAAAGATGATACCTTCACATGATGGACTAAGCAGTCAAGTCATTAAATATCAGACTTGGAATATTATTTAATAATATCAGGAAATGCTTGATATAGTACCAAATAAAAATAAACATTCAAAATATAATTTTAACAGCTTTATGAAGAAATTATATATATATATATAATATACATTTACCAAATTAGTAATGATTTTAAAAGACCAGTGAAAATATATATTCTCTAAATGATGGATTCACAAAATTTTTTAAAAATTTATTGTGAAAAGTAAGAATAAGTTCTTTTCTTTGTTTGGTACTGGGGATTGAACTCAGGACCTGGCATTTGCCAGACAGGTGCTGTGCCATTGAGCTATAACCCCGCCCCTGAATAGTTTTATATTGAGATAAAATGTTATTTTGAATAGATCAGATGTACAAATCATCTGTATATTAGAATAATTGTTGGAAATAACACTATGGAAATAACAAAATTTTATTCACCTTTTGGATATTGATATAATTTTATAGTCATCTTTGTAACTAATATCCAATAGCTCTTCACTTGGAGGTAAATATACTTTACGATTTTTTCCAGCGAACCTTGACTTGAAGAGTCAGAGTCTGGTTACATAGGTCTTCTAACTAAATGTGTTTATGTGAACCAGAAATGTCACAAAATTTAAACGGTAGGAACTCTCAGTTTTGAGCTCCTATCTCAAAGTTTTGTGCTATATGAATCTATGAGCAAATTTAGACCAAATCATTCAGGACATGCAGCTTAGAATTCCTGATTTAAATTAACCCATGTATAAAACCTTTTTATGAACCTCAGAAACTAAAGAACGGGATGTGTACAATCCCCATAATGTGCATTTCACATTAATTCATAAAATATACTACATCGCAGGTGTTAATTCATATGTAAGTATAAGTACCCAGACAATATTGTAGGTTTGTTAATTGACACAGAAATTAATCTCAAGATGCATTACTTCTGAAGTTATCATTCTAAAAGAGAGACAAAGAATAATTTCTGTGCCTACTTATGATCAGGAGATGCAAAGCTAAAAAAAAAATGTGAGAGGTAAACTATAAACAGAATGCTGTGGTTTATGTCTAGATGTCCCACCAAAGCCTCACACATTTGTAGGTAGGGATTTGGGGAAGTGACTGTATTAGTCCATCGATTAATTTAACATAGTTGTGGCTGATGGACTTACTCAACAAGAAGATGCATCCTGGGAGAGGGTGGTAACAACCAACAGGCTTTCAACCTGTACAAGATAAAAGGAAGCCTTGCTGCTTCCTGCCTGCCCTGCTATGAGCTGTCTCTCCTCTGTGATGCCCCTCTGCCCTGCCACCCTGCCTTGGAGCCAGGCAACTATGGACTGAAACCTCTACAAACTGTGAACTATATAAACCTTTCTTCTTTTAACTGTCCTAAGAACAAGAAAATAATTAAAACACAGAGTAAAGATGATAAGGGAAAGACCACAGAGTCAATTTTAAATATTGAAAAGTAAACCAGACTCATAGAAGCCAGTATTGTAAGCCTCCAATTTTCCCTTAATTTTGCAATATTTTTAGGCTAAATAAATATAATTTAATTTTTGTGTACATTTATTTTGTCGTAATTTTAAGGTATCTGTTTTATCATGATAATCTTTCTGCTTTTACATACCAGAAGGTAAAAGCTCTGTCAATTTAGTTTGTAAGCTATCATGCTTGTCATAATATCATTTGGAATAGAAACTTGATTATAAAGATGAAAAGATGACATCACGATAATGATGATGATGATGACGATGGTGATGACGATGATGATGATGCTTTTTCTGCTCTTATCTTTCAGAAAAGATTTAAGAAAACCATCCAGGCCCCAAATAATTATAAAGATACAGATAAAAGGAAAAAGAACAAACATTTTCACTCCAGGTATCTTTTAGGTAACACATTAATTCTTGAACATAAATCTAAATAAATAATAAAATAAAATCCATCCCAATCTATCATAGAACTTCTGTGACACATAAAAGTTAGCCAAATAAATCAGAATAATGGGTTTCTGACAAACAAGACATTTATCTTTTTCCAGAGAAACATATTGGCCACACTACTTAGAAGATGCCAATTGAACTTCTTCATCTGTCACCAGGATTTCCATCTAATGACAGGGAAATAATTACAACAACTCTACAATGTCATGTAATCTTTTGAGGTGCCAGGAAGGGAGAGAGTGTACATATTCAGGCTTCATTGTGTGGACAACACTTATGAGGTGGAGAAGGTTTTTTCTTTTTCATCAATAGCAGCAAATTTCTCCCAAGTAAACCTGGAATCTTTGTAGCAGTGCTGTGGCTTTGGGAAAATTTGCACAGAGCTTGCCCCAGAATGTTTAATCTTGGCTTCTGCAGCCTATCATAACTCCTCCCCTTTTAAAAATGTGCTTCTTAATACTTTAACGAAAGCAGTGGATTAGGAACTCCATTTTCAGATCCAAGTCACTGGTTCTCTTCAGTTTACAAATAAAATGTTCTGAGACCTGAAATTTGTAGACATTTCTTAGCACTAAATTTGAATATCTGAATAAATGAATAAATAAATTGGACTCTGCTCCAAAATTTGCATACATATATGTAAATGATATACAAACATATATACTTATTTGCATACATATACTTCCATATACATAAAATCTATATATACATAGTAAAAAGAGAAAAAACTTATGCAAAATGGAAAGAGTGAAAATTAACTCAGATTGAAAAAGAAATAAGGAACCCCACTGTTAATCAGCCAGGGAGGACAGATCATAAAGTCATCTGTGTAACTAGCAGGAAACCCTGTTTCTCCCATGGTCACACAATTTTCCAAAGTCCTAAGAACCTTCTTCCTGAGAGAATTATTGCTTTACTATCAGTGACACTCCGAAACACTTCCCTGTAACTCATCCCCTCCTAGGGATGCACAACAGCTAAATGCCCTTACCTCATGGCAGCACAGAATACCTACTCTTCCTTTATCTCAATCCCACCTCAGGAAAAGCAAATAATCCAGAACAGATTTGTCCTAGCTTCCCCTGGAAGAGCTAATCAGTGAGAACCCAAATCTTAGGAGAGCACTTCTCCTGGCAGTCAGCAATCCTGGTCCTTCCAAAGGGCCCTCCCTCAAGCCATTGACCCATAAATATTTTGTCAGACTTTGGGTTTGTCCCTAGTGAACACGACTCATTTTTTAGATTCACCAGGTGGAGGTTTTCCAAGAATTGGTAACACCCATACTGCCATGGACTGAACCCCTAGCTCAGTAATAATATGTACATATGAAATCCCCTTGTACACCTCTTTGCAACGATTTTGTGTCTCCAGTTGCCTGAAGGTTTCATTGAACAGGAGTTTGATAACCTTTTTTGGGCCTTCACTGTCAGCATTATTTTTTGAGTCTTAAATCTTAAAGGTCACAAATCTGACTTTATACACACACACACACACACACACACACACACACACAATATACACATGGGTAATTATTTCTTAGGTTCAGTGATGATTTTTCTTTAAATGTAAGTAAATTGAAAGTACAAATTAAGCCATTTGACTTTCTACTTTAATTTTAGTTATTCAAATACCTTTACTAACAATATATGAATATATTTATTGTCACCATACTCCTGCAATGAACTCTCAAAAAGCACACGTAAGTTAGAAAAGAGAACACATGTAGCTGTAAGAGTGGACGTAAATGGAATTAAAAAAAGAATCCATGTGGTGAATGTATGAAGCTTTCCTGAAAATTTCTTTTGTGCACAGTGTATGTTTTTCTGAGAATTCTTGATCACTTCTATAAAATAATGCTTATTTTCTTTTATAATTGTATCTTTTATGATGATGTAAGTGACACCTATCAGCCTTTTAATTGCTAGATAGCTTCTTTTTTATACTCAGACAAGAACAGAGATGGCTCAAGTCGATTAGCAGATTTTTGTTTTCATCTCAAACGGCAGACATCTAAGATCAGAACCTGCTGATAATTTGCGCTGCTATTTTAGGATTCACTTTCATTCTACAACTGGTTGAAGCATGAAATGAGCTTTAAACTGAATTGAATGGAACTGAGCTGAACTGAAGTGAAATAATGTGATTTCCAGCAGACCTGGTGCCTTCAGCGCAGAGCCGAGGTCCGCCACATGCTCCTTCCGGAGGAGGCCTAGGCACAATAACCGCACATACACCCCATGCGTGAGGCACCCTGAGGCTGCTGTTCGCTAACAACAGTCCATCCTCCCCATATAATCTACTCTGCTTCCTAGGAAGCTGAAATATCCTGAACTACATTTAGAGACAGCGGTCAGTTAATTGCTAAAGCAAATAACTTCATTCAAGCATATTCTGTATTGCAGTCAGATGTGAGAAGACAAAATTTATTCATTTTGGGGGGAAAGACAAAATTTTAAACACAGGGCAGAAAGAAATTGAAAAACATAAAGAATTTGAATTCCCCTTGCCAATTTTCCCCCGATTCACCTGGTTTCCCTCTCATCCTTGCACTGACCATTCTGTTCCCATCCTCTTATGTTTTCTAGAGTTTACTGAATGCCAGCCAATGTACTAAGTATGTTTTACATGTTATTGCAGTTGATCTTCACAACAGTACACTGTTATTTCAATTATTCACATGACTATTCATAGTATATACTAAAATGATTTTACACAAGAAGAAACTTGAGTGTTGCTCAACGATGCCCTACTAATAAGAGTAGAACCACATGAGCCACATTGGACCCAAGCTGATCTCTGATTCTTGGAATCCATGCTGCTATGGACAGTAAGGGTGAAATACTGGGACAGAGCTAATGCTTTTCACATACAATCTAGTCACAGGCTCATAGGCAGCTAAAGAGGAATCCGCAAGCATGGGTGCAACTTCCTCCCTCTTTGGACCTTTGCTTTGTGTCCCCTCCTCATTGCTAAAAAGCCATTCCATCAGCTGAGCCCTACTTTCACCTCAGACTTCTGCCTACCCTCCTCTTGCTCCACCCACTTCATGTCAAATTTGAAATTATATGGAAGAAAATTGCTTCATAATTCCAAAGACAAAAGTTAGTCTATGAGATGGTCTACATTAAGATTTAAAGCTTAGTAGTAGCACAAACCAAAATGGGACAACTGAGAGTTTTGTCAGCTATCTGAGAAGGCAAATGTTTATCAGTAACTTCCCACCAGGTCCCTATATTCCCTTTGTCATCATACATACAAATACAGGACTAAACATTAAGTTTCTTTGCTTAGCCATATAAATATGTTACAAAATTACAACTGAGTTTAAGCCAGTTAAGTGTTTCTTTTCTTTATTTTGTCTGTCTTGGTTGCTATTAACTGAGCACCTTTCTCTTTGGGAGTCATCAGGTAATGAACTTGTGTTTTGAAAGACAAAATCTTTTCACTTGATAAGTATGCAGGTCTGTGTGCTCCAAAGTCAAGGAACAGAGGTAGAGGTTGAGCATTTAGTTTCATGGCGAGATTCACTGTCTGAAAATCCCCAAGTGATGAGGCCACCAAGACATCTCTGTATCAGGATAACTGTTATTATTTTCACATAGCAAATCTGAAAACATCCCTTCTTTGTAAATCAGCTTTACTGGGAAATAATTTATTCATTTGAATTCTAGGTAACATACTCACTGTGATGTTCTTCTTTTTCACTGAAATCCATTAAAACAAATCTACAATTTTGGAAGATGAGCTGGAAGATTAATGTCAGACTTCTTTAAAAAGAAAGTTACTTGGACAGAGTTGTGATCGAACACCATATGTTTTTTTGTTATTGCTGCTCTTTTGTTCTGCTGTTTTTTCAGTGTGGTCATTTCATCAAATTGGTTTTTCATTTGTTTGTTTGTTTGTTTGTTTTTTCCAGTATCAGAAATCGAACTCACAACATCATGTTTTCCAGGCAGGCGCTGTGCCACTGAGCTAAATCCCCAGCCCCTTCATCAAATTGTTAAGTGTGTGTAATTCATTTAAACATTAGAAATATTATCCAACACCTGTGCCCAGCATGTGTAAGATTTCCCCCTTTCTAAAAGTGACAATTTTCAATTTTTGTACTTTTTTTTTGTTCATAGTTACCTCCATAGTGCAAAATAGCTTATATGATTACTTTTGATATTTCCATTTTGAGAATAATCAATGAATTTTCCCTCTATACAAGACAGAGTTTCAGTCTCTTTTTCCTCTGAACCCAACTGACCTTCTAGTATCATTTTATACTAAGTTTAGACAGATTGCTAGTCAACCCTTATTAGACTTGTGTGTTTATGTCAGTGCTGAGCCCTATATTAATCTAAATAACTTTCCCATTCCTATTGAGTACTAATTTGGTTTTACCTGAAGTTAAGAGCTATCAGGTTTTTGCTTGCCTTTTTATGCACATACTTAACAATAACATATCTGCAAAATTTTCTTCAAGTGTCTCAGCTTTCTCTCATTTATTTTTATTAGAATATGTTTGCAATACACAATGATTACATTTATGATAGGGAGTTTGTACTTGGGCCTAACCACTTTCATTCTTTTTTGTCCTTTTCCTCTCCCATCCTTCCCTGCTCCTTCCAACTCTTGTTCTTCCCATTTGCTAAAGGTACTAGTTCCATATTTTCTTTGATTCTCTTTTTTTCAATCTTTTTCCCTTCCTTTCCCTCCCATTCCCTCCATCTCTTGATCCTTTTTCCACTTGAACAACATCTTCCTACTTCGTATTATCTATTTTTTTATTTTTCTCTCTATATTTTAGATTTGTCATATAAGAGAAACCATGCAATTCTTAATCTTGTGTGTGATTTATTTCATTTAACAGTATGGTCTCGCGGTGTACCCATTTACCTACAAATGGCTTAAGTTTATCCTTCTTTTTGGCAGAGTAGTACTCCACTATGTATAAATACCACATTTTCTTTATCTGTTCATCTACTGATGAACATAACAGCTGTTTCCTACTATATATATCTACTATAGATTTAGCTACTATATATTTTCCTGCTATAAACATGGGTATTCATATGTCACTATCGTATGATGACTTTAACTCTTTCAGGAAGATACCTAGAAGGGAAATAGCTGGGTCAAATGAATTTCTACTTTTAGTTTTTTGAGAACACTCCAGCCCTTTCATTACTTTCATGTTATTGGCAATGTCTCTTTCTGACCTGTTCCAGACTGGATGTGTTTAACCTAGTTCCCAACTGGCTCTCTCCCAGTCTCCAACTTGGAATTGGGACTCCTGTTCCTGTATCCTATACCTTCTTCACTGTTTAGTTTTCCTATTATTGGGGGCATACTATCAATAGAACAGCATCCATAGAGGTATGCATGTGAAGCTAATTTTCCAAAGCCTTGACCCAAAAATATCTATGTTATTATTTGTAAATAATTTCTTCTTGATATAGTAAATGTTTACTCCACTAACTTTTTGCTTCCAATATTGTTTCTGAGAAGTCTTTTTTTTTTTTTTATCAGAATCTAACTCATGACCTCAGGTTTGCCAGGCAAGTGCTTATGCCACTGAGCTATATCCCCAGCCCCACGTTTCTGAGAAGTCTAAAGCCATTATGATCCCTGGCCCTTCCTATGAACCTCTTGCTGCCTCGCTTCATTTGGAAACTTCTGGGTACTTTGTCCCTGTGGCTGAAATTCTCAATGTAGTGTTGGTCTGGGATGGTGAACATTTTAGAGCTTTCAATGACCCAAACACCCCACTGCAGCACACGTACCATGGGTTCGCCACCACTGGATAGGTTACGCTGTAGCCCTCAATCAGTCTTTGCATGGGAAAACTTAACACCTGTTTTTTTTTGTTTTTTTTTTCTCTCTGAACTCCATGCTTCTAACACCGAGTGACTATCTTACAAATCAACTCAATTCTGACACTAACCAGGGTTAGCAAAAACCCCACGGATTTGAGGCTCAGTCCCAAAATTCTTCCCCATTTCAAGTCTTCAGATTACCCACAACTATAATCTGAGGTAGCTACAAACTGGAGTCTTCTATGCCCTCTTCCATGAATGTGATAATTGGCTAGAGCTCACAGAACTCATGAAAGAAGTTTACTATTAATCATTTGTTACAACTTGGGAACAGCCAAGAAGAAGAGCTTCATAGGATTAGATGTGAGAGAAGGGCTTGGGGCCACCGTGCCCTCTGCAGGTGCACCAGTCTTGTTACCAGCAAAGCACCGTCTCAAGCCCTGAGAAAAATAATCCTTTTTTGCTAACTAGCGTCTGTTTCAGGCAAACTGTTGGACTAGCTGGCCGTGTAGACATCCTGATCTGGCCACTGCTACAAACAGAATGTAGGACAGAATGGGACAAAACCAGTTCTAACAATAAAATGTGCTGCATTTACCTACTATTCACCCCTCAGCTCATTACCATTCCACTGTAACACATTATTCTAATAAAATCCTTACCACCAGGGCCATCTTGGTCTAGCCGACTTCCAAAGCAGATTGGAATCAGCACAAATAAAAACTGAAAGAAGGCAATTCACCATCTCTGAAAAATCAGAATGACCCACCCTTCCTCCCCAGGAAAAGTCATGAGTAATCCTCCCACTTATTATCTAAAATCCTCCCTGCTTCTCTCTTTACACTTAAAAGAATTCTCAGCCTTTGTTATGAAGCTGATTGGACAGCACGTCTCCTGTTTCTCCTGGGATTGTTTGTTTGTTTGTTTGTTTTGCGTGTTTTTGAGACAGGGTCTCACTATGCAGTTCAGGCTGGCCTTGAGCTCACTTTGTAGCCCAGGTTGATCTTGAACTCACAAGGATCTTCCTGCCTCAGCCTCCATAGTCCTGGGATTATAGGTGTGAGCCACCATCCCTGGCACACTTCTCCTGTTCTTGACCAAGTGTAAAACATCTTTCACTGGCCACCCAGTGCTCCCACCCAGCTATTGGTCCCATGACTCCAAGAAGGAAGAAGACCCAATTTGGGGTCAAAGTTAGTAACAGTCTCATAGCACCTCCAAGTGTTCAGGAACCTGAAAGTTCTCCAAAACCTGCTGCTGTTTGGTTTTATGAAAATTTTATCATTTAGGCAATGATAATTCAATCATTCTCCATGATAATTAAGTCATTCTCCAGCCCTTGTCCTCAAAGGAGAAGTTGGAGAGTGGGGCTGAAGTTCCAACTTCTAACCATCAGGTTGGTTCTCCAGACAAACAGCCCTTTACTGAGGCTAACAGGTACCCCCAGCTACCGGCTATCCCATTAGCCTACAAAAAGACACATCACTTCATAGCTGCCAAAGGTTTTAGGAGATGTACCTGGAAACCAATATTTGGTGGAAATATATTTCTTATAGCTATGCCACAGCTTTTTAAAATCTATAAACTCACTTTCCACAATTATGGACAATTTATTTTTTTCTTTTAATTATTTACACTTTCTATCATTTGATGTTAGAAGTTCTAGACTAATTTTGAATTTGGGTGGTTTTTCTCTCTGATTTTCTTGCACTTATCCTTTTTAATCTTGGGCTCTGCCTTTTGGAGGACTTCATTTTCACTTTCTTGTTGACTATTATTTCATTTATTCTTTATCCCTGGAGATTTTCTTGGTTTCTTTTTTTCTTTTGTATCCAATCTATTCTTCTTTCATGGTTATATCTACTCTTACATTTCTACTAACAAATTAATAAGAATTGTTCTTCTCCATGCATAATAATCTTGGTTTCCCCCAAGTTGCTTTTCTTCTGTCTTCTGTTTTCAGTTTTGTTCACTTCCAGTTTCCCATTTCTGCCCATCCTCTACCTTACCTTCAGACGTGCCCGAAACCACTGCCAATTCCAGAACCTGTCAGTGGTTTGCGTTGGGAATTAGCTTTCTCACTCTTGTAGGAGGAAAGCACCATTTATCCAGCTTTTTGGAGGCTGAAATTTGGTGACTCTGTTCTCCTTCAACTTTTCTTCCTGGAACTCTTTTTAGAAATCCTGTAACTGTCAGTTACTGATACTTGAGAAAGAACCAGCAGTTAATACCTACAATCAATCTTCCACCTTTCAATAGTCTTTTCTTATTAATACTTTAGGAGTTTGAACTAATGAGCCTTTGATTGTAATTATCTCTGGTTCTTCGTGATAGTGTTTAGACCTATTGGCAGGTACAAAGCCCTCTAGTGAAAATATGAATATTTCTCACAAGCTAGGAGAAAGTCACATGTAAAGAGGCTCCCATCCAACACCAACCACTACAACAAAATAAATGACAAGACATTGGGAATTCTGCAATGAGAAACAGTAAATATACAATTTCTGAGATGAGTTGTGCTAAAGGCAACAAAGAAAACCTACCAAAAAAGTTCCAAACATGACATTTTTAAAGACATTTTTGCAGTTATTTAGGCTCTTGAAAATGTCTCCTTAGTACTATTATTATCTAGAGAATAGTAATACCTGAAGAATATTTTCTGCCTTTTTAACCTGAAGAGTTGTGGAAGAAATTTAGGTTCATGCCTTGTAGTTCATTTTGCTTTCAATTTCATTGGACATTTTAATGTATGATCTTGTCTGCAACTCTAGAGAATGAGTATTTTGTTTCTCAGATTAGGAAACTTCTCGTTGATTTTAGGGACTAAGTCTTGGCTGCTAGTTACTGAAGCACAAAAACAACCAATTCGGTACACTAATAATACTGCACCTGCTTGTGGGTTTCTCGTGTCACAGCACAAATGGCCCGAGTCCAGGCCCAGGCACTAACAGGTTTCATACTCAACAGTCACACTTGGACTTTGGATTGTGCCTCCCACCCTCTGACTTAGATATTTTGGCCCAGAGTAGTGTTTTCAAAATAGTTGAAGTATTTTACTTCGGTCT
This sequence comes from Chinchilla lanigera, assembly GCF_000276665.1. NCBI lineage: Eukaryota > Metazoa > Chordata > Mammalia > Rodentia > Chinchillidae > Chinchilla > Chinchilla lanigera. Next base: position 7,900,215 of record NW_004955429.1, on the reverse strand, counting down.
TTCAAATATTATTAAGGCAACAGATAGTCCACAATAAATTTAAAATTTTTATGTCCTTTCCCAATCTGTCTGCTTACAATCATGATCTCTCTTGTAAAATATGGAATCTAGGATATGCGGTAATGTGGAAAATATAGTAAGTTCTGCTATAATCTGACATATGTTTCTGAAAATCACCAGTGCTATCCAAAATCATGCAGTTAACACCACAGGGTTTATGAGGAAAAGGAGTTGGGAAAATAACACTCAGGAACAGCGTCATGTGCATTAAAAAAAAAAAAGACAGAAACCTAATAAAAAGTTTAATGCACAAAGGGGTTAGGGAATGCAATAAATATGGTGTTGTATCTATTAAAGTCCTGCAGTTTGCTTGAGGAGCTTAGGAAAGATTGTGAAGGGGAATAGAATGTGGTCTAAGAAAAGAAAGAAAATGCGAACATTAGGGGTGGATGAGGGCAACTCAGAATGGTGATGAACTGATATTATTGGTAAATGTTTGAGGGTTTTTATGTATTTGTAAGAGGCTGTTTAGATGTAACAATATTCTGCTTTTACGTGGAACTTCTTGCCGATGAAATTTAGCACAAGCAGACACATAGCTCTCGTGTTCACACTGCTCCCTGGTGTCGCATCCCACCCATGAACAAGGCTTTACAGCAGAAGGGACTGCAGCCACTTCCAGCCCAAGCACAGGGGCTTCGTCGTCATCTCCTAGTTTCTCTTTGCCTCTGATCCTGCTCATAAGCCTGAGGATTCATCTGGTCATCATTACTTCCCTTCTTTATGTTTAGTAAGAGATGGAAAAGAAGCCAGAACTATAGCACGCACAGGGAGAGAATAGACTAAGTTCTGTCACATACGAATAATTTTCATCGCTCACACATTTAAAATAAAATGATGCCACTAACCTCTAATTCTGTGAAGGAGAGATCTTTGTCTTTTCTCTTCCTCCAGTAAATTGCACAGTGTCTGGCCTAGAGTAGATGCCCACTGACACCTGATAATTGTACAACTTTACATTCACTAAAATAGCAGTCATACCAGGTGTCCCAAGGTCCTTATTTGCTGCAGAATCTATAAATAGAAAAATAAATTTTAAGAGAAATAAACTGACAAAAGGACTTGATGGCAAAGTCTTAAAACCACAATGCACAGTTGTAAATATTATTCAGTTTTGAAACACAAGGCTGTAATCACCTTGTGAAGGTAACTAGATGGAGAAGGGGATGCATATAATCTAAAGACATATGGCAGGGAAGACTACGGAGCAAAAGATGAGTCATAAAATATTGGGCCCAGAGAAATCTTCATTGATTTGCTTCTGCCACAAGAATTTATGGCCTACAGTTTCAACAACCAAAATTTGCAAATTAAATTCTTGTCTATACTGATTTGTTTCCTGAGACTTATTAGGCCCTTGAAGACCAAAGAGAAGTATAGCTGCTTTGTGGGACACAGAGGTATTATGACAGCTTTTAAACTGAGCGGGCAGAGAAAGTAAACTAGCTAAGCCAAGAACTCCCCGAGATATTTCTCAACAGAAGTCAAATATTCAGATGTTTCTTTCAAGAAGCACCTACTTAGTTTGGTAACTAAGCTGTTTCATTCACTATAGTTCATAATATTTACTCATTCCACTCTGTTTAAAAAATATTTCAAATTTGGAAGATTGTCAGAGTCACCAATTTTTTCATGAAAAATGTTTAAACTGTAAACAATCTATTTTCAAGTTATAAAGTTAATATGAGGTTTCCAGACCATTAAGTAAAAGTGGGTATAGATATTTGGAAGGGTTCTTTTTAAATAAGTATTTGGGGAAGGTAAAAATCCATTACAAAATCAACAATTCAAAGAAGTTTGTAAAGAAATCAGTAAACTGGAAATCAGAATATATGCCAGTCATCATTTACTAATTGCAGGACTCATAAGTCCTTCAGTTACATGCCTTGTTTATACACAAAATGGTTAAATACAATTGTTGACACTAAAATCTGTATTCTAGATCATGGAAGACATATATAATGCACCATTGCCCAATGAGGTAACTTGATTTCTGTGATCAAAATGCTCAGTAAGGACTAGGAAGTAGATGTAATATGCAATAAGCCATAAAAAAAAAATTGATCTAGTTTCAGTAAGGAATGTCACTACGGACAACTAGGCCAAAAAATGGAAGGCACTTTTAGTTATGCTCTGCCAGAAAGGTCAGCATCTTGCTTTTGTTATTACCCAGTTTTTAAGCAACAGAGCATTATTTCAATCACTCAGCAGAAAAGGCTTAAGGTCTAATACACAGTTATCCCTTCACTATGAGGCATATTCATGATGTACTTTGCCTTCCAAGAAATTATAATCCAGACAGGAATAAAGACTATGATAATAAAATAACTAAATATAAAACAACACAGGGACACCACAGAGCATTGCATTGTTATTTAACAAATGTTTGCATAATTACAATCTTTGTCTTTCTTTAAGGCAGGTAAATATAAAACCCAAGTTGTTTTTATAGTTAACTCATTGCTAAGTGCTGCATTATTGGCTTGTACTACAATAAATATTAATTTATTACAACACAAGATTCAGAACACAGTCAGACTGAGCAGCACAAATAATTCAATAAAAAGAAAGGAATCCTTTGTCTCTGAGCCATAAAATGCCTGCAAGGAATTCATATTTCTCTTGGCAAGATGAATTTTCAGAAGGCTTAGACAGGGAAGAACAAAATTGATTTTGAGTAAAACAATAAATATTTTAATGAAATGATTAAGTGCTAATCACTGAGAAAATAAATGATTCAGTATTCCTTCAGATTTTCCTAAGAACTTGGCTGCATGGGGCCAACAAGGCAAAGCAGTCACAACAGATGCTGTCATTTGGGTTGGTCCCACCATCCTCAGCCTCTCCCCGGGATCCCTCACTTAATGAATAATACCCTTCTCTTCTCTCCATCCCCAATCGTTCCAAGCTGCCCTGCACCGCTCCTCCAAAACTGCCTTCAGAAGTCATGAATGACCTGCATATTGCTATATCCAATGATCCTTCTCGGTCTTCACACTTGAGACCCAGCAACATGACGTGTTACACCTTCCTTGATACACTGCCTCTAGCGGACCACACATCTTCCGATTCTTCCTCCATCTCAGTGGTTCCATTGCTAATTCTCCCCCTTTTCCCTACTCCTGACCGTTAGGCTGTCCCATGGCTCCATCTGTAACCTCCTCTCTTTCTCCCTTCACTCCTTAGGTAACTTTTCCCACTGCCCCTTGTTTTCAATGTCATATATTTCCAGCTCTAAACTTCTTCCTGATTTCTAGGCTTAAATATCTAGCCACTACTTGATTCCACTGCTGTGATGTCTGTTAGACCTACCGCACCTAAAACATCCAGAACTTAGGTCCTGATCTCTCCCATCTCACTCTTGATCATCCCATCTCACTCTTGATCATCTGACTTAATGACAACTCTATTGCTCTAAATTTTCAGGCCACAAATCATTGTTTCCTAATGTATACAGAACACAAGAGATATTGACTTAGAAGTGAACCCGGAATCAGGGCACTTGCTGGCATTTTCATTCCTACCACTCTCCAACAATCCACCATCAGCTGTCATCTACATTGGCTCAATGTCTCCTGAACAGGTCTCCTGTTTCATCTTTACTTTTGTGTAATATATTCTTGAGGAGCAACAAGAATGAGACTTTCAATGCAGGTCAGATCATGTCATTCCTTTACTCAAAACCCTATAATAAGTGCACATTTCATCCAGAATAAAGGGCAAACTGCCACGGCCGTCAGAGCCCTGTGATAGTATCAGGCCTCCTCGTACTCTCTCTGGCCCCATCACCCACTGTACTCCCTCCACCTCCCTGGGCTGCACACTCGCAGGCCTCCTTGCTTCAGTCAGATTCACATTTCCCATTCACGTTCCCCACTCTCCTTGTCTTTTCCACAGCACTTATAGCCTTCTAACATATCTAACATTTATTTACGTTCCTTTTTAGTGTCCTTTTCTTCTAGGGATGTTGGCTCTATGTCATTCAGTGACATATCCCAAGCCTCCAGTACGGTATCGAGCACAAATCTGCATTTAATGTGTGAGAAAAGAATGATGAATTAGCTCAACCATTACCCAGTGGCTCAGATCAAAGGCTTTGGAATTATCCTTATTGCTCATTCTCTCTTTCATCCATTATCTCCAGTAGAAAAGTCCAGCCATTCTTGATGCTGGAATCCATTTAGGTACATGTAGAATTAAATCACCGTTTAGTCCGCTACTAAACGCTGATAAAAACCATTTAGTCTGCAGCAGAGAGTGACACAATAACCTTTTACTCCGCTCTCCCCCTCTACTCTGTCCTCCATTGCAGTCCATCTTGCACTACCTAGCCAGAGACGTGTGAAAATCCTAATCATGTGATGTTCTCAAACTCTTTCCATGACTGTCAATGTGCTTAGAATGAAATCTAAGTCCTTACCTGATTTTGGTCTCTCATAAGTTTAGATCTTCCCTACACTCTAGGTTTATTTCTTCCTCTTTCTACTCCAGCTATACTGACTTTCTATCTAGAAATTCCTCAAATGAGGCAAATTTAGTTCTGCATCTGAACCACTGTACTTCTTTCTTCTGACTCCTTTTAACAGATTCCAGACTTTCTTATAGCTCATTCTCTTGTCACTGCATTCTCCCCTTAAATATTAGTCCCTCAAAGTCTACCCTGACTACCTATAAGAGACACTGTGCTCATTTCAACATTTTGTGCTCATTTCATCATTTCCCTTCCATCTTGCTTTATGTTTCTTCATGATATGCAAAATACATTGCAACATTATATTATGGATTTGTTAATTATCTTCTCCTGACTATAATCCCTGTGAATCAGAATCTTTGTTTTGCCCACTAGTCTATCCTTGACATCTAGAACATTCCTGGCACATAACAGGTGCCAAAAGTATATTGACTGACAGGGAGACTGAATGAATGAGTGAAATATAAAGTGGTTTACTTTAATCCTTGGGTTGGATAGAGTAACAAATGGAAAAGCATTCCAATCAATGAGTTATGTTGGTCTATGTTAATAACTACTAAATTCTATTCAGTAGGTTCAATTTTGATCACCAGAACAACCCACCCCATTACTTGGTTCCAAACTGTACACAGACATAATTTAAGCTTTAGGCACACAGTTGCTAAATTTTTTGATGAAAATCTGACTGCTTTCTAAGTATAATACCTCTACACTGTAACTGAAAGATTTTGATTTTCTTCTATTTAGCCATTACTTCATGTAGAAATTCTCCTGTGTAAGTTGATTGCTGAAGCAAGAATGAATAATCCCAGGACACAGCTTTGTTTGCAGTTAGAGTCACAAATCATAATCACTTGGATATGGCCCCAACACCCAGATGTACAAGCAAAGTTTTCTTTCAGGTTTCTCCCACTAAACACAAATTTTTGTGTCACAGGTAACACTGTGTTAAGTATTCATGGCTAAGTAGCCAGACTCATCCCCAAACACTAAGGTTTTATCTATAAAGCTTCAATGTGTTATTTCCTGTAACTTTATCATTCATCTGTCTAGGTTACAACCCAAGAAATAGTGATAAGGAAAAAATGTAAGAGAAAAAATATGTACTGGCATATTAGATGATTGCTTCTGTTGGCTTGATCCCGTTGTAGATTTGGATTTTGCTGTCACAAATGTTGATTTCCGAGGAAGTTTCATCAGATATTGACCTTCTTTCCTCAGTTTTTTGTCTAAGTGCTAACCATGTGGAAATAATTACAATGTGCCATTATATATACATGAGTTGTTTTATTAGCAGAGCATAGAAACATCTTTGAGAATTGGCTAAAACCTCTGCAGTGATGTATGCAATAATCCCTGAGCTATTTGCTAAATAGTTGAGCAAACAGAGCATTGTTTATTTAGTTCTTGTTAGCTCCCCATGTGCATTCTTGGAATGTGGTTGCAAATTTTTTTTGATATTAAGGGAGGATATAACCAGAATGTCCTAAGTCTGAACTAGTGAAGCACACAATCGTATTTTTCAAAAAAATTATCTTCTCTGACTTCTTGCCTGCATCCAGTGACATACCTGCCCCCATGGGTATATTGTAATGATCCTTGCTTTTCCTGGCCTCAAACCTTAAACATGAGCACTGAACAATTTTAACAGCATTTTTTACCCACTGGAAGCAATGGCCTGTGCTGCCCCAGGGATCCGAAAGATTTTTAAAATCATATTTTTCAGAGCCTATCACATGCTGGACTTAAGGAATGGTTTCTTACTATTCCTTTTTATAGCTTCATCGGTACATACTCCCAGTTCAAAATATCAGAGAGGCCTTCTCTTACAGTTTCTGTTTGGTCCCCCTTAACACTATTCCAAATGCAACCAGAAGTCTCAGTATCATGAAAAGTAAATGTGGATGAATCTAAAGAGATTTTTCTAATCCATCTCCCTTCCTGAAGCAGGACCACTCACTCTTTAATGATTGAAGAAAACAGTAGCTTAGTACCAGCAGAGTCTGATGGCTATTTAAAGTAGTCTCATCCCGTGCTATCCACCCTGACTGATTGTTTTACACTCTGGGCCTCTCCCAAGTCATGTTTATCAGGAAAATATTTGCAAAACTTTAGTAAAAAAAGAAAACTTTGAACAGTGTATCAAATAGCAATGCACTGCTGGTGTATTGTCTAACTTGGCATTATTATTTCAAATTAAGATGATGGAGCATGAAAATTTTTCTGTGCTTGGGACAAAGACATTCTATGAGGTAGTGACAGCTCATATAGTTTGCAACACAATGTCTTTGACTTTTTAGTGGAATTGTGTAAACAAGATCATTGGAGCAATAGCATCAAAGAGGTTGTGGGATGTTTTATAGTTTAAGGCATTTGGTGCTGAAGTTTCCAATTTGTTTCTCAAGAAACAGAAAAGGAGAATGAAAATGTCCACTAATATGTCTCACACTCCTGGGTTATTCTCAGCTATTTAATTTTTCATAGTTTAATGTCATAGTTACAGAGATGCCTTCATAAATAAAATATATTTATTTTTCCTTAAATCCCACATTACTTTTTAGTTTTAGAGCTATCATTTCAATAAGGACCAGTTAGTTTCCTGAGTGTGAGACAGAAAGAAATGTCAAGTAAGCTATTGATTACAACCTAAGATATTCCAAATAATAATAATAATTTTTTAAATGCCTTCCAGAGTTTTAGACATCACAATACATTGGATGTAATTTATTGAAATTCCAGCTTTTCTTCCATCCCCAGATCTAATATTCTGAATTACACTGAGTTATTAATTTCTTCTTCACCTTCCTGTTTTGTATCCATATAAAACACTATGTGTGTTTATGTTTATAAACTCTGGAAAATTAAAAATTAAGAACAGAGCCTGGTAATCCTTGGGTTAACTAGGAAGAGTTTATCACTTAAACTCTAAATAAAAATCTGTTTGAAGCCCATTCCACTTTACCTTGGAGTGTTCTGCCAAATCATGGGAAATGTACATTTTCATGGTTCACAACCCCACTTATTCTGAATTAGTCTCTGGATCATCTAACTGACCTTGTAATGAAGGATAAATGCAACTACATCCTCTAGTTTCACTTGCTGTTAGTTGAATTTTTAAAAATCACTAACTTTGGAAGCCACATACCTGGGCAAAATATTAGTCTTCCTCTAATGTTGTTATAGAAGGTTCCTCTGACTAAAGCTGAGGTTAAAACTGTTCTCCAGTAATACAGACTTTCCTCATTATCTGAGGGGAAATTGCATTTCTCCATGGAAAGATAACATTTTGCTCTCTTCTCTAAGGAAAAGACACATTTGTGTTCTAATAATTAACTGAAGAACCTCACATATCTCAAGAAAATATGCCTTAAATTCATCTGGAATGAGAAGAGACCCAGAATAGCAAAAGCAATCCTGGGCAACAAGGACAAGTCAGGTGGAATCACAATCCCTGACCTGACATTATACTGTAAAGCTACTGTCATAAAATCAACCTGGTACTGGCTAAAATACAGACCTGAGGATCAATGGAACAGACTGGAAGAAACAGACACAACCAAAAACACACTCAGTTAACTAATCTTTGATAAAGTGGCCAAACAAACTCATGGGAAGAATGATAGCCTCTTTAATAAATGGTGCTG
>NW_004955429.1:7878505-7884327 GCF_000276665.1 Chinchilla lanigera | reverse complement strand
ATCAATATTGCATGTCTCTATCTGTTTTCATGAGAAACCACTTTGAAGATATCAATATGTAATACAACAAGCATTGTTAATTTCCCACCACTTTGTAACTCTGTATTGTTTGTACTGTTCTTTTGCTATTTTGTAAAAGGTTGTCTGTCTGTCAATGTTTTCCTCCTTTTATTTTTAAAATTAAAAAAAATTAACTGCAGAAGTATGTACTTCCAAGACAAAGAAACTAGAAAGAGAGGAATCATAAGATTTTCTAACCAATAACTTTTATTTGGGTTTACAGAACCCAGAACATCCATGACCTGCAGGTAATAGAAGTTCTTGTGTCAGAAAAGTAGACTGTGGGATTTGAAACTACCCCAGTGTCTGCCTATCTGTGTGCTTCTCCAACACTCTCCGTACAAGCCTTGCAACAGCCATCCCTAAGCAAAACAGTCTCTGATTGCCAGAAACCTCCAAGTGCTTCGGTTTGCTAGCTTTCCAAAGGAATCTTTTTCCTTTGCCTCAAAAACTTGTGCTAAAGTCATTGGCCTTCTCAAGCGATGAACAATGAATGTGGTCCATAGTTAACAACCGGGGTGTGCCGGCCACTTTCAGCCATGGCAACACACAGGTGGTGTTTTCTCCAGGCCTTCTTCTTCCCATCTTGCATCCTCACGAAATATCCACTCACAAAGGCATTTGGGTGTGGAAGACTTCGCTAAATATTTGGAAAAAGAAAGGCAGCGACAATGTTCCTGAAAATGTTTTTCATACACACACACACACACACATACACACACATATACACACCTGCCCAGTCCACACAAACACACACAGGAGTATTTGAAACTAGGCTAGCTGATTCCCATAGCATGCAGTGATAATTTGATCTTGTTATTCTAAGAAATAAATTCATATATTTCACCAATAAAATACTCACAAAAAGCACACAAAGTATTAAGAAAGCCTTCTCTTTCCCTAGCTCCATGTATCCAACACACCACATCCACCTGCTTATCAGAGGTAATCACTTTCACAACTTGTTTGTATATCCTTTCAGTATTTGTTTCTGTGAGAATAAACAAATATTAACTATAAACACTTACAGCTGGGTGAAGTAGCACACACCTATAATCCCAGCACTGTGGAAACCTGAGGCAGGAGGACTGCAAGTTTGAGTCCAGCCTGGAAAAATTAGCAATACATTGAGATTCTGTCTGAAAATATAAATATATAAATAAATAAATAAATAAATAAATAAATAAATAAATAAACTAGCTCTATGAAGGCCCTGTGTTCAATCTTCAGTACCGAAAATAAAGGTACAAACAAGTGATACACTTTCTTAAAAGATGTTACACTGTATACACTATACCTCGCTGTTTCTGTGTAGTAATACATCCTGAAGCTCTTTCCCAATATTACAACAAAGCTTCTCTAGTCTTTCCTGTTTACTTGTAAAGCATAGTTTATTAGCCAATTTCCTATTACTAGACAGACTGAAGAATTTTCAGTGTTCTTGCAAATGCTGCAATAAATAATCTTTTATGTTCTCCACTTTTCATGTACACAAACATATTTGGAAGATAAATTCCCAGAAGTAGAATGGCCAGGTCAAGTGATAAATGGTTTTGCAATTTAGATAGATGTGTCCAAAGAATTTCTCTATACCGACTACACTGTCTTTACACCAGGCAGGGTATGAGTAACCTTTGTCCACAGTTCAGTCAGCAGTGTGTGATGTAAAAAATTTGAGATTTTAATTAATCTGGCACATGAAGAGTTGTCTGTAAGCGTAACTTTAACTTGCACCCTCATATTACATGTGAACCATCTGTGCTCTGCCTGCTTATGTTCTTTGCAGTGTTTCTTTTGCCTCATTGGTCTTTTCCCTATTTCCAATAATATGTATATATTAGTGGGATTAGTCCTATGAGGGGGAAAAGAGTTGCAAATACTTTCATTATTTTTTCACTGACTTTCAAATTAATCTAGCCATGCAGAAGTTTCTGTGGGCTGTTCTTTTAGTCTGGTACCATTTCATGCACCAGAGTACTACACAGTTTTGATTTTTTTGAAGCCATAAAATGTTTTATTACCTTCTAGGAATGCTTACTTTCATAGCTCCTATTATTAGTAGTTTTCCCTAGTTGTCCTTACTTGGTTGCTTTTTCCAAGTGAACTATAGGATCAGCTTATTTAATTTAAAAAGAGGCTGATTTTTTTTAATTAAAAAAACAGTGTATAGTATCCTTTCAGAATCATAGTATGTCTCAATGCTTTGAAGTCTATTTTTTAATTCTTCGGGCATGCTTTAAAGTTTTGTCATATAGGTTATGCCCATATCTCATTGTCTATTTCTGAATATCACATCCTGATTTGTCCTCTGGTATTTACTTTCAGAAAGACCCCAGGAAGTAACACTTCACACATTCTTGTATTCCTGAACGATTGTAGAGCAAGTGACTTTGTACTTGACGGATAACTTCTCCACAGGTAACATCCTTCGTTTCCACTGTCTTTGCTTAAACGTTGCTTCACTGTGCCCACCACCCACTTTTAGCATTAACTGGTGCCCACTTTGTTTTCTTCTGCCTCTGAGAAACTTGTTCCTTTTGGCTGGCTGCCCTTGGAGTCCACTGGGATATAAAGCTTAACAGTTTTATTAGATGTGTCACAGTACTGGATCCCTCAGATCCGGTTTTCCTGAAAAATAGTGTCGACTTAAATACAGTTTTGAGATACCTCTAATTTCAGAAACCCTTTCTCAAATCATATTTTAAATGTTTAATTCAACATCCCACGTGTCTCTCTGCTATACTTCACTGTACATTTACCTGATATCTCATGCCTAGACTGCAACACTTGGTAGAGCCTATTTTGCATGAAGACTTGCTTGAGCTAATTTATATATGTTATTATATGAACACATATTCTTCATATTTGTAGTGAGACAGGCATTTCTATTTCTATGTTATAGATGATTACCAAGGCTCAGAGGTAATGTATGTCAGAGCTAGGGTTTGATCTTCCATGCACTATATATTTTCCAATTCATCTTCAGCACAAACTAAAAATGGGCATATAAAAATTCCACTGACAGTAACACATGCATATTCACTTCAAGGTGCTCAATTTTGCTTCAATACAATTTTGCTTCAAAGAATTCAAAATTACTCAGATTCTTTAATGTTATATCTGGTTATTTACTTACTTATAGACACAGTCATATACAACAGCTGTTTAAGATCCAAATTCTCTTTAAAAGCAAAAACAATTATATGAAAAGTTAATTTCTTAACTATGGTGCTAAATATCTCCAGCAAATCATTAAGTATAATACACTTTTTTTGTAACAGACAAAGCTCCTGGGCAACCTATTTGCTAACCTCTTACTATTATCTATTACAAAAATGAAAGATTCAACAAGATGAAGTCTAGATAGATTTCACTCAGAAAAAAAAAATACACCCATGTAGTTCATGAGGTTCTATGTACTTATTCCACAGAGGGAAAAACAAGACCAAGAGAACTAAGGGCAAGTGTCTAAGGTTATGGGATAGGTGGTTAAAGTCAGAGTTGAAGCGTTGAAAATAGTCTCTAATATGATAAGAGAGCTATTAAGGAAGAGTTCCACCTGGAGCTATTCTCACCTTATAAGATTATTTGCCTTTTTGAATTAACTTTGACCTTTAAGCAGTGATTGAAACTGAGTTCCTATGACTCACTGTTGCACTTTCCAAGTTCCTCTATGCTCATTGTTTTAATGATAGAGTTCTAGTATTTTAAAGATTATGGACTACTTTGACCTGTATAGAGGAGAGTGAGGGGCACATGGCCAAGCTTCACAGTTCACTAGTGGGTGTCTTCGTAGTTGTTCAGACTGTTACACTGATGCTTTATAAGTAGGTGAGCAACTGTAATGAAATACATATCCTGACAAAATAAATAACTCTGTGACAACATTCTCAGGATCGTTAGAGAGCCCACACCAAATAAAGTGTTTATAAGGACAGAAAAAGTGAGATCCTTTCTGGCGGCTACAGCCCAGTCAAAAATGCACTTATCATGTACAGATCCAGCGTTTACAAATTTAAATATTATACAGCATGCTTCTCTTTTTGATTTCCCACATGTCCTCATAGGAAACAATTCCCTTGCAGTCTAAGACATACACTCTTCTTTCTGTTCAGCAGCATGGGCTTGCTAATCCTCTTCCTTTTAGTATTATAGTCCCCTCAGTCCAGTCTAGTACAAAGTGAAATTGTTGCTTTCACATTGAGATATCTGATATATACCGCAGACACTTTTTATTTTGTTCGAGTGACAGTTTAGACTTCAGATACTTCTTTCCAGCCTACAAATACCACTCTGGTAAGAATATAACATGGAATAGGTGTAAGGGAAGCCATGGAGGAGAGGAGGAGGTCAGTGGGTAGTATACAGGAATCACAGAGATCAGAAACCATAAGGTTGTCTTTGTTTTTGTTGTTGCTTTTTTGGATGAGGTAACTGTATGACTTTCTAATGTATGGATAAAACAGACAAAAGAGTCAAGGAGAATACCTAGGCTCTGGCTTGAGCAATTTGCAATACATTAATGTGTTTTACTCTGATGAGTAAACCAGAATGAAAACAAGGCTAGCAAAAGAATTTTGGATTGCATTTGGGGCATATTAAGTTTGGGAACTTTTTGAACACCTACATAAAGATATCAGGTACGTAGTGGCGACAGAGGGAAAGTCCCAGCTAGGAATAAATGTGGGAATTTTCAGTATATTTGTGTTAGGGAAAGGCAAGGGGGATGGATAGGAGGAAGGTAAATAAGAGGATCGAAGTCCAGTGCAGAAGAACACCAACATTCGGAGGTTGGGAGAGTAACAATCACGGGCAAAGGAAACCCCAAAACTGTCATAGCATGGAACCGCAGAGTGTGTCCTAAAACCAGGAGAATGACTGGTGCCTCCCACAGCCTGAGAATATAAGGAGAAATGAGCCAAGTCAGTCCACACTGATAAGAACTATTTGGGTGGCTGAATGGGTAGAATTAATGTTGTAAATGAAAGGAAGATGAAGGAGGAATCAGTTTGAAAATTTGGCTATGGACAGAAACAGAAATCAGACATGTGAAATAGACAAGAAAAGGTCCTTTAATTTTGCTCGTTGTCTTTGGTGTTTTATTTCTCACTTCTGTGCTATACGTTAGGCAATACAGCTCCTAAGGAATGGCTTATTCCTAATTTTTCTAAATCAGATGAACCGCGCGGTATTCATCATTAATCAAAAACAAATGGCTTATATTCTATTAAATAATGATAATTTTTTATTTTAAAGAAAATAGCACAAAAAAAGAACAATAACAAATTACGAATAAAACAAAGCGAGGACATTAAAAATGATACAGGGTTTCAAGCCAAATGATAGGGATTAACAGCGGCTGTCATATTACATATTGTTATCTTCAGTGAAGTGGCTCAGATTACCAGATGTAAGAATAGAAGATTGATCAAATCATTAAAGGGAATAAGAAAATAATAATTTAGAAGAACATTAGAGGCAATACACAGTTTCGCTAGACAGGATTGTAGAAATTCACCAATGGTTGTTATACTGCAAATTGTTGTCACCACATAAATTGCTCAGATTACCAGATGTAAGCATGCAAAATTGGTCTAGATACATATAAAAAAGACCTTTAATCATTAACTGTTCCCCTCAACAAACCATCAGACACCAGCAGTACAGTTATGCCACCAATCCATATATATACAGAAAGTACTAAGAAAGTACCAAGGCATGATATATATATATACATGCATATATATATACATATATATATA
>NW_004955429.1:7871946-7878366 GCF_000276665.1 Chinchilla lanigera | reverse complement strand
CTTTGAGCAATATCTTTCCATTACTTATTATCTATTGCACATTTTGGGTGTTATTTACTCTTTCATGTTCTTATACCAGGGAGACAATGTGATATTCCTACATGTGGATCTGATTTATTTCACTTATGAGTATGGTCTCTAGTTGCATCGTTTACCTATAAAAGCCTCGAGTTTATCTTTTTTAGAGTGGAGTAATACTCTATGGTATAGAAATACCACATTTTTTTATCCATTCCTAAGTTGATGGGCATTTGGGTTGTTTCCAAGATTTAGCTATGGCAAATTGAGCTGCTATAAAAATGGGTGCACATAAATAATGATATATTTGTCCTTATTACAGTAGTGTATTAAGAGTTTTGTATCTACTTATTCATGAATTATTGTGATAGTACTAAAAGGTAGGAACAATTGCTATTTTGATGTTTTTATAAATGAAGAAACTGAGTCTTAGAAGAGGTTGCATATGCTACCTGCCAAGATCAAAACTTTGGAAATGGCAGAGCTGCTTTTTCCAAAACCCACAAAGTCAGAGGCTTTATGGATTTTTTTAAATGGGGGAAATATTTTAATACTACACTAAATGACAGTGTTAACAAAAGAAAAATGAAAGCTCTGAGAGCTAGACAGATACTCAGTTCCTACTCTCTTTTCCCCCACTTGCTTCCTCTCCCTCACTGCCCCAAGGTAGCCCTTGAGATTCTTCGGACACCAGAATTTATTGCGCTAGTGTTGAATTTCACCCTTATAGGCTTTCCTCATACAAGTGCATTGAACATATCAATTTATTTCACAATCATATCCAGTTGAGCATACATCTTTTCTAATCCAAATGTCTTCTCCTGGTGTTTGTGATTATCTTTGGCTGTCTCCATTCAACTAGTTAAGACTCTTCTCTAAATGCATTCTGGTATTTTCCACATTCTTAGCACAATGATGAGGAAATAAATTTGAAGATGAATATCTTGGTAGCAGTAACTTGCTTTTCTTGTGAGCACTATTCACGAAATATTGCAGTCTTTTCCTTCCAGCAAGTGTATGCATGCCACCCTTTCTCTCTGGTTTTGGAATTATCATATTGGGATATTACATTATATGTTAGCATTCCCTACTTCAGAATTAGAAAATTGGCAGGACATTATAAAATGGATTATGTATTAGTGGGGTGGAAAAATTTTATTGTGAAGTTATTTTGCAATAAACTGAGTCATTGTTACTATAAGAGTGGAAAAGATAATAATTTAAATATATAGTTCCCCAAAAGAAGGAAACAATACTGTTTAAAATATAAATATGTTAAAATATGTCTATATCACTAATTCCCTATCCTCAGAGATGCACACTTGATGGATGAAGATTCATTTACTCACCACCTGCCCTTCTTCATCCTCAGACAGGCTGCGAGGAAGCTGCAGCATAAAAATGGATTTTGAGGGGCTGGGAATTTAGCTCAGTGGCACAGCACCTGCCTGGCAAGCACAAGGTCGTGAGTTCAATTCCTGGTACTGGAAAAAAGCCAAAAAAAAAAATGGATTTTGGATGTTTACTGGATGCATGGTCAAATAAGCTGATTGGAAAAAGGAAGAGAATCAACAAAATAATTATATAAGTCTCCTGAATGATTCAAGAAAAGTTGAGTTTTCTCCAAAACAGTTCTTAAAATAATTAGAAGCTTCCATTTCATTTGATTGTTACACACAGGGTTCTGATAGGAGCTCACTCAACATCACTAGCACACAAAAAATGGAAGGGACATAGCACATGGCTTTGACCTCAGGGTGCTCCTGTATCTAGGACTTGATTTCACTGTTTTGTCAGATCACTAAGGTTTAGTGCAGCTGTCTTAGTCCACGTTCTCTTGCTGGACATAGTACCTCACACCCACAACTTCAAGGAGGAGAGATATATTTTGGTTCATGGTTTCAGGGGGTTTGCTCCGTGGTCTACTGTCTCCAAGGCAGAAACATCATGGCCAAAAGGCATGACAGAGCAAAACTGCTTACTTCACAGTAGCCAGGAAGCGAGCAGCTGGCGAGAGTGCCAAGGAGGGATATGCCCCCAGTGACCTACCTCCAACTGGGCCCTACATCCTCACAATACATTCAGCTATGAACATCACTGGGTTAATCCACTGAAAAGTATAGAGCCCCCATACTCCTACCATGTCTCCAAGAGTCTCTTAATCCAGTCACATTGACACCCAAGAGTAACTGGAATACAACTGACAAGGCACCTGTCCTTCAGTCTCTCAGAAAATGAATGTATCCTTTCTTTCACTGGGCCAGAGTATTCAAATGAGTGAAGCTAGTGTGGTTTCTTTTGCAGGGGATCCAACCCGCTTATCTGTAGGAAAGTCTGCTGATTTGATTTCACATTTTCATAGTTTCCCTTTATTTTGAGCATGAGTAACTGGGCTAGCTTAACATCTAACTTTCCAATGTAATCAGCCATTTCTGCCAGAGGCTAGTCTTTGAGAGAAAAAGATTACCTATGTGATTTAATGCAATTTGGGAAGAATGTGCATCTTTCCTTGAGATCTCAGAAAGGATATTGTCTTCTAGGCAAGAAACTTGAACCAGTTACTCAAAGCATATAAGCAAACTGTCTAGAGACAATGGTTGATACATGATTAGCTGCTTCCATTCTCATGAATGCATTGCTATGGGTTTGTCAGCACCTTGGGAAAGAAAAGGGATATCCGAGAAACTATGGGTCAATGCTTTGGGTTTTATTTTGTTTTCTTCATTAAGATAGGAGGCTACCTAAAATAAAATAGGCCAAAATTTAAATTATTCACTTCTTAGGTAAATTCTTGGTCAAAATGTAGCCTGGTTACATATAAGGTTTTGGAAACTAGTAATTACCTTTATACAGGGAGAGGAAACATTTTCAGGAATCTTAAATGTCAAACAGGATTATAAAACCTGCACACAATCTGGATTTCAATGGTCTGTGGATGACTTTTGATGACAGATCGCATGTGTGGTTGGTGTCTTTGTGTTCATCATAATGTAACTGTTCCAATGCATTCTCCAGCCATGCTGCAAAGTACCTAGCTATGCAATGACAATACCTCCTTAAGACCAAGCGTGGTGGCACATACCTGTAATCCCAGCACTCAGGAGGCTGAAACAGGAGTATCGCCATGAGGCCAGCCTGGGCTACATAGTGAGTTCAAGACCACCCTAAACTACACAGCAAGATCTTGTCTCAAAAAACAAAAATAATACCAGATATCCTTAAGAATTTCCAGATTACTGGAATATATAGCAAATCCTCACTAGAGTGATAAGAATTTAGAAGAGTGCTCACTTATAGAGACTCTAATCCAAAGACATTGACTTGAGAAAACTCCTGGAAGCACCTACAGGTAGAAAAAAAAATTTCCCTTCATCACTAGAACCAACCAGTCTAGAGAGGTTTGAAATACTCTCAGCATGTGTAAGCAAAAAATACATTTCTATAATCTAGTTTTCTTTTTTCTTTTTCTATTTGTCAACTTTTGCATTTTATGAAGTACTGTTTGGTATACAATAAGTGGTTCTGAAAATACCAGTTTAATTTACAAATGAATTCCAGAAAAAAATATATCTTTATCCAAAAGAAAATATCTACTTAGACCTTCTTAAAGGAAATGCATACACAAATTTCCATACATACATACATACATGTGCACACTCACACATCCCCAAAGTTTATTGGAGAATGAGTTGTGGAAGGGTGTCTGATGATTACATAACAGCAATTATGTTACATGTAGCTTTAAAGATCTATGTAACTGTGGAAAAAGTTTGTTTTTCTCAGGGTAGACTTTTCTCCCTTTTTGGCTGGTAAAAGAGACATTTTAGGCAAAGAGGCATTTTAGACATATAAAATGTTTTTCATTTAATATGTACCTCAA
Source organism: Chinchilla lanigera (assembly GCF_000276665.1). Classification (NCBI taxonomy): domain Eukaryota; kingdom Metazoa; phylum Chordata; class Mammalia; order Rodentia; family Chinchillidae; genus Chinchilla; species Chinchilla lanigera. The sequence continues at coordinate 7,874,468 of NW_004955429.1, read as the reverse complement.
CAAGAAACACCTCAGTGTGCCTTTCAAATATACTTATGAAACTGTGAGCTGAGTAAATGACCCATAGGAAAGTATTTGGCAATGTTTTGTTTTCTTTCACTTTAAGTAAATATTCAGAAAGACCCCTGACCATTTTCTGGCCAGTTCAGCAGACCTGTGGCTGCCCATTACAGAACTCAGACAATAGACAACAGTACCATCTTGGAAAATCAGGTCATTGTTTTAAATTCCCAAGTGAAAATCCCAGAGTGAAGTCTTTTGGTAGCACTGAGGGACAACTTGTGGGAGCTACGGGAGATGGATACTATCAGCCCTGAAAGATGAGAAATGTTCCTCAAATATCACCACTGTGCATTTGTTATTCATGCATTTTAATGTCTTTTGATAATAAAAACCAAACTAAACTTAAGGATTCTGATTCTGAAACTGACTAATAATCTTCTTCATTTGTGTAATATTATACTATTGGATTTTTTTAAATAATGAAATTACTTCAGTGTGGTTTTGATAGTCCTGTATAATCCTGTATTTTTAACTTCCACTTCAAGAAGGCCACTTACATCACATGTCAGTCAGCTGGCAAATTCAGAAATATCATTGAGAAATCAGCTATAGATAATGCGATACTTCTTTTGCCCTAAGATTTCCTGGATTTTTTTTCGGCCCTCTTAACTTTTCTGTTAGGACTATGGAATCCTTATGCCAATCTGCAACTTTCTGAACACTGCATTTTTTAACAAATCCCTGTAACTAGGAAAATCAGTAGTTGCTCCTTGGTAATACTTTCCATTTGCACCATTCCAGCATAACTGCTAAAAATCTTCTTAAAGCAATCTCAGGCCTAAAGAAATTATTCAAAAGCAAATACTGCAGACACCTCTCCCTGGGAAGATGAAGGAGAAAGCCTTACTCCATCTCTTTCAATCTCCTCTCCCTTCTGCTCAGCGGAGTTAGTCCCTGTTTCCCCAGAGAGCAAAATGCACTCTAGCCATGAAATGTGAATGAAGATGTTGAAACTTGAATTTTCCTTCGACCAACATGATTTAGTAAGATGCATTATTTAGATAGATAAAGTGAATTTCACAAGCCAAGCGAAAGATATCCTTAAGCCCCTGTATAAATGTTCCTTTGGTTAATTATTTTCCTCCCCTCCTCTAAGACCTGCTCTATTGGGTGGAGCTGCCATCCAAGCATAAGTATTAAATGATGCATCCTGCTGCAAATCATTCCAAATAATAATGGATAAATTTGCCATCAGGACAAAGAGAAAGGACTCAAAATCACCCTGCACACCAAAGAATGAATCTTAGTAGCCCCTGGCCTCTACTTTACCTAGTTTCCTCCCCAGAGAGATTTGAAAGACTATGCCTTGGAGTCACCATTTAGGTACCAGGTGTTGTGAATGAATGAATGAACCTAGAACAAGAAAGGGTGGCATGCTCACATTTTAAAAGAGCTTAATTTAAAGATTTTTTTCAGTTTTAGGAGTTAGAAAAGCAGCAAGACAAAGACTTCCATCATTAATCTTGACCATTCAATTGTCACAGTACAGTACCACAGAATGTGTTTTGTTTTACTAGTAACAGACATGCTAAAAATGAACTTCCTCAGTGTCATTCAAATTTGGAAAATTTACAAAAAGTGTTGTTTCTGGAATCAGAATATACTGTTTGATCTTGAGCCAGTTAAATAACACTCTTGTGTCTGTTTCCTTGTTTGTAAAATGAAAATAATAATAATAATATCCAAATAACAGTATCATTTTGAGTATTACATAAGCAAACATGGGGAAAAAAATCCTTAGAAGAATGAGTAACACAAAATAAATCCTCAAAAACTTTAGCTTTATTTGAGAAAAAAGCTAAGTACACAAATAAAACAGCCCGAAGATAAGAAAAATAAAAAAAGGGAATGTTTTATAAAGTGAACACCAAGTGCTTAAAATTGAGGTCAAAATCAACTAAAAAGGGATATAATGCAGTTCTTAAAAGCACAAGCCAAAGAAGGATGCGCTAAAAATATATTGAAGAAATCTGTCAAGATGACAGATTTATGCACTGGCAATATATAATAGGCTATTAGAAAAAAACTGGGACTCTTTGAGGCCAATTCATGATATTTATTTCAAAAGAATGCTAAAGAGAGAAAAATATGACCCCTCTCTGCACACTTCTCCAGCACTATTGTCAGAGATAAAGAGCTCACTTAATGTAAGCCAGCAACTTTTTTTCAAATTAGCATGAAAATTAGCATGAGGCAAATAAAGAGTTTGGGTGGAGGAAATGTCCTATTTCCAGACAGTACCAAAGCTACTACCTTACTCACAAAGTCAATACCTATGTACAGAGTGTCTGAGCTGTGCCTAAACTCTGGTATTAAAAGCAACAGACTGAGGGAATTGTGGTCCTGGATTCTCATGTTGCCTGTGCTTCAGTGGGAGCAGGATAATCACTAATCAAGTAGTGATCCAAATGGCTCTTTATTACAAACTGGGGCAAAGTGCTGTGAAGCAAAAAAAAAAA